>NC_091821.1:117960781-118298281 GCF_038994185.2 Dermacentor albipictus
GTCGACAGTTGTGGAAGGCGCAGCAATAGCTTCTGCTCTGCGCAAATTAAAGACTTTGCCTCCGCAGAATGTGGTTGTCCTTACGGACTCAAAGGCCGCATTACAACAAATATACCGTGGTTTGCCATCCCTCAAGTTCCCACGCAAATCACTAGCCATCGTGAAAGAGCTCAACAACAAAGGCTTCACAGTAAAGTTTCAATGGATTCCTTCCCACATTGGTATCTCAGGAAATGAAAAAGCTGATGCGCTTGCATACGCAGCGCTCTATCATCCTCCCAAAATCAAGGCCCCAAAGAGTAATCAAGTGCAAAAATCTGACATTCGAAATCACTTTGCGTCGCTTTGGGTTCCCCCGCATATGCCCTGCGTAACCAAGCGATTGCACCGAGAGGAAGCCACACTTCTATATCGAATAAGGACAGGATCTGCAAATACACCGGCCTGGTTATTTAAAACGGGGCGAATCAATTCTCCGAACTGTTCGGCATGCAACGAGACAGGAGACATTGAGCACTTTTTGTGGTCCTGCCAGCAATTCCAAGATGAAAGAGACACTCTCCTGAAGAATCTGCAAAGCAAGAACCTTCCGCATGCGCGCCTGCACCACCTTATATTTCCCGCGGGATCAGTTATAGCCCGAAAAGAAACTTTACGTCTCCTCATCGAGTTCTTAAGAGAGACTGGTTTGATGGACACATGGTGAAACCCTTCAGCGGTATTGTGCGAGACGCTCGGGCGGAGCAATTGCCGGCCTTGTTCGCCAGGCTAAACCCGCCTGTTGCTACAATTCACCACCACCACCACCACCACATTGCGGTAACGGAAGCCTACGTTCAACATAGCATATTGAATAATCTGTGCGTCAGCTATAATAGGTTGAATTATTAGGTTTTCTCGGCAGACAATATCTTAATGCGCTATATCCGTAGACCATGCGCAATGACGGAGCATAGCGATCTTCCATGTATCAAGCAATACAGGAGAAAATGTTTAGTTCTAAATATTAGGAAAATGTTTCACAATTTCGGGTATAAAGGACCATAGTAGTTATTTTTCAGTTAGTTTTAGAGGTTGATAGGTTAGATTATGAAAGGTACAATTTTAGGAACACTAGAGAGGTATGCACATTATAAATGCAGATCTGTAGTCCAACGCAGAACTTTCTGCTACAAAAGAAATGAATTATTTCTTGGTGGCTAATGTGATTATCCAGGATTAAATGACTGTAAACAAGTCGGAAGCAAAGAGTATTGCACGGAAATATTTTTGGGGGAAATTTGGGGCTGTTCTTTAATGCGCTTAGGTATATCCACAAAAGCATATACGCTACAGCTGTCCGTAAGAGCAAATTCCAGCTAATACTGAGGTAGGACATTAAAGAAAAACATTTAAATTATGGGGTTTATGGTAAACCCATTCTCTGATTATGAGGCATGCCGTAGTGGGGTATTCCTTCGGAAATTTGGACCCCTGGTGTTCTTTAACGTGCACCTAAATATAAGTAAACAGCTGTTTTCGCATTTCGCCTCCATCGAAAGGCGGCCGCTATGGCTGGGATTCGATCACGCGACCTCGAGCTTAGCAGCCCAAAACCATAGCCACTGAGCAGCCATGGCGGGTGGAGGCCATATTATTAGCGAAATAACAGACACCTTGAGATGGACAGATGGGTTTTCGATTCCGTTCGTTACTCTGTTCTTTCGTGTTTACGTCAATGATGCCATAATACCTGGGTCTATAATTACAAAAAAGGATTTTAAGCTACGATCTGCAAAGACAAATGCCAGCCAATCGTGACGTTAGAGAGCGGCCAGCCAATGGCAAACAGCAATTACGAACGAAAAGATGCGACAATTCGCTCCCTGGGCTCACGTCACAAAATTTATTGCTCTATAATTTTTCGTAAGAGAAAATTTGAACCAATCTTGATTCTGGTCGCATCATGTGCGACGGCGGCCAGCCGATGCCAGGGGACAGTTACGGTTAAAACCCACATTGACAACCTTCTTGAATGTGGACCATGGGTCTTAATTCCCAAAGCGTGTCGTTCCTAAGTGGTCTTTGCTATAGGCACGAAGATTGGCTAGAATTTTCTCTTATGCCCGAAGCCAATTGAAATGTTAATGTATTTCATCGCACACTTTGGTAGCAAACTTCTCGAAACTTACGTCAAGCTGAGAATCCTTTCGTAGATACACCGTGCGAACTTACCAGCTACATTTCCTAAATTGCAATATGTGCTGTAAAGTAATTAGTTGAAAACCTGATTTGTAGAATATGGCTATTAATTCGATTATATTTCTCTATAGCTCGAGAAAGTAATCTTCGTCTCTTCGAGTAATCCAGCTCAAGGACTAAGAACCGAATTCGCAAAATGTTTTGTTCGTAAGTGCTCTTTGCCATTAGCTGGTCAGCTTCACTAATATTATGTCCGAAATAACAATTGTTAATGCCTGCTCTTACGAATAGTTCTATCATAAGATAATTTTTATGAATACGGCCCAAAGATTGTGCTATCTTCTGCAGGTGATACTTAATAATCCTCTAACAAACAGAAACTGAGGTTTCAATGGGATAAATATTATGAGAGTTATAGGTGGCCGTTTCTTTTTTAATGCGTGTTCTCTTTATTTTGACGTAAACGAAGCTGAATTTCTTTACTGTGCTACGGATTACATCACTTTATAATATAATTCGAGCAAGCTATAGAAGCAACATGTATATCGAAACGATTTCCCTTTCTTTCTTTATGGCGTATGCTGTATTACATGTTTTCTCTTTATGTTAGCAAAGTTGCCTGTGCCTGTTAGGAATTGTTGTTACAGAGATCTCTGTCCGGCGCGGAAAAGCCTTTTGCCTTTTCTCTTTCATTAAGCGCGTATTAGAAGAAGACGAAAAAGAAAAACGCTTGTGCGGGCCCCCATTCATTTCGCTGCGTACTACTTTCCATACAAGCACATGGTTGTCCCATTTCCTCTTCTCGATTTCCACGTTACCGGGCTTTGCTTCTATGGAATCGTCGCTTCGGCGCTGCTTCGTGGCCAGGTTCTTCTATCGTGGTGCCTTCTGACCCAGCCATCGCGTCATGAGCACCACAGGCACGTTTGACACAGATACACCGATACGTTAACGTATACTTTTCTCTCATTAAAATGTGCTCTTCGTTCGCGTGGATTCCACGCCAAGATTTTATTTCCCGCACAAGCTGGTTGTTGCCATTTCTGATCACGCAATGTATCTAGGTGCACTCCATAAGTGCTTAAAATAACTGTGCCGGTACTTTTGTTCGGTTTGCAATTTATTTTCTTTGTATAACTCTCTTGCTGTATTTGCATTCAATCATTCATGCTTGCTATGACTGTACTTAAGGTAACTATCTCTCATGAAAAATTGCAATAGAGTTTTCAAGACTGCGGGTAAGTATCTGGAGATCTTTGAACATACATGAGTTCAGTGAACGAGTGCAGGAATATGCAATAGCATTATTCAAACAAAAGACCGCGTTCTTGGCAGCTTGTAGCGAAAATAGTAATATAATTAAGCACGTGGGAAAACCTAAAACAAGCAACTTTGTTTGTTGTGTGCAGAATGTAACCAGGTTTTGTGCAAGTTTATTTGGTCTTGCTAAATTTTAATTCATTGAGTAAGCGTGACACGTACCGAATTCCTTATTCTGCCTGAGGTGTCATGTTGATTACGATTTGTGTTGCTGCGGATTTTAGAGTGCCTTCACTCTGGTTCTTTTCACAGCACATATTTGTTCCTATCCTCCTTTAAGAGCACGTAGGCGTCGTACTCTTTCTGGTTGCTGCTGCCATCACGTATCTACTTCTTTGTCTCTGCTGTGTTTGTGCAACTGATAACAAGCAAGATGCCCAAACAAGTGCGCACGTATTTCTACTGAGTTTATTCACGAAAGCTCAAATACACGCGCCTCTATGCTGCATGTTTCTATCTAGCTTGCCGTCCTTTCCTTAGCGAAGTGACTAAAATCTCTGCTATGTTGCTCCTCGTTCGTACTCAAAGGTGTTGCGCAATTTATGTTTCTTAGTGCATTTCGGCCAAACGATTTACGTCAGCCTAAGCTGTCACTTCCGCGCATGGAAAGTGAAGCTTTTGTTGGTGCAACATGTAGAAACTCTAAGAATAACTGAATCAGGAGCCAGATTTTGCATCCCATTGCACTTGTAAATATTTATCCGCGCTCTCAGTCATGCGTCCAGACAGTGAAAATGTTCATATACAAGCGCGCGCGCACGCGGGCCGACACAACGCCCCTCGCTCTTTTTTGCTGCAGAGATAAGCAGAGAAGGAAGTCGGGGTGGTCCTTTCCTTGTTGCCGTCGATAGCATGCTGGCGTGTATCGTAATAGGCGGACAAAGAGACCAACGGTAGCCGGCGGGCCATTCTTAAACGAGTAGTCACGAACGCACCATTACAACATCGGCGCCCGTAGGAGAGAAGTATATAGCTCGTGCAGTAATCGACTCTGGACTCGAGCCTTCGGCACAATGCATGCACAGAAGCGCGTCTGTGTGAATCGGAACGGCTAGCGGAGCAGGAAGAGAGGAAACCTTTCATGTATTAGCTGCGTGTTCCGTGCACCTTACGTGCGTGGTACGCATGCAGAGTTCACAAGTGCAGGCTTTGGTCTGTTCGCGTTACGTTAAAGAAGGAACAAAAGGGCACTCCACGGCATTTCTTTCCCGTCTCATTTTTTTGAAACTCCTGCTGACGCACAACTTGGCAATGTACTCATAAAAATACGAGTACAAAAAAAAAATCGGTTTAGTTTGTCTAGTATGAAATCCCATGCATTTTCTTGCATTTGTTTCTAGAATGGAGGGAAACCTTCCTTCGATTTCGCTTCTTCGATTTAAGTGAACACTTAAGGTTATTTCCAAGAACACTTTTTTTTTCCTTTTTGGAGGGAAGGGGCGACGTATTATTTGTGTCTTGTGTCAGCAAAGAGGGGGAATGCAGCAAAAGCCACCCTACCGAAATTATCAATTAGAAGACGATAATTAACGTCGTAAATCTGAAATTATGTGAAATATTATAACAACGATACTGGACGCAGCAAGTGTTTAGCACCTTTTCACTTACAAATAAACTAGAGGCTAGCACCGGTTCGCAGATATTTGTACCCATGATCTACCACGAATGATACGTGGAAAACCAGTGTCATTCATTATTCATTTTGAGGGCGATATATTGTAACATCTATCCAAACATTCTTTCTAAAAAGATTCTATCCAGCAGAGACTTCATTGACCTGAATACATTTAAACAGTTCAGAAAGCACTTAAACAGCGAGCTGGTTGAGGCTCAAAAAAAATGTTAAGTGAAAATTGATGGTGCTTCATTGATGGTGCTAAGAGGCTCCAGAAAAAGGATGCCACCTGCCCAATTTCCATACAGTCACGTGACTGCCTTTTTTCTGCGTCCTACCCGGCCGTTCGAAATCTTTCCTCCACTGAAAGGTTTCAATGATAGTTCCAGCATTGCGACCCCCTCTCCGCCCACGGCGAGTCTGTCACTAAAGGTGATCTAATTTGTAGCCGACCTTCTTGCTCCTCTCCTAATTAATATGTTCAACTTATCGATATCCTATTGCATAATGCCATGCTAGCCAAACTGATTATTATCCATAAATATGGGACGACACAAACCGTTTGGAAATTTTCTTCACTGAAATTCGCAAGTTGGTTTTAGACAAGGCTTATCTACGGAATCTGCGTCACTTGAATCAACAGAATTTATTTGCAAGAGATTGAAATTAAACTGCGGAAATGGGCATTTTTGTTGATTTTAGCAAAACTTTCAACTGCTATAATAATTTATATTCTTCTATACAGACTTCACACATACGGCATAAGAGGAAATGAACTCAAACTCATAAGGTCATACTTTGAAAAATGGCAGCAATCTGTCTGCGTCGACAGTTTTAGTGCGAATATTGAATGTATGAGATGCAAGGGAGCGTAGGATAGCATCTCGGGTTGGCTTTTTTTCAGCGCGTATATAAATGATCTTGTCTATATCTCTGATAAAGCAAAATTTATAATATACGCCGATCACACCAGATTATTTTTATTTGGAAACTCATGCAACGAACTCCTGCTTAAAACAAACGTCATTTTTGAAAGCCTCCAAGACTGGCGAAACGTAAATAGCTTAAATGTTAATTTTAATTGAAAATAACGTTATTTTTGCTCAGTTAATCACAGTGTTACGATATCGATGCAACTGCTCATTGAGGACTATGCCAATGTAATCGCAAACAAATATAAATGGCTCGGCGTAATACTTGAGTGGCTTAAATGGGCTGATCATTTTTCATATCTTTCTCAAAACGGGTCACAAGCTGTAGAGGCTCTTCCACGGTATGGCGAGGTGGGTCCCATGAAAGTTGAGAAAATGACACATCAGTCAGAGGCGTAGCCAGGGGGGGGGGAGGCTTACGGGGCTTCCGCCTCACCCGAAATTTCTTCGTGCTGTCATGCGCCGCCGACCAAAAAGAACCCCCGGCGCCGGAAATCATGCTCGTTTTTGTCTAGAATGTCCTTATTACGCTCGAAAGACACTTTAACGCGAACTTTGCGAAATTGGGCAGGATTTCACGGCAACGCACATGCACCGTTAGTCAGATATCGAACCCCCCCCACCCCCCCCCCCCCCCCCCCCCCCCAAGGAGCTCCATCTCAGCACAAAGTTTCAAAGGCGTTTGGATGGCCAGCGGGCTCGTCGCGGCATCTCACGAAGGCCGCGGGATTGAGGGAGCGCTTGTATTTCAATTGTGAAACGTTATGGGCAGAAAGTTCTCAACTTTTGATGCGAAAAATTGACATTTCCAAAGGAGCGCTTTAGATTTTCAATTCCGGAACTATGTGGGTTTAATGTTGTTATAAACATTTGACGCCAAAGGTGCATTGACTTTTCTAAAGTCGTACAACGGACCATACAAAGAGACAAGCCAAATCAACACACTATCAGACAACTTCACAAAGAACGCAGCGAGGTTCGATGAGACGAAGCGTTGTGGTGGTTTATTTGTGCGGTCATGTCACAGAAACAAATGTAAACTTTTTTTTTTACCTACCCCAAAGCATCCATGTCAAGACACTGAAGCCATCACAGGTAACTACGTTCTCATTTATTTTCTACTTGGGCTTCTCTTCGCGAGGACACATTATGCCTCTTCTTTTTCTTTTTTGTTGTCGCTACCCGCGGGCTACCGAACCAGCCAGAGCGCATGCGTTTTTCTCGTGCTGTGTCGAGCAATATGCGGCGCACTTCGATGCGTGTTAGTTTTTCTCTGGCCGAGTGGATTTTCGCCTGGCAGAGTTTTAGAAGCTTTCTGGCTAGCAGACGACAAAAAGATACAATGCATGATCGTTCGCCGCCATCACTACGGGAACTCGACGGATTGCAACGCGTTCACTTGAGCGCAACTTCTCCGAAAAATTTGTCTCGACGGTGTAGAATACCGAGCAGTGTGCGTGTGGTTCTCTGTGGGACTAAGCGGCTCACGTTTTCTTCGATATTCCTTCGGTAGCCATATTGGGTGCCTATAGTAGGCATTCGATTGTAGCCAACATGCTTTCCTTTGCGTTATTTCATTTTCGGTGCCCCCCGCCCAAAGAAAGAAAAAAAAAGACATTGTGGCTGCACAGCGAATTGCCGCATGGTGAAAGTTCGATTTTGTTACTTCTTCAGCGGAAAGCAATGGGCCACGGGACGCTTCAGTTGCCGGATACTCTTATTATATTATTGCGATAGCAGTTATATGGACACTTCAGGCGCATTCTTGCCGTCGCCTCATGTTTCGCATAAAGTCCAGGGGCAGTAAGATCGTGACCGCACGCCTTATGCTGTATGTGCGAGTGAAAGAGTAAGGGGGGGGGGGGGGCATAGGCTTAGCCGACAATGGTGTCCCAGTCTTCGGTGCGCAAGGAGAATAGCGGCGATGAAGTGGGCCACATTCCGTCGCGCGCGTTACATCGAGGGATGGGAGGGAGGGGGGGGGGGGGGGCGGTGATCTGTGAATGTGTGGTTGTGCGACATATTTATTGCCTTGTTTGACGCATCATTTATAATGACTTTTTCTTAGTTACGTAGATTTATTGGAGACTTATACGTATCTTAACATCTTGTTGCGAGGTTTTGCGTATATGTGCAGTGAACTTTGCTTCCAGTCACACTTTCTGGCCCTTTATCAAGCTTCATCTTCACATTCGTACATTCTGTGTCTCTTCGCATTTCTAATGTACGTAGGCAAGTCAAATGAAAGCGAGCGAACAAACCATGCGCAATAATGGTTTGGTTCATTACCTGCGAGGCATGCACGTGGCGCAGAGGCATCTCTTATTTACGAAAGTGACACGCAGGTGTCAGGGTAAATGTTCTCTAATGGGTGAGAGAGAGAAACAAAAGGAAAGGAAAGGAAAGACAGGGAGGTTAGCCAGTGCAAATACCGGCTGGCTACCCTGTGCTGGGGAAAGGGGTAAAGGGAATAAAATGAGAAGGAAGAGAGAAAGAAACAACGAAAATTCACACAGTAACGGACAATTCACAGGCCATTAAAAACTTAAGCAAAGCCTTTAGGCCTTGGAGTGCGGAAACCCGTCTGGACTAGTGTCCTAGAACTTTCTTTTCTGTGAAGGGGCGATTGTCCAGTTTTTCGAGCGCGGTCACAAGCACTTTTCTTGGCACATTGTAACGTGGACAGTCACAGAGGAGGTGCGCGATCGTCTCTTCGCAGCCGCAGGTGTCGCAAGCAGGGCGGTCGGCCATTCCAGTGCGGAAGGAATAGGAGTTCGTGAATGCCACGCTGAGCCATAGGCGGCACAGATGTGTTGCTTCCGCTCATGGCGAACCTGGTGGAAGACGGAGTTGCAAACTGGATCCAATCTGTGAAGACGTGCGTTCATGAATTCACTGGTGTTCCACAGAATTTGCGTAAGCTCGCATGCGAAGGAGCGGAGACTTGTGGCTGCACCTGTTCTTGACAGCGGTATGGGTATAATCTGAGCACCATCATGGGCCGACCGGGCAGCGTCATCCGCCCTGTCATTTCCCGAATTTCCGCAGTTACCTAGTATCCTCTGGTAGATGATGTTGTGTCCCTTGTCGATAGCGCAATGGTGGAGTAGTCGGATGTCTCCGACTAATTGCACATTAGGTCCGTGGTTGAAAGGGGAGAGCCGACACTGGAGAGCTTGCCTTTGAATCACAAGAGATGGGCCATAAATGTGGTGATTTGGGACCAATAAACTCCAGAGCAGTCCAGGTAGCTGCGAGTTCTGCAGCCGTCGATGATGTAACGTGAGACGTGTTGAAGTTCAGAGTGACAGATTGAGCGGGAAATACCACTGCTCCAGCTGAACTTTTAGAGGAGACAGAACCGTCCGTGTAAACGTGGGCGTGTTCGTTGTGTTTGTCATGTAGGAATGAAAGTACGGCTTGTTTAAGGGCGAAACATGGCATCTCCGTTTTCTTTTTGATGCCGGGAATGACAAGAAGGGCCTGGAGTGGATGCAGGTATCACAGCGGTAGAGATGGTCATGCTGCAGGTGTGAAGTTTGACGGTAAACGTCCATGGTTGGCAGCAATAATTCTGCTAAACGCTGAACGAGGTCGAGCGGCAGGAAGTGAGGTGAGATGATGCGATGGAAGTCGGGCGAAGTGCCTGATGTGCATCCTTAAGGAGTCGCCATGACAATACGTAGTGATGGGGTGGTCATGCGCGATGGCTATTGTTGCTGCCGTTGATGCACACTTGGGAAGGCCTAGACAAATTCGCTGAGTTTCAGCTTGTACAAACTGGAGGGCGGGGAGGTTGGTCTTACTGGTCCCACGTAGTACAGGTAAGCTGTCGCGTAGGAGACCCAGGAACAGTGCGCTATAGAGTTGGAGCATTGCACTCACAGACGCATCTATGACTTTCCTGGGTGAACATGGTTGTGTGACATAATGGACACTCCAAAAGTTGAACAGCATGGTGTCGTGAGGTTTTTGACAGATGAAGATGGTTCCCAAAAAGTAATTAGTCACCGTATGGCTGCCGTGTACGGTGAGCATTCCATTTCATTGGCTACTGTGAAGTGTTGGAGCAAACGGTTCAAAGAAGGACGTGAAAGTTACAAAGACGATCCAAGACCGGGCGAAAGCCACCCTGCAATCACCCCGAACACAATTCCAAAGGCTGGTTAGATAACAACCGAGGATAAGCATCGATGAATTGGCAGGGCGTGTGAACATCAGTCATGGTGCGGGTCACACCATAATTCATGAATATCTCGGTTATCGGCTCGTGTGTGCGCAATGTATGCCCAACACTTTGAACTACCGCCAGAAGAGGGAGAGGTTCGGCGCTGCCTTGACTCATCTAATCCGGCATCTCAATGAGGGTTACGACTTTTTGTCTGCAATTGTGACCGGGCACGAATCATGGTGCCGCTACTACGAGCCTGAAACACGACGGCTAATCGTACAGTGGAAACATTTGAATACACCACCCCCAAGAAAAGCAAAGGCCGTCATTTCTGCCGGAAAGGCGCTGTTGACTTCTTTTTTCGATCGTCAGGGGACATTATCCATCAAATTTACTAAACTTGGAAAGACTATCAATCGTTTACGATATTGTGAAACGTCGGATCCGTTGCGTGTCGCAATTAAGAACAAACGACGTGGAAAATCGAGGAATAGGGTCATCTTGCTCCACGACAATGCCCTTCTCCACTTCGTTGATGTAGTTAACTGGCACACTTCAAGTGGGAAACGCTGCAACATCCGCCATACAGCCCACACCTGTCGCCTTGTGACTTCCACACTTTGGAGCGTTTCAGAAAACACCTCAAGGGAACCAGATTCGTCTCGGACGATGACGTGAAATAGTCAGTTGCAGACTTTTTGAAGCAGCAGCCCAACAGTTTCATGAGAAGGGAATCACGCGACTCGTTAGTTTGTGGGACAAATGTCTAAATGCTCATGGAGACTACTTTTAAATAAAGTATCCTGTTTGTCATATATTCGCATTGGCTCACTTTCGTTTGACTCGCCCTTGTATATTTTGCAGAACTCCGGCTTTTGATATGTGCTCCCTGTTGCGACTATAATTTCGGGAGCAATTACTCAAAATACACGACCGGTGACAGCTGCTCTTGCGCAGTAGATTCTAACAAAGGACAGCGTCATTGAGATTTTTCTCTGGTCGTTGCAATGCAGAAAAAGGTAAACAAGGTAATTCAATGGCAGAGAGAGAGAGAGAGATGCAAATTATAGAAAGGCAGGGTGGATAACAAGGTTTTACTAAAATAGTTGTCCTCAACTTGTTCATTTCATGGCCTTTAATTTTTCATATCAGTGGCATGCACTGCTTTGCTGGTTTCAAGCTCATATAGTTCTAAACTTCATGTGATATTTGCTTTCCTTATTAAATATACAGACAACATAGAAGCATTGATATCAGTTATTTCGGGCCTAATTTTTGAGACATACGAGTACATTCTTTTGTGAAAAAATACATATTGTTACGCGAAGGACGAGTCAGTAAGACGAGCAACTATTTACAAGTTATATTTACAACAGCGGTTGCAGCGCTGACCGGTTAGATTCACAGCGCGATCCCAGTTCTTTCTTCTTCTTTTCTGGAGTGATGGCGCCCACGCGCCTCGTTCAAACAATCATATACCACACGTGTGCAGCAATATTCTACTTGTCGTGAAAGTGCATAGCGTTCAAGAATTCGTTTGCAGCATCCTAGGGTATTCGTTCACTTTTTATAGACATGTCGGTGGTTTCCTACTCAAAGAAAACGATG
Source organism: Dermacentor albipictus (assembly GCF_038994185.2). Classification (NCBI taxonomy): domain Eukaryota; kingdom Metazoa; phylum Arthropoda; class Arachnida; order Ixodida; family Ixodidae; genus Dermacentor; species Dermacentor albipictus. The sequence continues at coordinate 117,972,609 of NC_091821.1, forward strand.
CTTATAAATTGCGCTTCGAAATCTAGGACTGTCTTATGCGGTACTGGTTTGCTCTCACTTGGAGCAACAATATTAGAATACAGCCACAAGAACGTTTTTCCGAGCAATTAATAATTTCCTCTCGGGTATAAAACACTGGTTTTAAACATTTCGCTTTTTCCATGTTTTGATGTACTCCTCCTTCAATAAATTATAAATTGAGAAAACTCAAAGTAAAACACAAATTCATAGTTATAATATTATTATTATTATTATTATTATTATTCAAAATTGAAGTTGGTCACTTTTACGTCTATCCTTTACTTTCAGTAATTATTAAGTTCGTGTTACTAGTCCTAGCTCAGCAAGGCTGACTACCTTATTATACACTACTTTATCATTTATTAGCCGTGCACTTCTCATCTTTGACTATTCATTTATTTTCCTTTTATTACTTGTTTATTTATTAATAAATTTATTTCATTTATCATTCATATTACTACGTGGTTCGTACCCTATCCCCCACAGTGGGTTTCGGCCATTAATTGAGGCTTCATCATCCTCATCATCATCAATCACACAGCCCTGTGATTTCGAGCTACGCATTGCCCCTGTATATACATCCCTGTAAATATTCTTCCCCGTAATGATATCAGTGCTCAAACCAGAAACCGATATAAGTTGACTTGCTTCAGCAGAGTAGCTAGTTCGGCTTGCAACATAGCGGAAGGCTGCAGCGCGAGAACCGCCGGAGACAAAGGAGGCGCACAATGTACAAAGACAGAGCGCTGACTTTCAACAAAAATATTTATTTTGCCGGTGCGCAGCTAGTCTTAAAGCGAACACTTGGCAAAAAACAAGATCACACATGCGCACAAAACCTCCACGTATGCTATCACACCCTGGCATTTGAATCAAGGTAGGTAAGTTCTTTTTCACACAAGGCTATCGAGAGACAACTGACAGCTATTTCTCACACGTGAAATTGCGACAGCCTCGATAATTTCTCTAGCAAGCCTTGATTTTCTCCTTGATATAATCTTGCATTTGTAGAAGACAGGTTTGCACCCACAGTCACGACAGTGCACGCCTGGATGACCTTGAATAGTGTTGTTAACATTGTTGTGGTGTTCACTAAGCCGATTGTTAATGCATCGGCCGGTTTCCCGATGTATATTTTGCCACATGATATAGGTATCTCATATACGACCCACTGGACACACTGTGTGAAGCGCATTCTGTGATTAGTTTTACATTGAGCCTTTTCTTGGAAGACAGCGCAAATCTGCTTGCTCAGTGACACCAGTTTTATAGGCGCGGAAAAAACATCAATATTTACTCTCCGGCCAACCTTCTTAAGGTTGGGCGATATTCCATGAAAATATGGACTAACTTTCTTTTTTACCGTGTCACGATTTTGTCCTTCTGTGAACTCTGTCGTTGCGCGACCAGCTATGTTAACTTTCTCGAGTGTGCCTTCCACCACACTAACTACCAAATATAAGGAATATCCAGCTGTGCTGAGGAGAAATACTTGCAACCGAAAGCTTTCTTTCGCCTTGTGCACACAGGATTTCTTCAAGACATTTGAAAGGGTAGAGACAAGAACACTTCTCTTCACGAGTTTAGAGTGTGCAGACCCAAATGACTGAAATTGCCAATCGACCCCATTGACTGAATTGAAATGTACCTGCCTGAAATCAGACTTTTTTTGGGTCATCTTAGCCTTTCCACGGGCCATGGATAACTGAAAAAATACTGAGAGCTGAACGGAGAAGACAAGCCCGTATCTTCAAGGACTGCTTGTACGCAAGGTTAAACTTGAGCGGCTACAGCCTAAACGCAGTGAACAGAAGGAGAAACTTCCTTCGCATCCTGGCACAAAGGATGGTATTCTACTGGCAACGTATACTGACTGCTCCGGAGCCTCCTTCCTCCCAAGGGTCTCGTCACAAGGAATACCATGCACAATTTTCACAATGTGGATCTACCGGAGGATGTGTGTTAAGTTTTACAGCTCGCGCCAAAATTCTCCGTTGGATTACCTTAAGGACGTTGGATTACCTTAAGGGTCACAAGCTGTGTGTAGTTCCAGAGGGCAAGGAAGGTGGGTTCGCTGTTCTACCGCATGACCTACTGCGTAGAACAGGTTTCGAGACCTTTTTGTCTATGTTTAGCAAAAAAAGATTCGGTTTCCCTATGAAAAGTCAGGAATGATGCAAAAGATTTGTGAGAAGACTAGGACTGAATAGTGTTTTAAGGAAGATTGATAGTGCCAACAAGGATAGTCTACAATTGTTTTTCCCTGCCAAGACGCACAAGATTGATTGCCCTCTTCATGTCATTGTATCCTAAAAACGTACATGGCAAAACGTGTTCGCGGATTTCTTAAAAGCAAACCTTAATAGATTGGAAATAGACGATCCTTTGTGGTGCGTGGCTTAGACGACGTTGTACAATACCTGACAAACCATATGAATCTTGGTACCGAAGCCTTTTCAGTCGACATAAAGGACCTCTTTTAATCACTGTTTTCAATGGGCTTTTGTCATGCGTAGAAGAGGCAAGTGACAAACATGGCGTTGTTGAATTTCAATATGACGCAGGTATCAGTGCCAGTGGCTTTTTAGAATTGGTGAACGCATACTTGACGTCTACGAATGCTACCTGGGACAAAGGAACTTACCTGCAGAAGGAGGGTATCTGTAGTGGTCCCTCGATAGTACCTGTACTCAGCGATTTATTTTTAGCCAAATGCGATAGGAATCCTAACATACAGTTGCATGGTTTAAACCTTGTTCGTATGTTTATATACGTCGATGATTTTTTAGTTCTTCTTGAAGTTCAAAATAACGGCGAATTCACTGTATCAGTGAAAAGTGTGCTTGATGTTTTTATAGATGTTTCAAGTCCCCTAACTATGGCGCATAAGCTTTCTGAAGAAAATAACACTCGGTTTTTAGACATGCGCCTTCACTTTTTGACACAACACGTGTGCTGAATGTTTGAGCCAAGGGCGAACAAGCGTTTACTCCCATGTGGGTCTGCACACTCTAAACTCATGAAGAGAAGTATTCTCTCTTGCCTTTCAAACTTGCAGAAATCCTTTGTGCACAAGGTGGGAGAAAGCATTCGGTCGCAGGTATCCCGCCTCAATGCACCTAGATATGCCTTATGTTTGCAGGGTAGTGTCGCGGAAGGCATACTTAAGAAAGTTAAAAGAGGTGGCCGTGCAAGGACACTGTTCACAGAAGGACAAAGTCGTGACAAGGTAAAGAAGGCAGTTATACCATATTTTCATGGAATCTCGCCCAACCTTAAGAAGGTTGGCCGGAGTGCAAATGTTGATGTTTTTCCGCGCCTAGAAAACTGGTGTTATTGAGCAAGCATACTTACGCTGTCTTCCAAGAAAAGGCCCATTATAAAACTAATCACACACAGCGCTTCCAACAATCTGCCCAATGTGTCGTATACAAGATACCTATTCCATGAGGAAAAGTCTACATCAGGCAAACTGGCCGATGCATTAACGATCGGCTTAGGGAACACAACAACAACGTTAATAGCATCATTTGATATCATCTAGGCGTGCACCATTGCCACTGTGAGTGGCAACCTGTCTTCTAAAAATGTAAGATTATATTAAGGAGAAAATCAAGGCATATTATCTAGGCTGTCGCAATTTCACGTGTGGGAAATAACTGTGTCAGTTGTCTCTCGAGAGCCTTGAGTGAAAAAGAACTGACCTACCTTGAATTAAATGCCAGGGTGCGATAACGGTACGAGGAGGATGTGTGCGCATGTGTGATCTTGTTTTTTCACCAAGTTTTCGCTTTAAAAATTACGGCGCACCGGCAAAATAAACATTTTTGATGAAAGTCAGCGCTGTGTCTGTGTACAAGCTGCTGCACTCAGGATCAAACTTCCAATGCAGAGGATAAATGGGGAAATTGCAACGAACGACCAAAACTACTCCAGAAAATCGGGAGGAAACGGTAGGCAGGGCGCCGGAACAGCTGCGCATTACCACGTATTACCATCTACCGCCAATCGTAAGCGAATCAATTGTGTCCTATGCTCCTGGGCTCTCCCGACATGCCGAGAAAGCCGAGAACTGCAACCTCTGCAATGGCTCAAATCACTGCCGTAGAACAGATCAGTTACTGCCTTTACCCAGTCAAATCGCCACTGTAGGTTGCATGCACGCTTTGCGCTGATTTGCGCATAGTCGGTCACATGACTTAACGCCGCCGTTTTATTGCATCTCTTCGCCATTTTCTGTAGGCGCGGAATGCCTGGAGGTTGGTGCGCCCCGCACTCAGGGTGTTTTCTCTGAAGGTGGTGGTTAAGTCAAATGATCATGAGTTCCAGCGTGACCGTTTGTCAGTTCCAGGTGAAAGTTCTCGTCATGCGCTTTGGAGCTCCATATTCGCGGTGCCTGTACAACTTACCAGTGTCATAGCCAGAAATTTCGTTCGGGAGGGGGGAGGGGGAGGGCGCTCACATTGTATCTCGGCCTCCTCCTTATAGAATTTGTCGAGAGATCAAATACATGAATAATAAGTGCATTGTCATTGCAAAAGATACTCCAAACGAATTCTTGAACGGTACGCACAAGTGAAATATGTGTTTTTTCATACAAGAATACACTCGTATGTAACAAAACTTTTGACCCAAATAACTGATATCAATGCTTCCATGTTTTTTGTCCATTTAATAAGTACCGAAACAATCACACAAACTTTAGAACTATATCAGTTAGAAACAATCAAAGCAGTGCATGCCGCTGATATGGAAAATGTAAGGGTCATGAAATGAACAAATTGAGGAAAAATATCTTAATGAAACATTCTTAGTCAAGAACCTTGTTTACATTTTTGTACATCCACAACGGCTAGGCATAAAACTTAATGACGCTGTCGTTTGTTCCAATGTATTGCCCAAGATCAGCTGTCACCGGTCGTGTATTGTGAGTGATTGCACCAAAAGTATAGTCGCAAAAGAGAGCACATGTAAAAAGCAGGAGTTCTGTAAAATATACGAGGGTGAGTCAAATGAAAGTGAGCTAAAGAGAATATATGACAAACGGGGTACTTTATTTAAAAGAAGTCTCCATGATTATTTATACATTATAGTCCAAGACACTAAAGAGTCGCTTGATTCCTGTCTCTTAAACCTTCTTGGGTTGCTGCTTGAAAAAGTTTGCAATTGGCTCTTTCACATTATCGCCCGACATGAATGTGGTTCCCTTGAGGTGTTTCTTCAATTGCCCAAAAATCAGGAAGTCGCAATGCGACATGTCTGTACTGTATGGCGAATGTTGCAGCGTTTTCCACTTGAACTTTGCCAGTTTTGTATTAACCATATAAGCGACGTGGGCACGGGCATTGTCGTGGAGCAAGATGACCCCATTCGTCAATTTTCCAACTTGTTCTTGATCCGGCGTTTCACAATATCAGAAACGATTGATAGTCTCTCAAGGTTTAGCAAATTCGATCAGTAGTGGCCCCTGAGGATCGAAAAAAAAATAGGTCAACAACACCTTTCCGGTGGAAATGACGGCCTTTGCTTTCTTTGGGTGTGGTGACTTTGAATGTTTCCACTGTAAGCTTTGCCGTCGTGTTTCAGCCTCGTAGTTGTGGCACCCTGACTCGTTCCCGGTCACAACTGCAGAAAACGAGTCGTCACCGTCACTGTGATACCGGATCATATGAGTTAAGGCAGCGCCGAACATTCCCCTCCTCTGGCGGTGGTTCAATATCTTGGGCATCCATTGCGCACACAAGAGCCGATAACCGAGATGTTACTCAATTATGGTGTGAACCGAACGTGACTGATGTTGACACGCTCTGCCAGTTCATCGATGCTTATCCTCCTTTATTGTCTAATCAGCTCATCAACCTTTGCAATTGTGTTGAGGGTGATTGCACGGTGGCTTTGGCCCAGTCTTGTATTGTCTTTGCAACTTTCCCATCCTTCTATAAACCGCTTGCGCCATCGCTCAACAGTGGCCAATGAAATGCAATGTTTAACGCACACGGCAGCCATACGTCGACTAATTTCTTTTGAGGAAACGCCTTCAGTTCTCAAAAACCTCACGGCACCATGGTGTTCAAATTCTGGAGTGTCCATTAGGTCACGCAACTATGTTAAACCCAGTGCATGGGAGCATTAAATAACATTTATCCCCACACCTACGTGTCACTTTTGCAAATGAGAGACGCCTGTGCGCTACGCGCATGCAGCCCAGATAATGAACAGAACCATTATTGCGCGGGGCTGGTTGGCTCTCTTTCATTTGACTTGTCCTCGTACATTAGAAATGCGAAGATACAAAGGAGTATTCAAATGGGAACACACAGCTTGATAAAGGGCAAGAAAGTGTCACTGGAAACAAAGTTCACTGCACGTAGGCACAAAACCTCGCAATAAGATATTTAAATATACGTATAAGTCTCCAATAAATCTACGCATCTAAGAAAAAGTCACGCTATATAGTTCGTCAAACAACGCGAATATGCATGTTTCGCAATCACAAATTCACAGATCACAGAATCCTAAGGCCCGTCCCTCCTCCCTCAACTATCCCCGATGTATCGCGGGTGACGGAAGGCGGCAAGCTTCCTCCCCGCTTTTCTCCCTCGCGCACACAAGACTAAACCACCATCGCTTAAATCCCTTAAACTTCTTGAAGTAGCGACACTCTCCTCCTGCACCATCACTCCTCCTCGTTTGTCCTTGCTTTCACGCTGCCTCCTCGACTGTGGCGCCGTCTACACCACTCGAGCGCAGCAGACGACCTTTTGCAGAGTGAATGCACGCATAGCAAGGCAGTGCGCCTTAAGCGTTCACGTTGGCTTTCTAGCTACGCATAACTTCGTATAAAGCATAGAATTTCTATACGGATGGTTATACAAATTCAGTGACGGCAGCTTCTTTTTTTCCTGTTTTGATAACTATTTAAAAAAAGGTATCTAAACGAGCGCAAACGCTGTGCCATGACGACTCCGAATGTATGGCATGCGCTACAATTAGGTACGCAACACACCCGCCGTGGTTGCTCAGTGGCTATGGTGTTGGGCTGCTGAGCACGAGGTCGCGGGATCGAATCCCGGCCACGGCGGCCGCATTTCGATGGGGGCGAAATGCGAAAACACCCGTGTGCTTAGATTTAGGTGCATGTTAAAGAACCCCAGGTGGTCAAAATTTCCGGAGTCCTCCACTACGGCGTGCCTCATAATCAGAAAGTGGTTTTGGCACGCAAAAACCCAAATATTATTATTATTATTAGGTACGCAATATTTATCAAGTGCGTGTCACAAGACCTTGTTGCGAATTGTTGTAAATAACACATTTACGACCTAATGCCAACATCGTGACCTCCAGCAAGCCCTCAGTAGTCTAATTAATCCGCGTCGTCCTTACCACGTGAATTCGCGGCGCGTACCCGCTACGACGTACAAAGGCCGACAGATGCCACGAACGATGGCTACTCTGAAGGTTCGAAAAAGTATTACAAGCTACAGTGCCACCAACGTGCGGGCCTGCCAATCTTCTAAGCACGCGCAAAGGCTCAGAGATGTGCGCTGGTGCTATTATGTTTCTCGTGCCTCAAAGTCGACAGAAATACGCACGACCAATCATCTAGTCAAAATTCTGCGTATATGAAAAATACAATCTGTTTTTTAGTCTTCGTTCGCGAAGCGGCAAGGCGGTAACAGCGCTTCATTCAGGTTCATAAAAGTGCATTATTTTTTCAGGTTAGTGACTCATCACGAATAACATTTCATCGTGCGTTAGTTTGTCCGCTCAGGAAGTAACGTACTTGTCGCGATCCGAGTTGCACTAAGGTGCATGAATTGAGGACGGTTGCGCTCGCTTCGAAATAACACTTGCGAGATATGACTTTAGTGAAGTGATGACCGCGCAAAGAATTGCCGCGCTATGACGCGGCCGAAATTGCGGTAAGGGAAATGATGCAGTAGTTCATATTGAAGCACCATTTGTTGCCTCATTATGTGTGTCTCACAGAGTGGTCAGACATAGTGCTCGAACGAGCTAATAGTTGAATAAACGAGTAAGCCAGCGACTAAACGAACGAGCCCATGACGACTAAACCAGCCAGTGAACGAGTGGGCAGCCGCACGTTTTTTTTGCGAGCGATCCACCACCGCATCTTAACCTGCGCACACTTTAAAGCTGACACGAATTAACACGTACGTCTCAAAGACCTATGATGCTATCGTTTGGTGACGAACATGGTTTCGGGAGAGCACGCACACTTTTCCTTTGTATCGTAAATGCACTGGGCGACAACCAATGACAAACACCAACATAACAGGCAAAGGCAAACAAAGCTATTCGCTCTAAACAAGGCTAGTTCGCAATCACAAAATGCAGAGTCGATTTCCCATGATGAGTTTTCACGCTGGAGCCTCAAATTTTGTCAAAAGGAATGCGCTGAATCCTACAGATTTCGTAATCACCTTTTCACACACAGCCTCGCCTGCCGCGAATTCAAGCCTGTTGGCGTACAATACCATTCAGCCCACCAAATACGACCACGTACTGCTTATATAATCAAAGTACACGTCATGTAGGACTATACTATGATACACTCCCAACTCCCTCGTACATTCGTGTGGAGAGCGTTGGTCTGAAGTTCTCACCCCCCCCCCCCTCCTCCCCTATTCGATGAATCCATGTCTTTCTTAACCCGCAGCGTTTACCGGACGGTATCGAGAAGGGCCTCTCGTCCTTTCTAAAGCTACTCTGGCATCCGAAGGCATCGCAGGTCATGGTCGCAGAAAATGCTGCCAAGGGACGTCGCTCTTTTGACAGAATTTACTTCAAGGCGTTCGCAAATCAAAACGATACAGATGAGCAACGGCGGCAACATGCGCTCCTCGCCACTCCGCAGACGCTTCTCAACCAAAAATGGCACTGAAGCGCGACTGTAAACAAACGAAGCCGGCGCGATGGTCCACGTGATGCCATTAGGCCAATAGTGACGCGGCGTCGGCCTCGGCCAGAGCGCGCGAGGAGGAGGCGGCACTCTTCAAAGTGTGGCGCTACTTTACGAAAGTTAGGGGGTTTTAACCATCACAGACTTACCCATGCCACCCCTCCGCTCCTATCACGCGCACGTACAGCATGCGGCGCGCAGTGAAGATGTTATCGTCCTTGGACTGTATACGGAACATGAGGGCGACCGCGACCACAGGAATGCGCCTGGATTGTCCATATAATTGCTATCGCAATCATATAATAGCAATATCCGAAAAATGAAGCGTCCCGTGGCCCATTACCTTCCGCATAAGAAGTAACAAGATCGAACTTTCACCATGCGACAATTCGCTGCACCGCAACATTGTCTTCTTTCTTTATTCTTGTGGGGCGGGGGCTAAGAAATGAAAAAAAAAACGCAAAGGAAAGCATGTTGGCCCCAATCGAATGCCTACTTTGGGCACCTAACCTGACTACCCAAGGAATATTGAAGAAAACGTGAAACGCTTGGTCCACAGAGAAGCATACGCGTACTGCTCGGTATCTTATACACCGGCGAGACAAGACTTTCTGGAGAGGTTGCACTCAAGCGAACGTTTTGCAGTACGTTGAGTCCCCACAGTGATGGCGGTGAGCGAACATTGTTTCTTTTTCTCGTCTGCTAGCCAAAAGGTGTCCAAAACTCTGCCAGGTGAAAATTCACTCGGCCAGAGAAAAACGAATGCGCACTGAAATAGGCCGCGCGGTTGTCAGGGCAACACGAGAAAGACGAATGCGCTCTGGCTGGCTCTGGCAGCTCGCGGGTAGCGAGAACAAGAAAATTAAGAAGGTTGAATGTGCGTTCGCGAATAAAAGCCAAAGCAGAAAAAAATAAATAAGAACGTAGTTATCTTTGCTGGCTTTAGAGTCTTTACATGATGGATGCCTTGACGCAGTTGAAAAAAATGTTGATTTTTTTTCTGTGACATGACGGCGCAAATGAACCACCAAAACGCTTCGTCTCATCAGACCTCGCTGTGTGCTTTGTAAACTTGTCCGATAGTGTGTTGAATCTGCTTGTCTCGTTGTATGTTCCAATGTATGACTTTAGGAAAGTCAATGCACCTTTGGCGTCAAATGTTTATAACATTATCCCACAAAATTCCGGAATTGAAAATCTAAAGCACGACTTAGAAATGTCAAGGCACCTTTCGCATCGAAAGTTTGTGAGAACTTTATACCCATAATGTTTCGGAATTGAAGTCCATGCGCTCCGTAGATTCCGCAGCCTCCGCGAAATGCCGCGACGAGCCCGCTCGCCATCAAAACTTCCTTGAAACTTTGTGCTCAGGTGGGGATCCTTGGGTTATGTGAGTCCCGGTGTATGAGCGTTGCCGCAAAATCTTGCCTGAGTACGCAATGTACGCGCCGAGATGTCTTTTCGAGCGTAAAAAATTGATTCTAGACAAAAATCCAGAACGATTGCCGGCGCCGGGGGTTGTTTTGGTCGGCGGTGCATGGCCATCAAAAAAAAAAAAATACAATTCCGGGGTGGGTGCTGAAGCCCCATAAGCACCCCTCCCTCCCCCTGGCTACACTCCTGCAACTTACGCCTATCAAGAGGTAAGTGACAGTTCATATGTCAGTGTTTTTCTATTAGCAGTCCAGCAATCTTTTCGACTGCGCGTAATCGAATGACGTGCATTGTACATCCCTATGGTTTGCGGCGACGGTAACATAAATCGGCGATTGACCATCCATTGTGCTGCGTTTGCTGGCATCGTACTGCTTTTGTGCCAAATTCCGAGCATACTCTGTCCTATATTGTTTCTGCACAGCGCTGAGATCCGCTAAAAAAAAAAATTGTGAATGCGAAACTTTAGAACCGCTAACTCTCATGTAGCTCACAGGATGGGTCCACGAGAGTTGTCATTGTGTCTTTCCTGAACAGTGGCTAATAATAACAGAATCAATAATAATAATAGTAACTATTCCCGACACGCACTGTTCGGAACATCCTTGCTTGAGCGATCATTTGCTTTTTTTTTGCGTAACCGTGATTGCGAGAGCAATCGTACAACTGCGTAAGGTTGGAATAGCTGAAATTTCGTACGCATTTGTATCGCGGTCGGGGCACTTGTTAGACATTATGGCCCTCCACGCAACTGAATTTTAACACGCCTGGCTTTAGGGCTGCTACATTGTTCTTGTCAAAGAGTGACATGCTCGTTTCTTGGAATAAGGAAACTTTTGGGTGACGCGTTAGACTTCTGTTTACTTGCACGTGATGGTATGCTAGTATGGTGGTGATATCAAGTGAAGTTCACTCCTCAGGTGTCTTTGATGAACAAAACATTGGCGCCGAGTTAATTGCCCGTTCGCACGTGGTCGTACTTTTAGTACGTAAAAGTGCGACCTCTTCTCAGTTGACTATTCCTTTCACGCGCTCGTAGTGAGAATCGTGTCGCTTGAGCTTCGGTATGTGTGCTGTTGACGTTTTGTTTGCGTAACCGCGGTTGACAAAGTAATCGTAAAACTGCGTAGCTTCGGAGCAACAGAACTTTTGTTGGCGTTTGCATCGCGATTTGGAGAATTCGCTACCCGTGATGGCCGGTCGCGCTGCCGAATTTTTACGGAACTTGATAACAACCACGCGTGTATTTAAGGCTGGTAATATCGTTGGCTTAAAGTGTCGTGCACGTTGTCGTAATAACTGTCGTAGAAAGGTTTTGTAATAACGAAACCTTTCTACGACTTGTTAGACTTCTGCTTATATACACGTGAACCCAACGCATGCTAGTATGGTGTTAAAGGAGTACTGACACAAAAAAATCCATGTGGTTTTTTCTGCTTTAATAAGTAGTTAATGACCCAGTAATCACGGCACGAGACCTCATTTACTTCAGAGCGCGACAGGTAATTATCTGCAGTCTTTTTTGTAGCGACCAGTTCAAGTTTCGGTTTCAGAGAGCAACGAAACGGTCCACCGGGAGTGTAAACAAAGTGGTCACGTGTTCGCAAAAAGCCATGACGTATGCTCTGCTGCGCAGCCAGCGTGCGGCGCGCCGGCACGCGAACTTCGTGTTGCTAGTCGTCTGCTACGCCTGAACGTGGTTTGCCATGTCCTCGCCATCATCGTCGTCGTCGTCCTCGTTTTCGTCGTCCAGCGGCGACGATTTCCTGCTTGTGGGAGTCGCCGCCGTATTAGACGTGGCCAATCACTTTGAATTTGACCCACTGGAGAGCAGCGACTCGGATATTGCGGCCGGCGACGGCGAGCACGTGTAAAGAGCATGTGTAAAGCCGCATGGCAGCCAACGAAAATTCGTGACGTAGCCACATGACGTAGCGTTTTCTTGGCCATTTACAGACCCGGGTGATGTCAATGTCGCGAGGTGCTCTGTTTTACGGTTGGCTGCGCGCACGTACTTTAAAATTGATTTTAAATATGTTCTAAGCGATATTCGCCGCTGATATTTTACACACGATGTGTGTGTGACCCACTAAATCGATCTCACAAGTTATCTCGACTTCAAATTTTCTTGTCAGTACTCCTTTAAGGTCTACTTCACGTCTCAGCTCTGTAGCGACGAAACGTGTGCGCTGATTAGCTCGTTTGCACGTGGTAGAATTTTTTTTATTATGAAAGTTTGTCAGAGGTGACTTTGTCGCGCGCTCGTGGTGATTAGCCATTGGTGTTTTATTTGAGTAATGATGACGATTGCAATCCTAAAAACTGTGTAAGGATGGCTTAACTGAATTTCTTTTATTTATTTATTTGAATACTCTGTCACGTAGGGTGTTACAAAGAGGAGTAGGATTCTGTACAATAAGTGGAAATTGTGGTTTTGAAGCATGGTGGAACAGGTTGTCGCTGTCCTTAAGCGTGCAGGTACGTACGCGATCGTGCAGTACGCGATCTTGGGACGTGGAATACAGATGTAGATATCTGTACACGATCGGAGCACTTGCTGCACGTGGTGGTTCGTGCCAAAAAATGCCATGCACATTTTTCTAAATAACGAAACTTTTGGGCGACTTGTTCGGCTGCTGCCTATTTGCATGCTGTCGGATGGATGTTATTATGATGGTAATAATATGAAGCTGAGGTCTCAGGTTGCTGTAACGATCGAAACGTTTACGTTACTTTAAATTAGACCATTGCTCATTCACACGCTGTCACATTTTTATTAATGGGGAACGTTTGTCTCTGTTTATCGTTAGTTAAATTTCTGTCACGCGACCTCGCTAGTTAAGCGTGTCGCTTAAGCTTCGTCTGCTGTTTGACTTTCCTTTGCGTAACCGAGCAATTGCCAGAGCAATCCTGAAACAACGTAAGGTAGGTATTGCTAAACTTTTGTAGGTATTCGTAGCACGATCCGAGCGCTTTGTTCACGTGATGGTTGGCCGGCCAAGCTGCGGAATTCTCACGTTACATTTAGGCCGGTATATTGATGGTGCCAAAGAATGGAGCACACTTGTGTTTCTGGAAATAACAAAACTTTTGGGTGATTGTGAAAGTGTTGCTTATATACGCGTACTCGGATGCATGCTAGTATTATGGTGAGGTGAACCTTACGACCCTTACGACTCAGCTGTCTGTAACAATCGAAACGTTTACACTTCTTATTAGACTATTGCTCCTTCGCACGTTGTCGCATTTTTAGTAATGGAGTCCTGGCTACGGCGGCCGCATTTAGATGAGGGCGAAATGCGGAAACACCCATGTACTTGGATTTAAGTGCACGTTAAGAACCCCAGGTGGTCTAAATTATTCCGCAGTCCCCCACTGTGGCGTGTCTCATAATCCGATCGTAGTTTTGGCATTCCCATTAATTTAATTTTTTAGTATTGGACAATGTTTGACGTTGTTGATTGTTAATTAAATTTCTGTCAGGTGATTTACCGTGTCCCTTGAGCTTCGTCACCCGTTTGAGTTTTCCTTGCGTAACTGTGAATGCAAGGGTGATCGTAAGAATGCGGAAGGGCCGACTAACGAAAATATGGTAGGCATTGTATTTCTATGGCAGCCCCTCTCTCACAGGGCGGTTGACCAAACATGGTGCTTCACTTGTCGTTCCTCTCGCATTTACTATGATATGGACCAGCGTATGTGCTCAAATGTGTGTGCGACGCACTGAACAAAACTACTAGACTGTTGCATCCCCATATTGCCATTATATACTTAGCAAGGGCGTAGCCAGGGGGGGGGGGGGGGGGGCGGGGCTTATAAGGCTTGAGCCCCCCCTCCCCGAATTTTTTTTTGTGCTGTCCATGCACCGCCGACCAAAACAGCCCCCGGCGCCAGGAATCATTCTGGATTTTGTCTAGAATGTCTTTTTCTCGCTCGAAAAGACATCTCAGCGTGAACATAGCGTACTCGGGCTGGATTTCGCGACAACGCCCATGCACCGGAAGTCACATAACCCAGGGCTTGAGCCCCCCCCTCCCCGAAATGTTTTTGTGCTGTCCATGCACCACCGAGCAAAACAACCCCCGGTGCAAGTAATCATTCTGGATTTTGTCTAGAATGTCTTTTTCTCGCTCGAAAATATAATAATAATAATATTTGGGGTTTTACGTGCCAAAACCACTTCCTGATTATGAGGCACGCCGTAGTGGAGGACTCCGGGAATTTGGACCACCTGGGGTTCTTTAACGTGCACCTAAATCTAAGCACACGGGTGTTTTCGCATTTCGCCCCCATCGAAATGCGGCCGCCGTGGCCGGGATTCGATCCCGCGACCTCGTGCTCAGCAGCCCAACACCATAGCCACTGAGCAACTACGGCGGGTTCGCTCGAAAAGACATCTCAGCGCGCACATAGCGTACTCGGGCTGGATTTCGCGACAACGCCCATGCACGGGGAGTCACATAACCCAAGTAGCCCCATCCGAGCACAAAATTTCAAGGGCGTTTTGATGGCGAGCGGGCTCGTCGCGGTATCTCGCGGAGGCTGCGGAATCTACGGAACACATGGATTTCAATGCCGAAACTTTATGGCTATAAAGTTCTCATAAACGTTTGATGCAAAAGGTGCATTGACATTTCTAAAGTCGTGCTTTAGATATTCAATTCCGGAACTTTGTGGTTTAATGTTGTTATAAAAATTTAAGGTCAAAGGTGCATTGACTTTTTTAAGGCCCTACTTCTGAACATACAATGAGACAAGCGAAATCAACACACCAGGCACGTACCCAGGATTTTTTTTCGGGGGGGGCCCACCACTACCATCATCATCATCATCATAATCATCATCGTCGTCGTCGTCGTCGTCGTCATCATCATCATCATCATCATCATCATCATCATCCTGTTTTATGTCCACTGCAGGACGAAGGCCTCTCCCTGCTATCTCCATTTACGCCTGTCCTGCGCCAACCGATTCCAACTAGCGCTAGCGAATTTCCTAATTTCATCGCTCCACTTAGTGTTTTGTCGCCCTAGATTGCGTTTTCATTCTCTTGGTACCCATTCTGTAACCCTAATGGTCCAACGGTTATCTGACCAGTGCATTACATGACCTGCCCAGCTACATTTTGTCCTCTTGATGTCAATTAGAATATCGTCTATACCCGTTCGCTCTCTAATCCAAACCGCTCTTTTTCTCTCTCTTAACGTTATGCCTAGCAATCTTTGTTCGATCGCTCTTTGCGCGGTACTTAACTCATTCTCAAGTCTCTGCCCCATATGTCAGCACTGGCAAAATGCACTTATTGCACACCTTACTTTTTAATAATAATGCTAAGCTTCCAGTCAGGAGTTGGCAATGTCTGCCGTATACGATCCAACCTATTTTGATTCTTATGTGAATTTCCTTCTCATGATCAGGGTTCCCTGTGATTAATTGACCTAGGTAAACGTACTCCTTCAGTCTCTAGTGGCCGACTGGCGATCCTGATCTCTTGTTCCTTTGCCCGGCTATTTATTATTATCGTCATCTTCTGCATATTAATATTCAACCCCACTCTTACACTCTCTCTGTTAAGGTCTCCAATCATTTGTTGTAACTCGTCTGCATTGTTGTTGAATAGAACAATGTCATCGGCAAAGCGAAGGTTGCTGAGATATTTGCCGACGATCTTTACTCCTAAGCCTTCCCAGTTTAATAGCTTGACTTCTTCTAAGCACGCAGTGAATAGCTTTGGAGAAATTGTGTCTCCCTGTCTGACCCATTTCCCTATAGATATCTCCCTGCTTTTCTTGTGTAGAATTAATGTGGCTGTAGAACCTCTGTATATATTCTTACGCGAAGGACGAGCCAGTAAGACGAGAAACTATTTACAGATTATATTTACAACAACGGTTGCAGCGCTGACCAGTTACATTCAGAGCGCGAGCCCAGTTCGTTCTTCTTCCTCTTTTCTGGAGTGATGGCGCCCACGCACCTCGTTCAAACAAACAAATACCACACGCATGTAGCAATATATTTCAAGCTTTTTACGTAAGCGTTCTGTAGTCCTTGATTACGTAGTGCCTCTAGACTGCTGGTATCTCTACTGAATCAAATGCATTTTCGTAATCTATATAAGCCACATAGAGAGGCTTATTGTACTCTGCAGATTTCGCGATAACCTGATTGATGACATGGATGTGATCCATTGTAAGGTATCTCTTCCTGAAGCCAGCCTGTTCCCTTGGTTGCCAAAATCCAGTGCTGCCCTTATTCTATTGGAGATTATTTTGGTAAATATCTTATATAATACTGGGAGCAAGCTAATGATCCTATAATTTTTCAATTCTTTAACGTCTCCTTCTATGTGGATTAGTATAATGTCTGCATTCTTCCAGTTTTCTGGGACCCTTGCAGTCGATATACACTTCGTATCAAGAGCCGCCAGTTTTCTAAGCATTATGTCTCCTCTCTCTTTGATTAAATGGACTGTTATTCCACCTTCTCCTCCCGCTCTTCATCGTTTCATGTCTAGCAGCGCCCTTCTGACCTCATCGCTAGTTATAGGAGAGTTTCTGTATCCTGTTCATTACTGTTTCTAAGTGAGGTATCGTGACTCCTCTGGGTACTGTATACAGGTCAGCTTATAATTTTTCCGCTGCTTTTACTGTATCTTCGAGATTGCTTATGATATTATCCCTCTTATCTTTTAGTGCATACATCATGGTTTGTCCTATGCCAGGTTTCTTTTTTACTGATTTCAGTCTGCTTTCATTTTTTACGGCTTCTTCAGTCTTTCACATGTTATAGTTTCGAATATCAGTTATTTTCGCCTTGTGGATCAGTTTTGACAGTTCCGCGAATTGCGTAACGCTGTGCGGCCGCCAGTCCCATACAACCGCGTAGAGCGCAGGACTCTGCGATTCTAGACGTACTGCGCTCACCGAGAAAGGTTAGAAAAACACCCACATAAGCACAGCAGAGAAGTGGCTACGTGAGGCGGTTGGACCGATAACTGCAGAAGCGTCATTCAAAGCAAGTAATTATTCTCCACTTCCGGCGGCGTTTTCTCTACTTCCTTTTTAAATAAAAAGATGTTGATCCATAAATATTCTCATAAACAACGGTTAACATTTTTATTATTCGCTTTTGCTTGTAGTTTGGCTGTTGCGTTGGCTCTCTCCCTTAGTAGATCGCTTAATTTCTCAACTCCTTGCGATTTTTGTTTCCGGTTCCCAATTTTGCACGAAAAGTGCTATACAATTAAGGAAAAACAGACGAGGTAACTGGCGACAGTCATCTTGCTTATGGGTTTAAAAGTTATTTGCAGGGTTTCATGATGGACGCTCTTTCCCATCATTTTATTTCCCACCTTATCTAACCCATATCACGTGTATATGGTTCCGGGCATCTGCCAGCGTCGCGGCGAGCCGTAACTGAAGGAAATAATGAAGCAAAGGGAAAAGTTAAACGCAATTGGTGTTTTCTGCAGCCGCAACTCGTTCCATGAGAGTACAGACCAGCTGAGTAACAGCCGCATCCCTCTCCTGGTCCCAGGATCAGCCTAAACAAAGAAGGTTGAACTAACAAAAGCAAAAGCATGTGTGAGGAGTGGTGGCGTGGGTGGGGAAGGGGGGGGTATGCCACTTGATTTCAGGGGGGGGGGGGGCCAGGCCCCCCCGGGGCCCCCCCTGGGTACGTGCCTGCAACACACTATCAAATAAGGTGACAAAGCACGCAGCGAGGTCCTACAAGACGATGCGTTTCGGTGGTTCAATTGTTCCGTCATGTCAGAGAAAAAAAAATACTAATATTGTTTTCACCTGCGCCAAAGCATCTATGTCAAAGCGCTAAAGCCAGCAAAGATAACTACGTTCTTATTTATTTTTCAACTGTGATTTTTGTTCGCGAAGACACATTGAGTCTCTTCAATTTTCTTGTTCTCGCTACCTGCGGGCTGCCAGAGCCAACCAAAGCGCATGCGTTTTTCTCGTGTTGCCGCGACCAGCACGCGGCGCACTTCCGTACACGTTCGTTTCTCTCTGGCCGAGTGGAGTTTGGCCTGGCATAGTTTTGGAGGCCTCCTGGCTCGCAGACGTGAAAGAAACAATGGTCACTCGCCGACATCACTGTGGGAACTCGACGGATTTCTACGCGTTCGCTTGAGCGCAACCTCTCCGGAAAGTCTTGTCCCGCGGTGTATAGGATACCGAGCATTATGCGTATGCTTCGCTGTGGACCAAACATCTCACGTTTTCTTCGATATTCCTTTGGTAGTCACACCAGGTGCCCAAAGTAGGCATTCGATTGTGGCCAACATGCTTTGCGTTGCGTTTTTTTTTTTCATAGTGGTGCCCCCGCATCACAAGAAAAAAGATGACATTATTGCGGCGCAGCGAATATTCGCATGGTGAAAGTTCGATGTTGTTACTTCTTCTTTTGCGGAAAGTAATGAGCCACGGGACGCTTCATTTTTCGGATATTCTTATTATATTATTCCCATAGCAATTACATGTACACTTCAGGCGCATTCCTGCTGTCGCCGTCGCCCTAATGTTCCGTATACAGTACAAGGGCACCGTACCGTATACAGTACAAGGTACATCGCGACCGAGCGCCGCATGCTGCATGTGTGAGGTAAAGGAGCGAAGGAGTGGAGTGGGTGAGCCGGCAATGGTGGCTTATTCTTGTGTGCGCAAGGGAGAAAAGTGGGGAGGAAGCACGCCGCCTTCCGTCGCGCGCGATACATCGGGAAGAGTGAAAGGAGGAGGGGAGGGCCTAAGGATTCTCTGATCTGTGAATCTATGATTCCGCAACATGTATATTCTCCTGTTTGACGCCATATATACCGTGAATTTGTCTTAGATACGTAGATTTATTGGTGACTTATAAGTATATTTAAATACCTTATTGCAAGGTTTTGTGTATACGTGCAGTGAACTTTGTTTTCAGAGACCTTCTTTGCCCTTTATCAAGCTGTATGTTCGCAATTGTATATTCCATTTTATCTTCGCAGTTCTAATGCACGAGGGCGAGTCAAATGAAAGTGAGCCAACCAACCCCGTGCTATAATGGTTCTGTTCATTATCTGCGATGCATGCGCGTCGCACAGAGGCATCTCTTATTTACAAAGTGACACGCAGGTGTCAAGGGAAATGTTCTCTAATGCTCTCATACACTGGGTTTAACATTGTTGCGTGACATAATGGACACTCCAAAAGTTGAACAGCGCGGTGTCTTTGAGGTTTTTGACAGCTGAAGGTGTTTCCTAAAAAGAAATTAGTCGCCTAATGGCTGCCGTGAACGTTGAACATTGCATTTCATTGGCCACTGTTGAGCGTTGCAGCAGCTGGTTGAAAGAAGGACGTGAAAGTTACAAAAGCGATCCAGGACCCGGCCAAAGTGACCGTGCAATCACCCCCAACACAAGTGCAAAGGTTGATGAGCTGATTACACATAAACGGAGGTTAAGCATCGATGAACTGGCGGAGCGTGTCAACATCAGTCACGTTTGGTTCACACCATAATCGATTAACATCTCGGTTATCGGCTCTTGTGTGCGCAGTGGATGCCCGAGATTTTGAACCACCGCCAGAAGAGGGTATGTTCGGCGCTGCCTTAACTCACATGATCCGGTATCAAAATGAGGGTGACGACTTCTTTTCTGCAATTGGGACCGGGAACAAGTCATGGTGCCACTACTACGAGGCTGAAACACGACGGCAAAGCTTACAGTGGAAACATTCGAATTCACCACCCCCAAAGAAAGCAAAGGCCATCATTTGCGTCGGAAATGTGCTGTTGACCTTTTTTTTCGAGCCTCAGGGGCCACTGCTGATCGAATTTGTTAAACCTGGAGAGACTATCAATCCTTTCCGATATTGTGAAACGCCGCATCAAGAACAAACGACGTGGAAAATTGACGAATGGGGTCATCGTGCTCTACAAAATGCCTTTGCCCACGTCGCTGATGTGGGTAATATAAAACGGGCAAAGTTCAAGTGGAAAACGCTGCAACATTCGCCATGCAATTCAGAACTGTTGCCTTGCGACTCATTCATTTTCGGGCAATTGAAAAACAGCTCAAGGGAAGCAGATTCGTGTGGGACGACAACGTGAAAGAGTCAGTTGCAGAGCTTTAGAAGTAGCAACCCAAGGAGTTCTATGAGATGGGAATCACGCGACCCTTTAGTGAGTGGGACAAATGTCTAAATGATCATGGAGATTACTTTTAAACAAAGTACCCCGTTTGTCATATATTTTCTTTGCTGACTTTCATTTGACTCCCCCTCGTGTATTTCGTAGAACTCCTGCTTTTTATACGTGCTCTCTTTTGCGACTATTATTTCGGTGCAGTTTCTCACAATACACGACCGGTGACAGCTGCTCTTGGGCAATACATGGGAACAAAGTACCGCGTCATTAACATTCTTCCCTGGCCGTTGTGGATATAAAAATTGTAAACAAGGGGCGCTATAACGTGAAACTATTGCAATATGTTTTTATTCCAATCTCCTGACGTCGAATTTGCGTAACCGCCAACGCAAACACCGGGCGGTCACCCACAGGGTTATCTGAACAGAACAATCAAACGCTCTCCTCGTTCATAGGAGGTCACTTTTGTTTGCGTGAAAAACGAATTACATTGCGTACACTGAGCGGCTTGTCTTATCTAATTGACTGACAAGAGGCGAGGAGCACGCACAAGTGAAGAGAGATTCGATAGGGCCGAGTCACTGCCCTGAAAGTCGATGACCGGATGAAGAAGGTGGTGCCGGTGTCTGCGATTGGTCCACTCCCCTTACTTAGCTTGCTGTGGCTGGTCGAAAATCGGGGTGGAAGCTTAAGAATGACGCTAAAACAGATGATCAGCGAAGAAGAGTTGGCAGAATGAGGTCGTAAACGTGCCGAAAGTGCATGAAAACGTTACACGGCCATGCAAGAAGATTTATTATACGCAAATAAACCCACGGTGCGCGTAGCCAGCGCCTGAGTGATCGGCGGCAGCCATCTTTTATTCCTTTCTGAATGGGGCCGCCTGCGGCTATTCAAAAGAAAATTCAGTTTTGTTCGGCATGTTAATGCACCTTTACTGCGTATACGTCACTTTGACGTGGTGAGTTTTTGCGGTTTTTTGACGTCGCGTGACAGGCAGGTGAAGTGGGTGCAGCACGAAAACTTTTGACCAATAGCCGGGGGCTAATGGCGAAAAGGCGTCGAATAAGAAATAACTATTTTTCTTTTTTTGGTCAAGTCATGAATAATCAGTCTGTACACATCATATCAGATTGGGAGCTATCGCGGTTTTCGTGGTGTCGCCTGACAGACAGGGGAAGTGGAGGTGGTCCAAAAAAGTTTTTGACCAATCGCGGAGGGCTAATTACAGCACTGGAATAGAAAAGTTTGGAATAAGGTTCTTGACTGACAATGTTTCATTAATATATTTGTTCCCAACTTGTTCATTTCACGGCCTTTACATTTTTTCATACCAGCGGCATGCAATGCTTTGCTGGTTTCGAATTGATATAGTTCTAAAGTTCGTGTGGTATTTTCTGTGCTTATTAAATAGACAAAAAAAAACATGGAAGCATTGATATCAGTTATTTCGGACAAAATTTTTGGGACATACGAGTGTATTCTTTTACGAAAAAATACATATTTTACTTGTTTTGACCGTGTGACGCCACTGATTCTTAGTGAAGCTATCTAGTCGACATTTGCTTGATATTTTTTTTATTATTGCGATATAAATTGTAGGGAAACTCCTGACTAAATTTCGCTGATGCGGACGTGTGCCGCTTTGGGTTGTGGCTTCGTGAGCGGTGTTCCCGCGCAGCTGTAGTGTCGAAGGCCGCGTAAACTTGGCACTAGAAACGCACTGTAGCTGGAAGCAGCAAGAAGCGATTACTTGTCGCTGCTGGGTCGCTTCATCACGCCAGCGTTCCTACAGCGAGTTCACTGTCACTGAGATGTGTTCATGTTTGGGTTTGCGCTGGATACCAAGTTTGTTAATCTAACAGGGAAGCGAAGGTTTACTGTAGTGTACACTGGCGATGACACGTGCAGCTATAGTATATTATTGCAGTCTGGTAAGTTGCTGTCACAATCACTGCTTCACTTTTCAGCCGAAACTGCGACATTTTTTATTTTTATCAGCTCGTTTGACAGAGCTATGCTGACGTAGAGACTAGGTTAATTTCTTTCATGTTTGCATAGAGTTGAAATTATTGCAACTTCTTTTCTGGTAACTGCAGCTCAGAATGTTTGTATAAAGCCACAAGGAAGCAACTTGCTGTCAGAACCCACAGATTTCTCTTAGAAGTGGTATTGCTAACATGCACATATTGCATATTAATTTTCGTGCATATTTCTAACGCTGTGTTCATGCTGTGTTCCTGCTATTAGGCTGGTGTCACTTTGAATCGAACATCATTCTTCGTTAATGATCAGCACATAAACAAGCCCACGGAAATCTGCTAACTTTCTTAGTACCTCTTATCTTCACGGTGTATTTTTCTGTGAGAGACCACTGAAACCAATCCTGCAAGATGACTAGTATGTTGCGTAGCGTAATCGTGATCTCTTCTGTTCTGCACCTGCAACCATGAATGAAAGGCTGCACCCAACGTGCGTTAAGTTCCTTGGGGCCGATGTACTTATAAACTCTGGGCTAATTTTTGTCTCCGCCACTGTTGAAGCAAGTCCACAGAAATACCCCACAAAATTTCTTAGTACATGTGAACTGCAATGTAACTGTCTGCGACCGCTGAAGCCATCTTGCAGTGACCCTTAGAAAAGTGTTTAGTCGCCAAGATACCTGTAATCGTTTCAGAAGTATTTGTATCTGCTGTCATGGGAGAACCGCCACGCTCTGCTTCTGGTAAGTTCCATCGAGGCTGTCGGATACCCTTGAAGATTTAGGATGCACTTATGTTTCCTCTGTTCCAAATTCTCTGTAAAGTTTTGATACTGGTGAACTCATAAAATGAATTTTTTGTCTATGACTGGTGAAGCGAGCATGTTGCAAGCCTTTAGTTAGCTGTGTAGTCACCAAGGTACCTGTGGCGGCTTCAGCAATGTCTACTGCGATCACTGAAAGGTCACATTCAGCTTCTGTTTACTTGCTTACAGGCCTTCGAGCCTCTGAACACTTACGGTGAATTTGTGTCTGTGACCACTCAAGTGCAGCACGTATCTTGTAACTTCTAGTACCTGTGAAATCAACTTGGTTTTGTGCTGAAGCATGTGTCTTGTCACTGCTTTTGTACCTGTGAACCCTCCAGTAACGTTCGTGTTTGCAGCTGTTTAAGTGATCCTTCAGTAACTTTATTATTGCCCAGTGTATCTATCAAATCTTTACTACCTTTACTGTGTGTGACCCCTGAAGCAGGCACGCAGAAAGTCTGGCGTAGCTTCCTTCATGGCTAAGACGCCTATGAACTTTCGAACAAATATTGCATATATGTACCTGCCACCGCTGAAATGAGCCAGCCCGCAGTAGGCCTCCTAATATCTTTGTACCCCCCAGCTTTGCAGAGGGCTTTTAAAGTTCGTGTACTGGCCAAAGTGCACCTGAAAAAATATTACCTGAAGTTGAATGGTCTCGCCACTACACGAAAGCGTCAGTGTTTGTTCTGGGGACCTTTAGTAGAATTTGCTATGGAGAGCGCATTTGCTCTATAAATGGATGATCATACAGCAGCTCTTTGTGTTTATATATGACCACTGAACTAGTCTCAAGTAATTTCGTTAATGCCTAATGTAGGTGCGAAATCTTTAGCATAACTCGTGTTAGTATGTGTAACTACTAAATATGACATAGAGAAAGGCTCTGGTAGCTTAAAGTGACTAACATGTCTGAACTGTTCAGCAAATTTAGCATTGATATGCCTACAACCACGTATGTGAGCCCGCAACAAGCTTCATGATAACTTCCGTAGTGGCCCCACAGAGAATTCAATTTTCTTGCTACCCAAACTGTATTTATAAACAGTTTCATTCATGCGCACTTTTACTAACCATGGTGCGTCATAAATAACTCCTAATGGCTGAGCGTGTATAATGAAATTATTGGGCTTTATTTGTTTGCATTGATGCCCTTTACTGAACACTGCTGAGTAAATTTGGTAGTTGAAGTTGTCATCTTCTTGCAACTGTTTTACTGAAATAAATGCTCTATTTTTGATGAGGTTGTCAAATGATTCAGCCGCCTGCAGAACTTAGTTCTGTAACTTTGTTCCTGTTAGCACAAAGAAGTATAGCTTGCATGTATATATGTTTTTATTTAATGCAGTTTTATCAAGTTGTATGTAATATATTCTATTTCAATAGCAGGGAATTATGTTCACAATGCTTATAGCTGCACTGCAGCCTTCTTCAGCATGGTTTGAGACGCGGTGGGCTGTATTCCTGACCTGTCTCCTGGTACTTCACCTTTTTCATGACAAAAAGTATGGTCGCTTTATTGGACCACTGGAATGGATCTTCAAGAGCCTTGCAGTTTCTTTTCATCATTGCTTCACAAGCCAACACAAAACCAAACCAAGCTTCGTTAATGGTGTGTAAAATGCAGCGGGCCCGCTGCATTGCTAGGGCACATTATGAGGAACATCCCTATTATGTTAATTTATAACCAATATGGACGTCCTGTGGATATCCTAAATCCACGACCAAATGTTTCACAAACGTCCTGTAGACGATTGCCAACACAAAATTTTCTGCATCCTGGTAATATGTCCTTAGGACGTACTCGGCATTATTCAATAAGAATAATCCATATTTAAACATCTCTTGGGCGTCCGAATATGACATTATGACTTTCGTAGGAACGTTTCTATGAACGTCAATTCGCGCGCATGCGACGATCCCATGGGCATCTAAGAATGATCCACAGGCTTCTTACATATGTCCTAGGGACGTTAGAATGTCCCTTTCACTATCTCTGACGGATATCTGTAGGACGTTGGTGGTCCAATGGGTACAGGCCCTACATGGCGCGTTAAAGCTTTTAAGGGTTTCTACCATTTCACCGCATCCGTGTATGGCCCGTCCGCGTTGGGATTCATGCATGGTTATACCATAATCGGTGGAGTTGAAGCGAAGTGCTAAACCTTGCTATCGCTGTCGGGGCTTCGCCTAATGGGCTAAACTGTCAATTTCCTTTACAATTATAATAAGCATGCTCTTGGTGTTCAAAACGTGTTGCTAGCACCTCAAGGATTCCATCATACCATCAAAGCTAACTAGGTTTCAAATAAAAACGTATTTATGCCTCATTTAGCACAGAAACGATCGCAAACAATGACTGTTTTAAGCTCGTTTACTAAGATAGTCTTAAACTTAGGAGAACGATATATATCACATGCAACAAAAGCTCTCTAAAGAACGTGCATTTCAAAAAAAAATTCTGGGCAACCATTTTTAGTCATACTTCCATAAACGAGCTCTAAATACCGTATTTCTTGCAAAATGCTTCCTCTTCAGAGAAAAATACAACTGCAGCAATCAGCCTAGAAATCCCAACTAAACACTGGTGCATATGTTGGTATTCAGCCTAAACATAACCGAAATGACAAAAACTATTTTTTTAACGCGAGAAATTTTTTTAACTTTCCTCTAAGCAATTTATCACCGCACGCGAGCTAGCTAGCCGGCACGTTGCATGGAGGATCAGTAGAACTTTCTTTAGCCGTATGGCGGGACTTAGTGATGTTTAGCTGCTTTGTTTTAGTGACAGCACAGCGTGAGCTCGGCGTTAATTTGTCGCTGTTGATCCTTACAGCGTAAGAGCAACATAGCAAGAGCTTGGTAGCGCAACCCACCCCCTCGTTCCAAAGGGGACGCTCATAACATCCATCCATCCATCCATCCATCCATCCATCCATCCATCCGTCCATCCGTCCGTCCGTCCGTCCGTCCGTCCGTCCGTCCGTCCGTCCGTCCGTCCATCCATCCATCCATCCATCCATCCATCCACCCACCCACCCACCCACCCACCCATCCGTCCGTCCGTCCGTCCGTCCGTCCGTCCGTCCGTCCGTCCGTCCGTCCATCCATCCATCCATCCATCCATCCATCCATCCATCCATCCGTCCGTCCGTCCGTCCGTCCGTCCGTCCGTCCGTCCGTCCGTCCGTCCATCCGTCCATCCGTCCATCCGTCCATCCATCCATCCATCCATCCATCCATCCATCCATCCATCCATCCATCCATCCATCCATCCATCCATCCATCCATCCATCCATCCATCCATCCAGCGTACTTATAAACGCTGCTAAGTAAAGCAACTGCTGCTCTGACAAAGACAAGTGACCTTGTCGAGATGTTGGCTTCAGCGACATTCCTTGTGCTAGCACTGCTAATCGCAAAAAGTAATTATGAAGAAGAGTTTAGTAAATTTGACGATTGAATAGCAATGCTGCGTCCATGCATTTACTGTAGGCATTCATGCTGGGGTATGCATTTCGTTGCCCGCTTCCTTAAAACTTGCTTGAAGTGCTGTGTAGTATGGGCCATCGCCGTCAGTGTCCTCGTTATCAGGCTGAACGGTGTCAAGTGGCTGGCGCACAAACCATTAACCAGTGAGCGCACGCTTTAACGTAAAATAAGTTCTGTGAATGCGGGTCTCGATCCTTAATATGAGGTAATTGGTTGAATCTAGGCGCGCTTCGATTCTACATCGCTATCGAAATTATGGAGGCCAGAAAAGGAAAAAAAAAGAAAGACGTACATCCCCTTATTCTAAGCCGAACGAAAAAATGCGTTCAGCTGAAATAAAAAAAAAGAATCCTTGTATATGATTACACTTTGTTTGCAAGCCGAAGTAGAGAGGCATCCGAACTTGTTCCGAGTGACGGCTCAAATGTTTCCGACTTAGCCTTCCTTCGCTGGCATAATCTCCGTCGTTGCTAGCATTCCGCTCCTCTTTGCCTCTTTGTCTTGTCTTGTGTCCTCAACAGTGGCGCGTACCCACTATGCGGGATTGGCCAAGAAGTACGCGGTTTTCCGTAAGCTTAGAAGTAAAGCGAAACTAGATTTGAATGGTGGAGCATGGCACGACAGAACTGTAATTTATAAGTGCAATGAAAATATTGTAAAAAAATTTAATAAAGTAAGTTAACATAAAGAAAATAAATAATATAAATTATGGATGATTTCAGAAATTGAGCCAGGTACTCTTTTTGTCTCTAATAAAATTGTAAACCGCAAGAAAAGCATCCCTGTGGCTGGATCCCAGTGAAGTCGCCCCAACCGAAAGAATGGTTGGCGACGTTAGCGATAGGCCAAGTTTGGTAAATGAATATTCTAATAGTTTTCTTTGTCTTAGAAAGCGGCGGCAAGAGAGAAAATAATGCTCGATAGTTTCAGGTGCACGGCAAAAAGAACATAGAGGGGACATAGTGTGATCAGACCTGTGTAAGTGTCCTGATAAAGCTAGCAACTTTTTTTTCAACCTCGTGGCGTCTACCTTTGCGCGGTATGGTGAAAGGCATCTGCATAGCAGCACAGTTGAAAAGATCGTTCCGTTTTCTCAATCATGTTGTGGTTGTGAGCTGTCTGGTGATTGCAGCCAAGCCGCATTCTCGAGTCAAAGCCTTCCGCCTACTTTTTGCCCACAATTATTCTAAAAGAAACCATTGGCCTGCCTTCGAGTAAATACGGTAAAGCTGTACTAGGACCCAATTATAACTTATTCGTAGGATATAAAACCACAAAAGGCCAACATTTCCAACAGGCCAACAGGCCAACCGATCAGGGCCCCAATAACATACGGATATCTTTCCCTCTATTATGTTCCTCTTTTTATCGTGTGCCTGTAACGATTATGGGGATAAGGTAGGTGGAATGGCGCTGGTACTACTGATGAAGCACGAAAAGCAATGTAAGTGGAATATAATTGTTACGTTATCTTTGCCCAGGACGCGTATTTCTAAAGAAATTGTTATGCATGAGCAGTCGGTATAAGAACAGGCTTCGATCTTGTTGTGATGGCAAACACAACAGTACCACAGATCGCGAGCCAGATGTGCCATGACCCGAAGGCTCGGAGTCATGGCACATCTCGGCCCTTATTTACACGCACACAAAAAGAAAAAAAAATACTCTGAGGGTGCTACTTTTTGATGCGGGCGGATGGTTAGTCACGTGACACTTTTCATATTTTTTTTGCGTGATATTTTCCAATTAACGTCCAGTTGGACAATTAGCTGCGAGTAATGTTTTCGAGTTTCGCTCCTGGTATGTTATCGAGTTTTGCGATTAAATTGGTGCGGGTTATTTTCTAGTACTGTTTATACGCCAGCATGTTGAACGTAGATCGGAATCATTTGGACGATATTGCCGAGAAATCAAGGACGCCGCATGCCACCAACGTCATGCGCGACGAGTGACCACGAAAGCAGCAGCTCCTCGGTCTGACCTGCGTGATTCCTCTGTCTGACGTGAGGTGCGGAATTTCGGTGCCGTTTCGCTGCTGCAGACGTCGCCGGCTTTTTTCGCTCAATGGGTCATTTGACGCTTTCGTGTCCAAAGAAAACTCAAATGAATTCAAGGAAAGAATTTCTGCCGCTTGTGGGAGATTTCACATATTCCGAATAACGCGTGCGTTGTTCGGCGGCTGCCCTCCATCTACATGCTTAATTCTTATTTGCCTGCGGCTAAGTTCAAGAATCACGTGACACCTGAACTAAAAGCTTTTTCCTTAAAAGCCTGGTTTAGCAGATGTTTTACATCTGTTAAAATGTGGTAGCCGTGCCGACAAGTTTCAATGGTTTGCATGAATGAAAAGAGCTGGATGAATGACTCGATGTTGCTCGGGGACACCAAGACATAAATTAAGCCCTCTTACTAGCAAATGTCGGAGTCGCAACTCAGAAGTCGGTAACACACCGCGGAGCATGGATACTGATAAGAAATGTTCTGTTAGAGCTATATTTCCCGGTAATAGTGCTTTTTTTTTCTCTGAATAGGTAAACCTCGTGTTCAGTTGAAAGCGATTCGAGTTAACCATGTGGCAAACTTGGACCAGAATTATGGTTTTTAATGAGAAAAATTATGGGGTTTAACGTCCCGAAACATTAGGCTATGGGGGACACCGGAACGGGCATATCGGATTAATTCTGACCCCCTCGATTTTTTCAACACGTACCGAAAGCACGGCATACGAACGCTTTTGCATTCCCCCTCTGAAAGCGGGCACCACACCAGGTAATCGAACTCGTAACCTGGTACTCAGCAGCACAACACCAAAGCTACTGAATCACCGCAGCTGACGTTAGCTTTTAAAAGATATCTATCATACATGCACGAGAAAAAAAGGCATTAGTGCCATGCTGAATATTAGCTAAACCAGATAGAGGCTATACATGTCGATGTCCTTGAGTCAATTTCAGTTTTTGATTTTTGATTTCAGAAAACACACTTGGTAATCATAGCATTCGATTGATTGGTCTAAGCACGTTGCGTTTGTCGACCAGCCAGGCAATAGATAGAGCATCTAAATGTATACAAGAAAATTGTGCAACAGTTATTGTATCAACATCACATGCCACCCATTATTTTCCAAAATTCAACAATTAAAAAAAACAAATGTTATTTCAGGTGTATATAATAGCATCTTACAAAAACCGGATTTTATACGCAGAGATCAATGATGTTTAAAAAAAATGTAAGAAAACATGAAAGTGTATTTGATGTCAAGGCAATGCACTACGTGTAAGGACCTTTGCCTTACATTATTTATTGGCCCCTACATTGACACACCATTTTCTAATTTCTTTACGCCTTTTTCGTTTGGAGGTAATTCTGACTGGGCCATCGCCAATTTCATTAAAAAGACTTAGAACATAATATTCGCACCACTTGCTACCTTAATTATTATGACAACGTGATTTACCGATGCGCTCTGTTGTACGTAATGTTACATTTTTGCGAACTGGTATCTTGAAATCATTAGAGAAGTAATACCGCGAAAGCAGAACAAAATTAAAGAGTTGCTGTATTCGTAGTAAACCAAGAAAAACGCATGTTTCTTCTATGCCGTCTTATTGCTATGGAGTGCCGTAAGCTACTGTATTTACAATTCGTTTAATTGTATTATTGAAGGTTTGTTCTTTATAGGGTGTGCAAGTGCCATATAATGTTATCACATACATTAATACAGATTAAACTAATGCTTTGTATATGGTTATCTGCAATATAAGTGGGGTTTTCCCTCGCAAGGTGTACATCATTGCCGCAGCGACCCTTATTATTTTAGATGTACAGGTAACATGTTCAGTTCATGTAACGTGTTGGTTGAAAAGAACACCCAGCTACTTAACAACTGGTTCGTACCCTAAAACAAGGCACTTACACGGGGAGTACATCGAACCGTGCAGGTATAAAGGCAGCTCTAGAGAAATATTCTTGTGGAGGTTTCTGAAACGTAGTAGCTTTGTTTTTATGATTTACATGTACTGCATTTTCTGAAAAGCAGTCTAGTACCTTGCTAACATCCTGCTAAAAGGTTTGATGCTCTACTTTATATTCAGATACCTCGAGGGCAACTGCTGTATTGTCTGCACATTTAAACAGCTTCGAATTAGTTTTTAACAGACCCCAATCAGATACATATATGTAGAAGAGCAACGGTGCCAGCGTGCTACCCTGTGGTAGCCCATGCGTTATCGGTTGAAAGTTGCCATAAACATCACCAAGTCTTACACACAGTACTCTATATTTAAGGTACTAAAGCATTTGCAAAACGCATTTCGAAAGCCCAAGCAGTTTAACTTTTCCAACAACATATCGTGGTCTATTATATCAAATGCTTTCGTCAGGTCTAAGAATAGTGCTAATACTACGTGGTCATTTTCTAATGCACTGGTGATAAAATCCGCAAATTCTTCAAGTAGTGTAATCGAATTGTTGAGCTTTGTGAATTCAAACTGTGCTGTGTTATTTAACGAAAACGGGTCGCAGAATGATTGCATGGTAGACGCATTCGTTTTTCCCATGGTATAAGCTAACGAAGATGAAATTGCGATTGGCCTGTAGTTTGCGCACTCTGACCGTTTCCCATTCTTATATAATGGTCTTACTATGGATACCTTTAGTCCATCGGGTATTTCACCCGTATCAAATATTCCATTTAGTATTTTGAGGATAAATTCCTTTACCTTATTAAAGTTGTAAAACAGATCTCTAAAGCAAATTTCATTATACCCAGGTGGATTGTGCTTTTTCATCTGGCGCATTATAACATATATAGATCAGATTCAGAAATAGGTGGCAAACACGCAGGATGCGCACAACCACGTTTCGGCCGATACGCGCTATCTTTACCAGGGTTAATACGTCTCAGTTCTTCTGCTACACTTGAGAAGGTCGTGTTGAATTCATCACATAAGGTGTAGAAATTTTGCCTGGGAAAGTTTTTTTTGCTTACTGCGTCGTCAATAGACGCCTTTTTGTATCTGCCCATCATTTCGTTCACCATTTCCCAAGTTTTTTTGCTATCAGTTTTTAAAAAGTAAAGTGCCGCATGAGGTACGTTCGTTTCGCTTGTCGAATTTTTGCGATTACAACATTTCTTAATGATCTGTATTCATCTCTGTATGAAAAATTTTCTGTTCTTTTGCACTTTTTTCAAGTTTCAACTTTCAGATTTATTTATTTATTTTTTCACGTTACCCCTAAAGGCCCTCCAGGAGAGTGCATTACATAGGGAATGGGCGATACAGCTATTAATAAACGCGATACATTTCAGTAATAAGTGCAATAAAACATAGGGCATAACACAAAAAGGAAAAATGAGCACAAACAAAACCAGCAAATTTTACACATTTCCGTCACAGCGAAGAAACTCTTGGAATTTTATGATGTCACTCTCTGTGGCGATGGCTGATGGTAAATTATTCTATTTGATGATAGTACGGGGAATGAATGAATTGGCGTAAGACGAGGAATGACACTTCACGCGTTTAATTTTGAAAGAATTATCACGGCGTGGAAAGATGGCATGAGGTAATTGAAACAAATCACTTCGAAGGGAGGGGTGGTGATAAAGCTTATGGAAAAGTGTTAAACGAGCAAGCTTGCGGCGATATGACAAATCTTCCAGTTCGGCACGTTTTTTTAATGCTGTAACACGTGTGAAGGGTGAGTAGTCTGAAAACATGAAGCGAACAGCACGGTTCTGCAAGGATTCGATGTTATTGATAACGTAGGCTTGCTCAGGGTCCCAGATGGCCGCTGCAAATTCGATTTTGGGGCGTATTACAGTTATATAAGCCAGTTTTCTAGCCTGCATAGGGGCGAGTCTGAGGTTACGTTTACGAAGACCAAGTGAGTGGTTAGCAGACGCGAGGGTGAGGTCGACATGGTGATGCCATGATAGGTCAAACTGAAGGTACACACCAAGCTACTTGTATGTTGTTGTTAGTTCTATAGTATTGTCGTTAAGAATATAAGTGGTTGGAAGGTGATCTGTGCGACGAGTGAAATATATTTGTTTTGTTTTAGAAACGTTTAATGACATTAACCAGGAAGAGCACCATAAGCATACTGCGTTGAGATCAGATTGTAGGGATTGGCGGTCACTGTCACTAGTAATGTTGCGGTAAATTACGCAGTCATCAGCGGAAAGTCGAATTCTAGAAGTTACACAGGCAGGTAAGTCATTAATATAGATTAGAAAAAGCAAAGGTCCGAGCACAGTTCCTTGTGGTACACCAGATGTCACATAAGCAGTGGAAGAGTTATAATTATTAACCGAGGTGAACTATGTTCTAGATGACAGAAAGCCCTTAATCACGATAGGGTGGATGTTAAGCTGTGCCAGTTTCAGTAGAAGTCTGTGACAAGGAACCCGATCAAAAGCCTTTGAAAAATGTAGAAACACTGCGACGACGTGAAATCCCGCGTCAAGTGATAATTGTAAGTCATTAACAAAGCCAGCTAGTTGAGTGTCACATGAAAATCCCTTGCCGAAACCATGCTTATAACTGAAAATAATGTTATGGCCTTCGAGGTAGTTAATGACTTGGCTGTGAATGATATGCTCAAGAAGTCTGCAGATGGTGCTGGATAAAGAAATGGGTTGATAGTTCAATGGAGAGGAATGCTCACCTGATATAAATATAGGTATTACTTCGGCTATCCACCAGTCATTAGGAATTAGTCCGTGTGATAATGATTGCGAAAACAAACAGGACAACACAGCGCAAATGCTTTGAGATGTACTCTTAAGTATTTTATTAAGCCGAGGTCATCCGAACTACTAGTAATTTTAAGATTGTTTAATAAAGCTAAGATACCTGTTTCATTAATCACAATTTCAGGCATGCAAATGTCATGGATCGTACTTAAGTTAGGGGATCAGGTAATGTCTTCTTTGGTGAATACTAATGAAAAGGTGTCATTAAAAACCTGAGCACATTCAGACTCATTAATTATGATGCTGTTACTGTCGCTAAGCAAAATGTCAGGACGAAAGCTAGGATTTATGATGCGCCAGAACTTACAAGGGTTATTGGTTAGCAGAGATGATAGGCCGTGATTGAAAAACTGGCGTTGAGGGGATTTTAGGAGTGGCTGGTAGTCCTTGTCGCACTTCTTATACTTGTCCCACGCGCTTAGAAGACCATTCTTTAGTGCCTGCCAGTAAAATCGCCTTTTGTTATTATTCATATGTCGCAACTTCTGATGAAACCACGGTGCACTGCTACTACATCGGATGGTCATAAGTGGAACGAAGTAATCAACAAGTTTATTAAAAGTACTCTTGAATAAATCCAAATTCTGCTCAACAGAGCGCAATAAATATTGATTCACGAACTGGACGGTGAAATAATCTAATTCGGAATTTATTTTTTCATAGTTAGCTCCGTTGTAACATTTGATTTGTTTAAGTCTGATTTTTCTTTTCGTTAAAGAAACCGGTAATGCGTCCTGTTATTACGCCATGATCCGAAATGCCGTCTAGATGAATAGTGTCTGAACAAATATCGGGATTATTCGTTAATATTAAATCTGTAATGTTGGCGGTACATGATGTGGGACGCGTGGGATTGGCAATAAGTTGTGCTAGTGAAAAATCAAGACATGAGTAAACAAACAGGTTAGCTTCGGTTTCACTCGCTGTGGCGGATTGTGGGAACTAGTATATACTAGGGAAGTTGAAGTCTCCAAATATGAGTATAGTACAGTTAGGGAAAAGAGTACATATATCACACAGGATTCGATGAAATTCAGACGAAAAACCATCATTCCTATTAGGAGGACGGTAAACAGCACCAATAATTACATCAGTTGAACAATACTTAAAAGAAACCCATACACATTCACGAAAAGAACTAATCATCACAAGCACAGTTCATCCCTTATCTCCCCTTCATCGCCTATCCCCAAGAGTACACCACCTCCTTTACGGTACGGTTTGTCGCATCGAAGCAGGTTAAAACGTGTCTGGCTGACAAAAAATGAGTTAACAGGAATAAGATCAGTCAGCCATGTTTCGGTTAGCGCCACAAATAATGCGGAGCATGGATCGATTAGTAAAGAGATAGCAACATCCTTTGATACAACACTTCTGATGTTAGTGTAAAGGAAATAAATGGTTTTGGAAGCATTACATGGTGATCTTTGTAGAAAATGGAAAGCTGGGGCGTGGTTTTAGGAAGTGACAAACGAACATCATTCTTCCGTGGGATGCCGAGAAACACGTACTACGAGAACAGCCTCAGTGTCCCATACATAAGTATCGTTATTAATGTGAAGCTTGTTGAATGCGAGACGAATGCGGTCACCTTCTTTTTTTTTTTTACAGACTTCCCGTACTGCCAGAGATGACGGCGCTTTTGTCGGACAGCCTCAGAATAATCACGAGCGATGCTGAAGTCAGTGTCCTTCAGCTTCGATCCGTTGCTTAGCACAGATTAAACTTCTTTAGCATTGTAAAATTTAGCAATGATTGGTCTCGCCTTACTTGTAGAAAAACGGCCCAAACGATGCGCCCTCACAACTGAAGTTGTGACGACACCTAGTTTGCTGGAACAAAATTCGTTCACGAGCTGCTCGGATGTCGCCCAAGTTTCATCGTCTGTATCATGGATTCCATAAAAAAGAACATTAGACCGTCTTGACCGGTTTCCTAAATCATCAATATTGTCTTTCATTTTAGACAATTCTAAGTTCGGGGTTAAGGCGTACTGTGCAGATGGTGCCAATTCAGTTTTAGATTCCAATTCATCGACACACTTTGTTAGGGCATCCAAGTCATTCTTGAGGCTAATATGAATGTTTAGGATCTTATTCAATGACTCCAAGACTGTGTATGGCCAGATTCAAAACGTTGGACCACAAGAGCCACATTGTCTAATTTGTCCTATTGTGCCTTAGTCATGGGCCGAGGGTTCGCTTCAACATCACCACCGAGAAGTAGAGAGCGCCAAAGGTACATCAAAGCAGCGCGGGCACATTTGAAAGGATTGGGTGGCCACGACACCACGAAAATGCAAACATCGTCGTTACGGTAACACAAAGTTTTATACTGACAGACCTGGAAGAACATCAGCGGTGAGCATGGCATCGTAACTGCGGTGCTGTGGCCCGTTGCGTCGGTGAAATGTGCGTATTTTTGGGCGGCTGGGTCAGCTGACACGGTCCCAGGTTGCCGGACTTCATACACAGTATAGTGTCCAGAACTGGCAGTAGTGGATGCAGTGATGCAGTGCACTTGGCTAAGAATCGAGTCGCATAATTCCTTGCGGCGTCAGGACACCAAGAGGGTGGAGGCATAACCAGCCGTAGTGGTGCCGGCGTGACGGGAGACAGCTGGCCCAAGAATTATAGTAGCAGCACCTGGAAGAACATCAGCGGTGAGCGTGGCATCGTGATGCGTGCCGTTCATAACATAAATTAACTAGCTCTTCAGTCATCCATTTGTTGTCAGTGTTTCTTATTTTTATCTTTGCTCCTTTCGATCACTCCAGATAAATATATTGCTATGTTTCTGTTATTTTCTTGTACAAACTTTTGTGACCAAGTCGCAAAAGGGACATCCAATCAAAATTTAGAATATATTTATCTACTACGTTGTTATCTGATACCTATTTTGTAACAATGTGATCACAAATTTCAATATGTTTATGCGTTATCGCCACATGGACACACATAATGATACGCTAATTTTTGTTTTCTGATACCAAAAGCATAGATAGCATTCATTTACAGATCGAACCATAATGTGATCAATGCAAGATCTTGTAATTTTCGAGCCCCGTTATTCCTCTCTAGTGTAATCTTTAAATACATTCTCTAGGCCAAAGTCTGCTAATAAATTGAGATACTCGGCTGCAACTCGACTACATTCTTCATTGTCTCTGTGTTAATGCCTCCAACTAAAAGTTACCGCGCTTAATTCACGCGTTTCAGAAAAAAAAACTGCTTAGTTCGTCTAGAAAACTATTCGCGTTCATATTAGGAGGGCTATATATCGCACATAACGTATAATCCACATATTGTTTATTTATAGAAAGTCCCACTACTTCCGCATTGTTAAAGCTTACTTCTATATTATTCGATATCCAGTCATCATAAATGAACACAACAAAACCTCCACCTTTTCTCTTTTCCCTGCGCCCCGCATACCGAGTATAACTATTCAGGGTATACATGTTTACCGAAGACATATCTACATTAACTTCAGTTAAAACAATAACGCCACGGGAAAGAACTGCTTGTTCTAGACATAAACATAATTCATCCCATTTTTTTTCAAGCTGCGTATATTTATGTGTACCAGATTTAGATTTATTTGCAAGCTTTCGTCCTCTAACTTATCACTGAAGTTGTGAAATGTACCCATTACGCTATGTAGATAAGATTCCTTTCTGTCCTGATGTGCTTTTAAAAAATAAATTATGGGGTTTTACGTGCCAAAACCACTTTCTGATTATGAGGCACGCCGTAGGGGAGGACTCCGGAAATTTCGACCACCTGTCGTTCTTTAACGTACACCTAAATCTAAGTACACGGGTGTTTTCGCATTTCGCTCCCATCGAAATGTGACCACCGTGGCCGGGATTCGATTCCGCGACCTTCGATTCGATTCCGCAGCCCAACACCATGGCCACTGGGCAACCACGGCGGGTAGATGTGCTTTTTCGACGCTCCTTCAGCTTTTCTGATTAGTATTCGTCCGTTCTGTGTGCAAACGTACTGGTAGCCTTTCCGTTTAGCAAGCTTTCGGCATCGCCAAAATAGTTCCTACTGGTTCCTTGTCATGTTGTCCTTGATAAAAATGTTGTCATGCTTTAACGCTTTTTTTATAGCCAACTGTCCCTAGTCTTCTGGTCTCTGAAGCGAACAATGATTGACGCATTTCTGTCAGGCCATGCTTGTAGTCGACGTACCACTTCAATTTCCTTGTGTTTCGGTGCCGGCAACTGTAGCCTCGAGCTAAGTTCTGTCAATGTACAATAGGTATTTATGCAAGGTGAAGTTGTACGTCAGTTGGTGAGACATTGTGAATAAAAGACGGCTACAGGCACAGGACGGACAGAAACGAGTTGCAAGTACCGCCCTGTGTTGCCGTCTCTTCCCGTCCGGTGTCTGAAGCAAATCTTTTATTCACCATCACCACATATTTCAATCTTCCTACGCTGCGAGTACGCTTCCATAGTTTCCACAGTGTCTTTCAAGAGAACTGTTTCGCTTACTGTTGGAGCTAATTTTTCTGTTGGCTCTTCTCATGTTTTTTTCATCTTCTCAATCTGCGTGTCATGACCATCAACCTTTGTCAGAAGCTTGTCGTCCTTAGCAGAAAATAGTTCAATTGCCTTGTTCATAGCTTCAGTCAAATTACACTGTTTATCAAGTTATTTTCTTCCAGCCTTTCCAATCTGACAAAACTGAGCGAAGCTTTCGACTTAAGGCAACAATCTGTATGCTCTATTCCTTTCGCTCGCTTGCATTTACGTTTTCATGCTCATCAGAATCGGCATCAGACTCTTGGGATTCTTTCGTTTGCATTCATCACATTTCCATCTCAATGAAACGCAGAGCACCATACTTTTCAAAGCGGATTTCGCTATTCTCGAACACTTCCCAGCATGGTACATGCTACAACACTCACTGCATGTCAAACTCTTTTGGTCCTTGCCAAAATTTTTCTGACATGAAAAGCAGTTCTGCGCAGACATCGTCACAATGCAAGACAGGATGCAGTCCAGTGGAGCACAAAATGGTAAAATAAAACTGGCTCTCACCTAAGACCAACAAAAACACGGTTAGAACTGCATTCAATGCTCCATCGGACTGGGCAGCCTCGCCTCCCATTCATATTCCTTTTTATGTAGCTTGTTGCCCCCGTGTCCATGACGTAACCACTGCATGCTGCCCCCGCGATGAGCTTTCCTTTTCTTCGACACAAATCCTGGTTTTCTGCGCCGGGATTACGTTCAGCTGTTCCACGTACGCAGCAGGCAGGGACCGGGCATGCACATGGCTAAGACCAACAAAAACACTGTTAGAACCACATTCAATGCTCCACCGGACTGCACAAGATGCACAAGAAAAACATGCACAAGAAAAAAATAAGGCATTATTGCCATGCCGAATATAAGCTAAACCAGATAGAGGCTATACATGCCCATGTCTTTAACGAAGAGCGACAAGAGCCGGGGCTGAAGATAGAATTCTTGAAGTACACTGTACTTAATATGGATTAATACAGCATACTGAGGTGTCCAATTTACGCAGACATTTTTTTTTTATAAATGGCCATAGAGCGGGCCATAGATGTCATAAAATGGTAGTGTACATGAAGGAATACCATGGTAGCCGTTGACAAACGCTTTTTTGGATACCTAGAAGTATGATTGCAGTAATTAGCTTTTTGTGAGTTTCCAAGAATTGCGCATTAATTTACTTACCAGTATTAAGTGTTACCAGCCTTTCAAGACAGCTCTTGCATTCCATAGGGTGGTCAATCACACGAGCAGTATTTATTACCATGTTCCTTCAGTGTACACACCATAAAGAGGATATAACGCGTGTTCGCTAGGGAATAGCTTCGGTAGTTTTGTAAATAGTTCCCGAAAAACGCTTCTAGCTCAGATAATTGATTTGAGTGTAATGCTATAGGTATATTCAGATGTGCTTTCTAAGTTAACTTCAGCAGAATATTTTTTCCTCGAGACGAAAGGGCATTCCGACCGGGGCCAATGGTCAACGGCATTTATGAACGAAAAGTATTTTAAGTCTGACTCCAGAACCCCAGAACACAGATACGTGTTGTAACGTGGCCCCAACTGTCCATACTGTGAATTTCAATGTAGATATTCTGGCCTGCAGATTTCAGCTAGCCTCCCTGGCTTCTGGCACTGAAAACGACTAAAGCATTCATCCGAGATCTTCGTATACAGTGAATTGAGGTCACAATAGCTGTGGCGATACAGTTGGCATAACATCACCTGTTTGATGTATGGCGAGGCATTCTTCATGTGTTTGTATAGATGGCTTCGTCACCAGAGCTCACCATCCGAAAATGTCATACGAGAGTTGAACGACGAAAACGCATGCAGCTGGGACATCAGTAGCTCCATACAACTTCAGAGCTTGTTGCCATATTAGTAGCGATAGCTTTTATGAAATTATCAAAGAGCCTAAGAAGTGGATGATCACGATGGATACCAAGGCGGCTTTCCCTATTATTAAATGTGCCCTTCTGACACAAAAAGGTGCACATTTCACCTGCGCTTCCCTGAAAGAACTCTCAAGTTGGAGTGTTAAAACACCAGATGGCGTGAAGGGGTTGACAACACTTCAAAGCAAACAATAATGCCCGGTGGATTGGCTAGGGCAGCATGTAACAGTTTGGAATATCGTCTAACCTCCCCTCCAATTTGAACATACGGCACCCTACGAGGGCTCGAACAATTGTGTCTCTAGAACTGGTTCACAGTCAGCACAAGGGAACCTAGCTTATATGTAGTTGGCCACCGTCTTGAGGACCGACTGCGTCATTGGGTTGCACAATGTACCTGCACCCTCATGCATCGTCTAGGCACGGGAACTGCTTGCAATCAGTGCATCCTATTTAGAATTACGCGTCCATCTCCTCCAGAATGTTTACGTGGCCCAGAGAAAGTGCCTCAAACGTGAACTTGGCGTACTTGACACGCGTCGATCTTTGTCACGTGCCAAGGTATTAGGTTAATGGCCATGAAAAGCAGTGCTTGGCAAATCCGCGAGTGCACTCCGACGAGCTTTTGAAAACTGAACCAGTTGCTGAGGACTGACTGCAGATCTCCGAATGCTATTGTATGATTCGCCCATGCGACGACGTGAAACATAATCGGATACATGGGACATCCGCGGTCTCCGTTTCAGATGTAAGTTTTCTCAGATGTCTTCTATATTCTTCATCACATGTTCTTTCTTTCTTTTTCTAAGTTGTTAAGCGAGTGTAATAATTAATGACTTTTAGTATTTATTTTGTTTTACTTAACAAAGATATGAAAAGAGGTTACCGTCACCAACACTACATGCCAAAAATTATTTCCAACTTAGTAAAAAAAACAAGGCAATGCCACCATCAGCACGCACACGCAAGCTACAATGATATGTCCACAACGAAGCATCCTAGAGAATAAATAAATAAATAAACAAACGCCAACTCGGAATTATCATCTATGCATGAAGTAGGACTAAGAAAAAACAGGCAGGAGCTACCAAGGCACTGTCAGACAGTCCTGAGCCGTGCTCCCATTAGGGCTACAGATGTGCGCGTCTTCACCTGAAACTCAAGCCCCCTCCCTCTTCACATGGTCAGATTTCGAGATGATACTTCAAAACCATGTTCCGTTTATTAAAATACCCGACGCTGCAACCAAAGCAAGTTCTTTTCTTTCTATCTCTGACTCTGATCATAATGCAGAGAGCGAGCAGTCGCCCTTGGCAGCAGATGCTTGCTGAGTGTAGACTGGCGACGTGGTTGATAAGTGATAAAGAAGACAATCTCAGCGCGAGTTTAAAAGACCACGAGTGGTGTTCATCGCTCTCACCGAGTGCGAACAATGCAGTACTAGCACCACTCACATTTCGCGCAGTTTTCTTGCGGGCGACCAGGCACACTTCGAACCTCTCTCCGTGAACACCGATAGAAAGGTGAATGCCGGCGCTATTGCAGATTATGTCGGCCAATAGACAAGTGATAATGGAAACACTATTTTATATACATTATGCA
Organism: Dermacentor albipictus; assembly: GCF_038994185.2. Taxonomy (NCBI): domain Eukaryota; kingdom Metazoa; phylum Arthropoda; class Arachnida; order Ixodida; family Ixodidae; genus Dermacentor; species Dermacentor albipictus. The sequence goes on from NC_091821.1 coordinate 118,014,197, forward strand.
TTCACAAACGTAAAGAGATTAAGCAACTTCATTTTTTCCGCTTAGTGCCAAGTCCAGACAAAATTTAATTACACTTAGAGGTCTCAGTGAAAGACTGTAGATTCACCTTTTCACTGTGGGCTCAACAGTGTGGTGCTACAGCTTAGGCGGTTCCCCCCCACCCCCCTCATATTTAAGATCCAAAGATGGCAGAGAAAGCACGGGATCACAGTGAAATAGCATGTGAGTTACAGATGTAAGATGACAAGTTGCAACATTTTAATTCAATATGTTCTTGCCCTAAGAGGCAGCCTCCACACACTAGGTGAGGTCCACCTGAAATGAAAAAGAAAGGTTAATGGTGAACTGAAAAAAATGAACATTAACAAAAACGAATGTTGTACGGTATGAAGATCATGAGAGAAAGTCAGAACGGCAACGCCACATGGTGCAAGCAAGCCCATAGCTGGAGCAGTAAAACGAGCATGTTAACAACGGTGTTCCGGTGACGGGACTATCGACGACGAAAATCTATAAGCAGCGCTTAGCACTAGCGATAGCGGCATCATCAAGGGCTGCACGGCGCGGAGCATGTATACGGCTTTCTGAGAGGCAGAGCCGAACACAACAAAGAACCAAAATAAGTGGGCTCCATGGCCCACAGGAACAAAACGTTTTCCTTCCTTCCTGGCGCTTCCAACGAAGAGAAGGCCCACCACTTCCTCGACCGGCCAACGGAACGAGCCGCCCACCATCAGCGCTCTGCCGCTGCGGCGGACTTTTCAAATCTGGGGCGACTCCGCGAAGACGCGTGCTTGGCTATGGGGATACGTCGGCGCTCTGTGTGGCCGGCTGTGTGCGCCCTCTCCGTCGCACTCACTTTCGGCGGCCGAGTTTGTCTCGCGCGCCCGGGAAAGGGCAAAGAGGTGGCTAGAGATCCGGACAACTAAGGACACAAACAGAAAAGAAGCACAGAGAAGAACGAAAGGAGGTCGATCACCCTTTCGCTTTGCCGAGGAAGCCAGTATAAAAGGCAGGACGGGGAAAGTTCGGAGCTACATCACAGCGAGCATTCCCTGCTCAGCTGGTCCAAGTATCGCCATGCGCTCCCTGGTGAGTCCGAGAAACCGCGGCCCACCGCGTGCTTCCGTCCGGCGCGAATCGGCGGCATGGTCGCCGACGACGCCTGCCCCTTCCTCCAGCCCGTTGCTCAACGCTCGATGGATTTCACTGCATGTCGCACGTGGTAACTCTCGACGGTGATACGGTGGCCGATATCTGGTGGAGTGCAATGCACTAATTTCGCATTTGGTAGCCTTAATTGTTTATATCTAGAGCCCTTAATGTCTTCAATTGGCACCATTTTTCTTTGTTGTCCCCAGTCTTTCAAAGCGTTGCCAAGTGCTTTATTGTTAACTGAAGACCCATTCCACTAATTTTTGCTAGAATCCCTCAGCCTACAACAAAAATTTCTGGAAAATACTTTGTGTTGAGATTTATCCCCCTTGGTATCGTACGAAAACTGCAGTTGCGCTTCCCTCCCGTCTTATCCCGTGAGCTAAACAGGATTCGGGATTTCGCGAATTTCGCAAGAGCTAATACGCAGTTGACTTCGTCCCAAACATTCTAACATTGTTGGGGTTCTTGTTGAGGGGTGATAGAAATGTTTTCTTCGTTGGATTGGGACCCGATAAAACACTGATTGAAATTTTGATGTCGCCGATGACACAGATTCAGCCATATGCAGAGGACACACAATTTATATGTTGTCTGTCTTCTGTAAATGCTGTTCATCTCGTTACAATATCTCGAAAGCTTTCCGCTTTGTGTTAGCATTTTTATCTGCGCTCTGCGTAATCAACGTTAAATCTAGTGCCCCTACTAATCACATACCCGTCGGCGAGCTGGACTTGCGTTATAGCTGCAGCTTGAAATAGACTGAATCAGGCGGGATAAAAAGTGAAGTACCCTCAGGTAGGACACAGCTCAACTTAGAACGCAAGAAAAGTCATGAGGGATAGCAAAATCAAAAAGAAAACAAAATAAAAACACTAGGATCAGAGAAAGATAAGCCCCGGAGGGCCGATCGTCATCTTCCTTCCACAGCCGGTTCTTTTCTGCATTCGTATAGTGAAGAACTGGGACAATATCTGAGGCGGATATCTTATATGAAATGACGCCACGTTGACTTTTTTCTATATTGGAGCTCTTCGAAACCAGGAATATGTTGTCACTGTGCTTCCTAAGTTCCAACCTTACCCCTTCGCCTTTTTCCCCACAAAGCTCGAGGGGCAGCTTCTGTGTCATTTATACCAAAACGAACCAGCAGCTGTGATGTGTACTGAACTTACTCTCGATACCTTTCAGATACTATTGTCTGCAGTCGGCCTCGCCCTCGCCGGCAACCTTGGCGGTGGCGGCGGTGGCGGCGGCTTCGGCGGTGGAGGATTTGGTGGCGGTGGTGGACATCACGGCGGAGGTATATGCTATTAATTATTCTCCAGTGCAGACCGTTCATTTTAATATCGCAGGGAGAACAGAAATACTTCAAAAAATTGCTTTCTTATAATTACGAAGGTTTAGAAATAGCTTAGTGATACGGCTTAAGTAGGAAATGTCTCACAATGGCGTGCTATCCGGACGTGAAGGTCCTTAAATTTTAAACATTTTGTAAACGCCATCTACACTATGCTTACGTTTCGGACGAATGTTATTGAAAAGTTAAACATGTAAAAGGAATTTACCTTAAATTCTAGATATTTTATTCCCGTGGCTTCATTAAAAAACTTGGATAACTGAAAGGTGGATTTACCAGCATCATTCACAAATAAGACCTCTTCATAGGCCTGAAGAGCTCGAGACCTCACGAGCGCTTCAAGTTTGCCGAAATTGTGTTTATGTGGGATTTATATGCAGAATTCTGTGCGCTTTTCGTTTACAAGCTGCATAAGCACCAATCTGCTAAAAAAAAAGGATACTGTGTAAAGCGTACCGTAAAAGGTGTTTAACTATTTTGTAGATAAACGAAAAGCTATGAACGATATTATAGATATTAACGATGGGCTATATATGCTGAATATCAACCTTAACTTGGTAGCATTGTAAATGAATTGCGTTTTTGCAAATGAACTGATACTTATATTTTATAATATAGTTATTAAGTTGAGGTTTTAGATTAAAGTGGTTACGAATGAATAGTGAGCATGGCGAGCTCGCAGTTTTCTTTTACTTTAAACTGAAATATTTGGTTACCTAAAACTGCGTGACCACGTAGGTACAGTAACGCAGCCGTGATATCTTAAATACCTAGTACAAGAGAGAATATATAGAGGCAGGATACGATTCGTGGCAAGTTGAAGTTGCTAGATGAGAAATATTTGCGGAGGAATGCACGACAAGTTTGGAGATAATTTTGACGTATTGTGTACAGTAAACAGCGATGAAGGGTTGCTCGAGAGAAGAACGTGCGAGGCATATTGACCACACATGTCCATGGCGGTGTGCCCATAGGTGGCGGCGGTGCCGGCGGTGGAGCCGTAGTGAGCACATCTGTGGTCGAAATCAAGAGTCTTGGCTCGACCGGAGGCGGCGGCGGCGGCGGCGGAGGCGGTCACCACGGCGGTGGTGCCGGCGGCGGCTTCGGCGGTGGAGGATTCGGTGGAGGCGGCTTCGGCGGAGGTGGACACCACGGTGGTGGTGGAGGCGGAGGCGGCGGTGGCCAGGTCGTTGGAACGTACAAGGTTTGCAGACTTTCGCTTTTCACACCGGAGCCAACACGAAAGCCAGTACATCCTCGCACAATACGTGCACGGGTGGTGAAGCCACAGGGTAAAAACAAAGACGAGCAAATGATATAATCTTTCCTTATCTAGGGGAAGTCGATGGCATAGATATAGAATGATTGCGGAATGATAGTTCAATGTGATTGATAGTATGAAGCAGTGAGCTTATTAACGATATTCCCAACCAAATAAAACGCCGTTGGTCTACTGTAAAGTGCGCGCATCGGGGATGACCGGTGTCAAACTGGAAGTGAGTTAACTACCACAACGGTTTTTCATACTTTGTGGAGTACAGCATAATGAGTAAACTGGAGATACCTGTTAAATATTACATGTTCTAGGTGTTCATTGGCAGTGACACATTATATCGAAACGACTAAGCGCATTCGTGTTGGGGTCTGTAAAGATTCAGCTGCGCCGCTAGAGCAACCACAATGTCGCGCAATATAACACCATTTTTATTTGTTTTAAGTAGTAGTTATCAGGAGCGCCAAGATAGGGCCGATCATGTTTGTCGATTCGTACACTTGCCACGTTTTGATTGAAGAACAGCACAATGTGAAAAAAGAAAAATGAAAAAGTGCCATGGCTAATTTGCTCAAGTGGATAGATTTTAACACTTGAGAAAACCAGTGAAAAAATTGAGACACGAACATGACATAAAGAAGGAACACCACAACGCTGGACTAGCAACTGACATATATTTGAAACACTGATCACCCTCGAGCATCAAACCGCCAACACATGCGTAATGCTCTTAGCAAAGTACAAAATCTTTAAATTGATGTGCACACCATTTTGCCCTGACTCCCCTTTAAATTCAGCCTTTTAGAAAACCAATCTCTTAATCACTCAGAGAGATAGACGGAACGCTGATGCATCATCCTTGCTCTTGTATACTGATATAAAGCGCCTCAAGTACTTCTCTTGCGGTTGTCGTCCTGCCCCTGCCTGGCATCATCACATTTTCAGAATGTGGTGCACAGTCATGCTGACGATAGTGATTACAATTAAAAGCCAGGTGACCAGCTCCTTGAGACTTGGTCAACGCACAATGCTACTTTGATAGGAACCTGACAGACGTGCACCACGGTACACCCTCCCAGTGTTGCGTTTCCTTGCGCGTTTTTTTTTTTGCGAAATACGTGGAGTAATGCGAACTCGCTAAAGGCTACGTGATGGAGGGCTCACTCTCCAGGCGTGTCTTGCATGTCAGGCTTGCCAATGAATGGCACTGCGTACAGTGCACATGTGCAGGTGCATGCAAGCTGCGTGTTCTTGAGATTACGGGGAATCCTCCTAACGTTCTCCACTAGTTGCCAGGAGTTCTTCAGGTGGTTCTCAAGTTCGCTCAGTACTCTTCAGCACTAATTCTGGGTTCCAGCCAAGATCGCGTGACATTCTGCAAAGTAGTGAGGAGTGGGAGGCTCACATTTCCTGTTCGTAATAACTCAGTTGAAATATTTCAAATAATCGTTGAAGGCTGAGGTTTTTGTGACTTCGTTCCTGTCGTTTTCCAGTGCCAGCATCATGCACGTCTAATTGGCACCGGGCTTGCACCAGACAAGAAAAACGCTGTCAACACAGAAACGAATGTGCGGTTGAAAAGCCGATTACTAATGCCTGTTGCGAGGGCGTTGAATATTTAAGAAAGGGTACTTACATTCTGAGCAAGAAAACATTTCAAAACAGTCAGGCAGTCGTCTTATACCAGTGATAGTCGTAGAAAACCCGAAGATGTTGGTTGCGAGTGCTTACAATCGCACACGAATCAATGTCCTTGCAGGCCGGCCCTGCCTACTTGGTCAAGGCGCTGCAGCCCGTCAGCGGTGGCGGTGGCGGCGCAATCGGCGGCGGTGGTTTCGGCGGTGGTGGCTTCGGTGGAGGAGGCTTTGGCGGTGGACATGGCGGTGGACTCGGCGGTGGACTCGGCGGCGGTGGAGGTGGAGGCAGCACGGCCACCTACCACGTTACTGTCAAGGGTGGTGGCGGCGGAGGCGGTGGTGGCGCTGGAGGATACGGCGGCGGCGGCTTCGGCGGCGGAGGACACCATGGCGGTGGCGGCGGCGGCGGTGGCCATGGTGGAGGAGGAGGAGGCGGCGGAGGATGGTGGTAGAGTACACCAGGTAAGGGCTTCACTCATTGGAGCTTTCCAGGAATCTCTGGTCGTACTTAAGGAGCCCTCTGCTCACAAGGTCTATTTTACAGAAATAGACACCGATTAGGCTGATGATAGCCAACGCGATGGTAAATCATTTCGAAGTAAAAGCATCGCGAGCTTCGCGAGAGGCAATTCATCCCTGGCCGTCTCAGGCACGCTACGCTGAATGCAAATTCTGTTGGGCTGTAATCGCCCAAGTGCTTTGGTAAGCTGTCGGGAACAAACGTCAATCAGAAGTGTGGCAAGCTGTTCAGGTCTAGGCTGAATCTGGAGTCACTGTCCAACGGTGCAGCACATTCATTCGGTGTTTTGTTTTGTTAGTTTTACTGAGTTAGGAAAATGGTTTCAGACACGTTTCGTAATTATTCGTTCAAGGGTTTGCCCTCATGCACGGTTTAATTAATGTAACGTTGGGTCTTAAGCCAGGTTGATCAGTACGAAGTGTGACGACGTGAGAACACAACAATGAAAATAAGAAAATAGGTTCTATACTTCTTGTTCTAAGTGAAGCAAATTCTGATTCACTACAATAGCTTATGAGGGAAGCAGTTCGTGTATGAAGTGTTACATGTCAGGACAGTTGAATACAGTGGTACAGTAATAGATTAAATCTTGAATACTTTGCGTTTGTCATTGACATTCACAGGAATTCCGTGTTGTAACAAACCGTTGGTGCGTAAAGAAAGACACGGTTTCTGCAGAAGCCCAGAATTAAATAACCCAAAATTGTGTCAAGACCACTGCCATTTGTAGGATCAATTGTTGCTGGGCTGCACGCGACATTTCCGAAGGGATAAAAGGTGCCCAAAGCAGACACAGTCACGTGCGCGGGAGCGAAGGTAACCTAAAGGTTCCTTTTATTTGCCACGGGCCTTCCGTATCTGCAGTGGTACTGCACATTTTGTACTTTGCAATTGTTCTCTTGGTCATGATACGAATACGAGGAGCTATTCGAGGGCCAACAAATGACCTTGAGTTAATCACTACCTTGAAACTTAACGGTTGTTGAAAATGACGGCAAAATCTGAAACAGTTTGATTGTGACGTCAACGTGAAATTGCTATTTGTGCGTACGATAATGGGACAATTCTCACCGTTCATTCTCTCTTTCAGCAGCAGCCACTGTACCATCTCATCGTTCACAAGTGTCACTCAATAATCGCCAAAAAAAGCTGTAAGAAGCACTTATGGAAGCCTCGTGTGAACACAGACAAGTAGCCATCACGTGACAGCGAGTAGAGCAATCCAGTGTGGATGATCCTACCACTGCCGAGAACGCTGCAAGCCATGGAGGGCCGATAAAGATGAAATACGCATGAAAGAAAGAAGTCTCCGCGACATGCTGTGATAAGAGGCGGAGCCGCCTGAAGCTTTGACTTTCTACGGATTAGCCGTGAACTTGAAAGAGTCAAGTCTTTTATGGACCGACTGCGTCGAAGATGTCTTCCACGCGGCGACGCTCTCGCATACGATCGACCTGCCAGCCATGACCCACAATTGTGGAGCCATAGTCGCAGTGACGGCACCTTTACCTCGGCTGAAATATGCCACAAGAACAATAAACTACGGTGTCCTCTCATGAGAGAGGCACAAAAAAAAAGCAAACCCCTTGTGCGTGTGGTCGTTCCTCAAAAAAGTTTAATTGAAAAAAAAAAGTAGCACCCAATCAAAGATGATGCCCCTTTTAGGTATTTTAAGTAAAACTTTATGCTAAACAAATGACCCTTATTCATGACATTTAAGTGCTTTCTTCGAACATCTGACCAGCGCGAATGACTGCAACAGTTCAGCATGATCTTTTTCCTAATTTGCGCCTTTGTTCTGCTAGCCCCGATGGTATATACTTTCTCTCTTCCTTTATCTTTCATCATCCCATCTACCCATTCACTAGTACAGGGCAGTAAACCTAACATTCCCATCTTGTTAACCTTCTTATATTTCAACTTATTCCTCTTTCTTTCTTGAATCCAAAGAACTCCTTAGCTTTTTGAGCACGTTTCGTGATAGTAAGTCTGCACGCATTTAAATAGAGCCCAATGGTTTGGCTGTGGCCGATACCACTTAATAGATCCCGTGGCATTTGTAGCTCCTAGCACTGCTGAAGTTATACGTCTGCATGGCTTTTTTGCAGCAAGTTTATGTGAAAGAATGCTTGCTACGATGTACCCGACGGTTCTCGTGGCTGTTCCAATGATGACGACCGTTTTCATCAGCTCGCCGGAAACTTTAGGTCTTCTTCGAGAGCATTTACTAACTCCATGGCTTTTACTGACCACAAGGAGGCATCACCTCTGCCACAAAGAGATGAACCTCAGGTCACCGAAATATAATCTGAACTATAATGAACAACAGGTGCTGATAGATTGAGCAGCTTGATGGTGGAGATGATGAAACCAACGCCGCAGACATTTGCATAAATTTGGTTGTCATATGAGAAAAAGAAGCAAACAAAGGCAAGGAGGCTTATCAGATGCACGTCCGGTTTGCTACCCTGTACTGGAGGAGAAGGAATAAAGGGGCGAAAAAGAACAAAGGGGAGGAGAGTGTTAACACTATAGTTACATGCACACTTGAAGCCAGGCACACAATCTTAAATGGTCGACAGAGACTTGTCAACTTGAGGTAGTGTATACTGATCACCTCATTGTTTTCCGCACCAGCGACAAGCATGGACGTGGTCCAAGGATGTTCGCTACTAAAACAGTCTTGGGCCCAGCCGCTTTAATGCTCTCCGGAGAGGGTGGCGCTCCACGTTGTAACGGGAACAACGGCACAGCAGATGTTCGGTTGTCTGTTCGGTCTCGCAAGTTCTAATGCGAAACGATTAAGCTTTTGCAAATGTCACTCAGGACAAGAGGCGGCATAACAATGACGAAACGGAATGGGAAATTCGCGACGGCAGTTAGAGATTTAAAGAAGGGTGCAGTTTATGTAGGCGACACTTAGACGACCAATGAGTGTGCGCTATAGTTCTAGACCCTAGATAAAATTTTGTTGGAGCGTCGGTACTCAATAGGGGGCGATCGGAGCCTTACGTGTTCCTTTATATCGGCGCACCAAAAGTCTCACTGGTGAAGTCATTACCAGCAATACTGATCTCCTTTCGGTCACTGTAATATTATGTCGTGTCGCTTCTAAAGCGCTTGATGAATAGACGGAAAAAAAGTGAGGTAAAGAAAGTAAGTCTTCGTCGCTCTTCTAGCTGCACTGAAGGTCTTTCTTGCATAGCATAACATTGCCTCTATACCACTATTGAACGTTGTGGAACTTACAGTAACACTGTTATATCAAGATATCTAATGTCCTTCATGCACGCAGATAGCCCAGGCAATGCCACAGTGGGCGCCGCACCAGTGACAATTGACAAGGTAGAATGTTCTAGGCAACGAACGGTTTTATCCAAAGCACGCAATTCGAGTCATAGTTCGGGCACATGTGTACACGTTGGTGGTGTCGGTGTAGCAACAAGCATGGTTAGCGTGGCCTACTTAGTCGGTAATTGTTTGGCCTGAGTACCTCTTCCCTATTACCAAGGGTACTTCACAAAGCGCTCGTCATCACGCATCAAGCCTCACTAACCTAAGCATCAAGCCTAACAGACGTGCTGCACAATCTCAGCAGTGACTGCATTGCTTATTGTCGTGATACTTATGGTAAATGAAAGCGACACCATGACAGGAAATGCTCGCGAATACATGCGCTCTTCGTAAGTACTCGTACACCCTTGCTACAAGGGTTACATTAACCCCGGTTATCACTGAAGCGGTTAGCGCAGCAGTTACACAGCAGGCTAAACGGTCAGGCCGATAACCGCGGTCGACTGCGAACCAAGGATGACATTAATTTGAGGGCCGCATTATATTCGATTTTTTCAACACCTTTGAGAACCGGGGCCCTGTATTCAGTGCAGTAGAAATGCCGTGTTTCTCGCCATGATTTCTTGCGGTGTAGACAAAATACGGCACAACATTACAGATGGGGGAGCTGCCATTTCAAAAATCCCTACATAAGCTCTACCTGACTCGTAGTTCTCTCCTGCAAATCCCACGTTTTTTTTATTTCCCGCGAAAGCCTGACTGTTGAAAAGTTTACTGGTCTTGCACTATCGAAAAAGCCTAATTTCTCTGGCACAGCAAAAATTATCAGCAGTGTTGAATTTCCAAGATGCAGTATCACTATAATAAAGGATTTTAGTTCCGCTGAGAATGTCGCTTCTATGCGTATACCATCTTCTTTAGTAGTTATGCAAGTACATGACTGTAGTGGGCGGACGGATGTATATGTGGGGTGTTCTTTTCGCCTGTGGGGCAAATAGTCGCATCTTAGCAGCCCCTATGAGGGACAGTAACTGCCTGATTGTACGGCTTGCTTTTATGTTCGACTACTCAGAAAAACCTCGTTCGAGAACCCAGAAGGGAAACAATCCCTGTTTTGTATAGCTGTACCCCGGCTTCCAATTCGGAAGCACATTTTAGAAGTTGAAGCAATAATAGCTATCAAGTAATAAATGTTTTCATGTCGGTGGATGTTCCGCTGAACCTACCTTGAGCAAAAAATCTAACAAACTGAATCTTGCAACGGAATATCACTATGTCATCGTAGTAATTAAGCGTAACGTCCTTTGGTAGGCCTAATCATCATCATCACACTATTTTATATCCTCTGCAGGACGAAGGCTTCTTCTTGCAACCTCGAATTACCCTTGTCCTGCGCCAACCGATTCCAACTAACACCCGCAAATTTCCTAATTTCGTCGCGCCACCTAGTCTTCTGCCGTCCTCTACTGCGCTTCCCTTCTCTTGGTGCCCATTCTGTCACCTTAATGGTGCAACGGTTATCTAACCTACACATTACATGACCTTCCCAGCTCCATTTTTTTCTCTTAATGTCAGTTGGAATATCGGCTATACCCGTTTGCTCTCTGATCATACCGCTCTCTTTTTGTCTCTTAAAGTTATGCCTAGCATTCTTCGTTCCATCGCTCTTTGCGCGGTCCTTAACTTGCTCTCAAGCTTCTTTGTCAGTCTCCAAGTTTCTGCGCGATATGGCAGCATCAGTAAAATGTACCGCTTGTACGCTTGTATACTTTCCTTTCCAATGATAACGGTAAGCTCCCAGTCGGGAGATCACGATGTCTGCCGTATGTGATCCAACCCATTTTTGTTCTTCCGCGAATTTCATTCTCATGGTCAGCGTTACCTGTGATTAGTTGACCTAGGTAAACGTACTCCTTCACAGACTCTAGAGGCTGACTTACGATCTTGAACTATTGTTCCCTTGCCTGGTTATTTATCATTATCTTTGTCTTCTGCAAATTAATCTTCAACCCCACTCTTACACTCTCCCTGTTAAGGTCCTCAATCATTTGTTGCAAGTCGTCCCCAGTGTTGCTGAATAGAACAATGTCATCGGCAAATCGAGGGTTGCTGAGGTATTCTACGTCGATCCTCCTTCCTAAACCTTCCCAGTTTAATAGTTTGAATACTTCTTCCAAGCACGCAGTCAATAGCATTGGAGAGATTGTGTCTCTCTGTTTGACCTCTTTCTTTATAGGTATCTTCCGACTTTTCTTGTGTGGAATTAAGGTAACTGTGAAACCTCTGTAGATATTTTCGAAGGTATTTACGTAAGCGGTCTGTATTCTTTGATTACGTAATGGCTCTATGACTGATGGTATCTCTACTGAATTAAATGCTTTTTCGTAATCTATGAAAGCCATATAGAGAGGCGTATTGTACTCTGCGGATTTCTCGATAACCTAATTAATGACATGGATGTGATCCATTGTAGAGTCTACCTTCCTGAAGCTAGCCCGTTCCCTTGGTTGTATAAAGTTCAGTGTTGCCCTTATTATATTGGAGTTTATTTTGGTAAATATTCTATATAATACTGGGATTAAGATAATGGGCCTATAATATTTCAGTTCTTTAACGTCTTTTTTTTGGTATTAGCATAATGTTTGCATTCTTCCAGTTTTGTGGGACCCTTGCAGTCGATAGACACTTCGTATAGAGAGCCACCAGTTTTGCTAGCATTATGTCTCCTCCATCTTTGATTAAATCCTCTCCTGCCGCTTTTCCCCGTTTCATGCCTTGCAAGGCCCTTCTGACCTCATGGCTAGTTATAGGAGGAGTTTCTGTATGCTGTTCTTTGTTGTTTCGAATAGAGTACTCTTGAATCCTTTTGGTACTGTACAGGTAAGTATAGAATTCTTCCGTGGCTTTTAGTATACCTTCGAGATTGCTGATGATATTACCCTGCTTTTCCAGGTCAGTTTTCCGTTGCTACGTTTCCTGAAAAAGGCGTTCATTATTCTCAGCTTATTCCTTTCTGCAAATTCTACTAGCATCTCTCCTCTAGCGTTTCTATAATTGATGCCGTAGTTGCCAATTGCCTGTTCACCCGCCTGCTTTTTCCCCACTTTTGCATTGAAGTCACCCATTACTACTGCATGTACACCGAGGTTGCACTTTTCCCATCGCTAATTCAACATCTTCATAAAGCTGATCCGCTTCCTCATCGTCGTGATTGGATGTTGGAGCGTAGACTTGTACTACCTTTAATCTATACCTCTTAGTAAGTTTGATTACGACTACTGCTGCCCTCTCGTTTATGCTGTAGAATTCGTCAATGTTGCCCGCTATGTCCTTGTGGATAATCAATATCTTCTTCTTATCAGGGAGACCTCTATAGCAGAGGACATGACCGTTATTTAGCAATGTGTAAGCCTCACCAGTTCTTCTATTCTCACTAAGTCCGATAATATTCCAAAGAATGTCAGACGGTTGCTCAAAGAGTGCTTCTAAGCTAACCTCACTCGAGAGGGTTCGGGTGTTAAACATTGCAAGGGTCAGTTTCCATTGGTGGCCTGTCCGGACCCAGAGATTCTTAGCACCCTCTGCTGCGTTCGGTAGGCGTAAAAGTACATAAATTGATCTTGTGCGAAAGGCGCGAAGACGACGATACACAAAAAGAGAAACGAGCACACAGGGCGCCACTTCCAACGCTGTTTAATCAGGAAAAAATTTCACTATTTTATGCATGAAGCACTATCACAGTTGTGTGCGCATTCGTATTCAGGTAAAGCAATTCTTTTTTTAATAATGAGATTGATGCAGCACTAACGCACCTATAACCTGCCTCAGTGATCCATTTGGCCCCAATAACTAATCTAACCCATTCGTCAAAGCTTCTGACTACCACAGCGCAGGCGTGAAAATTCGGCTACATTTACAATCCCGACAATCAATCGCCAGGTGGGCTTCTCTCCCATTCCTAACATTATTGTTTTGATGTTGCCTCAGCCTATCCTTCAGGCCTTGCTCGGTTTAACCTACAAATAAGAACCTAAAAGGCCACGTAAACTAAGCATTTGAAAAGTAACTAGACGTAACACTTGGGAGGCGTTACATCTCTCAAATTGGATGCTTATAAAGCGTGTTTCTTTAGTCTACAGAAAAATCTCACATGTATTCTAACCTAAGCTCAAAAAAAATGCACGTAATCACGCTTGCTTTATGTTACGTGTTTTAGAATGTACCATTAAGTTTTCAGGCCTGTTTATAACTGGATACTACGAATGCTGTAATAGTGCTCCACCTATACGTGGGCTAAATTCGTGAACGGACTTTGCGGAGATATTTCGCTCGAGACACTGAAATCCCTATTTATGCCTGTGCCCTTTGGTGTCCCATGCAAAGCCATCCTTCTGTACATTTGTAGAAAAAGAAGAGGCTACGACATTCCTGTTTGGTCACTCAATGTAAAAAAAAAAAAGATATCGTCGATATCTCTTGTTGAATTCACATACCTTTTCTTTCGTAACAACTCGTTGTTTTGGTCTGCAACCTTCGCAAGTCTTTTGCACGCTGTCCTGACTGGCCGGTGCGCCTCTTGCAAGCCACTTTTGAATCGCCTTGTCGTACAAACGGCATTGTCGACGCCTACCCTGATCGTTTCCACCCTTAATATTAGCAGGTGGAACTACTTACTGCCAACGCAACTCGCTTATTATATAGGTAAGGCGCAGTTCATATTTTATTCTTTAGCTAAAGAAAATAAGTTTTCTGGGCCGAAATTTATTCGCAAGATCCTTCGCCCCACTGATGATCCATGAGTAAATTTCGCGCTATTTTTTGCGAATCTGATTTGCAAATTTTACTCTGCTGCGCAGTGCTGACAATGAGTTTGTGCACAGAAATTCCAACCGATAAGGACAGTGAATGTATTATCATCGAAGGTGGTCTGGCAATCACAAACTGCTCGTGTTAATAAAAGGCTTTGTGAATACGGCTTTTCGCGGTTTAAACCTTCGCCAGTATAGTTCAAGTATGCACGAGTGCTGACCACCATTCCATTCAAATTGAGTGGGCGCAGGACCATCAATGTCAACATGTCTCATGCTCCGCGCTTTTGTGCATTTGGCGCTTTTGTGCATTTGGTCCTGCCGCTTTTCCTGCGGTCAACCACATCTTTGCCTACTGGTGAACCCGAATGCCCGTCCAGCCCGATGCCATCGACGCCGCACTGCTATCAACCACCCCTCGTCTACCGTACTGCTCCGCTCATCATCTCCGGCTGCTGCGCATTAGCCAAGTCCACGATGATGTCACCAACCACACTTGATACAAGAAGCCGCCAGCGCGACACTTTCTTCAGTGGGCGCGGGACCATCACTGTCAACATGTCTCACGCTCCGCGCTTTTGCGCATTACAGGTGTGTAACGTTTTTTCTATGTGCGCCAGAAGGAGCGACGACCGTTTCCTATTATTGTTCCCGCGCCCACGAGTGCTCCGTGATATTGCTGTTTATTGTTTTTAAATGGTTTTTTTACGACTTTGCTCTGGAGATATTGAGTAGAACCCAGGACTCCCGACTTGTTCTCAGTCCTTGGCTGAACTACAGTCCTTGCCTAATGAGCCAGGCGAGCAGATGAAGGTCATATTTCATATTCTAAAAGATCTTCAAGCTCGATCCGTGCAAGCAGCAAAAAGCCAGTCCGATATGATCACTGACATCATATCTTAACTCCGCCATCGACACCTGCAGCGCTGATATCACAGTACCACCTGAAACCTGGTTGCGTCCTGAAATTCGAGACCACAAACTTTTTTCTTATCGCAAACAATTTCTCTATCTGTCGCTGCGATCGCATTGGGCGACAAGGAAGAGGCGAACTGCTCGCTATAAAGAAAAATTTTACTTCACGGTGCAACCACGTCAACACCCCTTTAGCAACTGTCTGGGCATGCGTCGCCCTGAATCATAAGAAAGTTATTATTGGGGTCTATTATCGGCCCCCTACCTATACACAGAACTTCATAAATGAATTGCACAGTGTTGTTACCATCGTTTCATCCCTTTACCCAAACTGCCCATTACTTTTGCTTGGTGATTTTAATATGCCAAACATAACGTGGTCTAACACTGTCCCCATGATACACCCACCTTCCGCGCTAGCTAAAGAATTTTTAGAAATATGCTCAGTTTTTTCTCTCGAACAGCTTGTAACTTAACCGACTAGAACCACAGACTCTGCTGCTAATACCCTTGACCTCGTTCTCGCATCACAGCCCGACCTAGTTTCCAACGTCACTCTTTACTCTTTTTTCACTTAAATCTCGCACAACCTAAACATGTCAAAAGAACTTTAACCATCCGTAATTACAATAAAGCAGACTTTGACGCGATTAATAGAGAATTATGTTCAATTCCTTGATGTTTTCCTCCAGGACTTCGACAGTCGCACAGTAGAAAATAACCGGGCAATCTTCGTAGAAAAAGTTGCTTACCTAACCAACAAGTAGATTCCCATTCGCATCGTAACTAGCAAACCAGACGCTCCATGGTATAATGTTCATATAAGACGCTTATCAAATAAAAAGAGTCGATTGTACAGGTCGGCAAAGTTTTCCTCGAGTGAAGCTCGTTGGAGTGCCTACCGAGTGGCTTCAAGCGAATATGTATCAGCGCTAAGAAACGCCAGAAAGAATTTCTGGTGTCACACGTAGCTGCGCCCATGTTAACAAATGATACCAAGAAATTCTAGCGCGTTATTAATCAAAAAGATGACGACACCATAACTATTGTAGATAACTCTGGGAATGCCATACCCTGTGATCATATCGCGTCCGTCCTCAATGAAACATTTATTCAAAACTTTTCTGTAACCTGCGATGTTTCCTCACCCACTGCACCTTGTTACGATTACCAGGCTATGTTTCCAATTACCATTGGACCATGTGGCGTCGAAACCGTGATTAAATCGCTGCGCCTCTTTTCTGCTCCTGGCCATGACTTAATTTCCGTGAAATTTTTGCACAGCACTGTTGTTTGTTTATCTATTTTACTAGCAGAACTTTTTCAACAATCGCTTGACACATAATACCTGCCCCTTGATTTGAAAGTCGGTAAGGTGATTCCACTTTATAAATCAGGTGACAAGCATTCTCCTCTCAATCATCGGCCTATTTCACTAACCAATATCCCATGCAAAATATTAGAACATATCCTATTTTCACAGCTTGCTAACTTTCTTGAGTCAAACTAATTTTTTTCAATTTCACAGCATGGCTTACGAAAAACATATTCTTGTGAAACGCAGCTGGCTTCCTTCATACATAAGCTACGCCTAATTCTTGATACTCGTTCAATGGCAGATTGCATTTTCCTTGACTACTCCAAAGCTTTCGATAAAGTATGTCATAACTGCTACTTCACAAATTACAGCTCCTGAACATAGACCCCAAACTTCTTGCTTGGATTGAGTGTTTCCTTAATAACCGTTCGCAATACGTGTCAGCTAATAATCTTAACTCTTACTCAAACCCTGTTCATTCCGGCGTCCCACAAGGCTCCGTCCTCGGGCCTCTTCTTTTTCTAATTTACATCAACCATTTGCCTTCTTCTGTTTCCTTTCATATAATTTATTTGCGGACGACTCCGTAATTTTCCGAGAAATAACAAGCAGTGACGATGTAACCGCTCTTTAGTCTGACCTGAACGCTATTTCATTGTGGTGTAAAACATGGCTAATGGAACTTAACATCACAAAATGCAAATCTCTTCGCGTATCCAGAACTTGCAACAGTATCCCCACTTATTCCTTAGATCATGTCCTCTTAAAATCGGTAGGCTCGTACAAGTACCTTGGTGTACACATCACTTCCACTCTCACTTGGTCTGTTCATATCACATACATAATTAACAATGCTAATCGTATGCTTGGTTTCATTCGCCGCAACTTTTCTAAAGCGCCCTCACCCCTCAAACAGCTGTTGTACAAAACGTTAATACGTCCGAAACTAGAGTACGCCGCATCCATCTGGGACACTCATCATGAAAACCTAATACATTCACTAGAAATGGTCCAAAATAACTCGGTTCACTTCATTCTTTCCAACTACAACAGGACCTCTAGCATATTTTCAATGAAATCAAGCCTTAATCTACCATCCCTAGCCTCACGTCGCAAAATTTTTCGTATCTGTCTGTTCCATAAGATGTTTCATCATCCACACTTGCGTAGCGAATTAATCCCTCCCCCACGTGACCTATCACCGCGATTCGAAAATGCCTACAAGGTTGGTGTCCCATTTTGCAGAACTAACGCTTTCTTTCAGTCATTTATATGTCGTGCAGCAGCGAAGTGGAATCACCTTCCCGCACTGACAGCCACCATCAATGTTTACCGGCTTTTCAAGAACGCCTTAGCTTATATTGTATGAGTAGACACACCGGTTAACTTTTTATTGCAATACTCCTATTCCTTGTATCACATTTGCTATTTTTTTTGTTTTGTATGCCTATAACCATTCTCCTCTCCAATGCCAATGACCCTGAGGGTACATGAAATAAATAAATAAATAAATACTATCATTTAACGATACACTGCAAGTAGTCCCTTAATGAAGCGCTTAAGCTTTAAAAAAGGCTGCGGCACCACCCTGTTGAAGTGCCCGAAGGCTGATAGTTTTTAACTTGCGACATTTGGGTGTGCCTGAGGAGATGAAAATGCGCGAGTTACATCTTA
Source organism: Dermacentor albipictus (assembly GCF_038994185.2). NCBI lineage: Eukaryota > Metazoa > Arthropoda > Arachnida > Ixodida > Ixodidae > Dermacentor > Dermacentor albipictus. The sequence continues at coordinate 118,032,151 of NC_091821.1, forward strand.
CCGCACTTGAAATAATAAACATTGGTTTTGTGGTACGTTTCGCCAGTATATTTTACAGTGGCCTACTCGTCCCTTTTTAAATAAACAATATCCCTTTAAACATATACTTGGAAGCGTTTGTTCTACACGTTAATAAACTCAATCCAGAAAACAGCGTGGTATATCGTTTGGATGCTTGAGACACGCAAATGACGGACGCCAGAACAGCAGCTCTCACAGAGTTTTCCACACAGACTTACCCTTAACGCGCCAATTACAGCAGCGTCAGAGAAGGGCGCCCAGCAGACTATCAATGCTACGGAGCTACCTTTATTTCTGCACGGGATCCCTTTCATGGCATAATCTAAAGAGGCAGAATAAATTGCAGGGAAAGCTCCCTCAACAAGCACTAGATCTCAGTGGCTATATAAACCTTATATAAGTTAAAAGAATGAGCAATAATTCCTATAGCCATATTGGCCACTAATTCTACTAACTGAAACAAAAAATATGGTCTCAGTTTCGCACGAAAGGAGAAGCATCGATTGCGAAATCACTTTAATCGACAGCTAGCTATACCAATTAAGTATAGTAGCTTTATCGGCCGTATAAACTTGTAAACATAGACATACTAACTAAATAACAAGCATGGTGTCACGCGCGCACAAGCAAAGATGAACACATCTCACTCGATGACAGCGGAAGCTCGCTGCCCAAACGCTGGAGTGAGGAAGCGCGGCAGAGCAGCGAGCGAATTCACCTTCGTGCTGCCTCTCGCATCAACGCGAACTAAGCCGCGAAAACATGGCGCGTAGCCGAACTAGTCCCCGTCGCAGATGGCTTTCAAGATACAGCGGCCCGGGCGGGCACGCGCGGCCATCCAGGGAGCCCGGGCGGCCCGCAGTAGAATGAACCCCCCCCCCCCCCTTCCTAACCGCGCCGAGATTAAGCGAGATTGAGCCACGATCGTCGGTTCACGCTCGCACGCTTTCACTCGCACACAGAGCATACGGCGCGATGCGACGATTTTATCGCCCTTGCGCTTTATACGGAACCTCAAGGCGACGCCGACGCCGACGCCGACAGCAGAAATGCTCTTAGAGTGTCCATACGAAAGCTATCACAGTAAAAAAGAAACGGTAACACCAACCACACAGCCGAGCGCTTCCGAGGAACAGGTAACGCTACAAGGCATACGCTCTCTCCCAGACAAGCGCGGGGCAGACGTTGATAATGAGCATCGCGTCCCTGCGGCAGTCTGTAGCCAGGGCCACTTGCAGATACAAACGTGTCCTTTATATGCAAACATGCAGTAACAAGCACGGCTGAAAGCAATCTCCTAAATAGTGAGTGTGACGGATCGCTACGCACATGCAGTGGCGCACTTGATTGACTTGGAAGCCTCCAGCTCGGCCCTGTATTGCCTGACAAGCGAGTGCTGCGTGCTGCTGCCAAGATTCGTCCGCCTGATAACCTCAGTGATGACAGGGAGGCTAAAACGCGAAGCAGCTAGAAGTGGCAAGACATGTTTCCGTAGTAAAGTACCAGACAAGTAGAAAAAATCGGTAGTGGTCGTCATCCCCAAGCCAGGAAAGCCCCCAGACATCCAGAACATGAGGCTGATAGGTATATCATCATCATCATCATCATCATCATCATCATCATCCTGGCTACGCCCACTGCAGGGCAAAGACCTCTCCCATACTTCTCCAGCTACACCGGTCATGTGGTAATGGTGGCCATGTTGTCCCTGTAAACTTCTGAATCTCATCCGTCCACCTAAATTTCTCCCGCCCCCTGCTACGCTTCTCTTCTCTTGGAATCCAGTCCGTAACCCTTAATGACAATGGGTTATCTTCCCTCCTCATTGCATGTCCTGCCCATGCCCATTTCTTTTTCCTGATTTCCACTAAAGTGTCAATAAAGGTATATATAGTGTATGTATAGGTATATGCATTGCATAATATATGCATATATTAAATATATATATATATATATATATATATATATCGCTTACCTTGTGTGCCGGCAAAGTCATGGAAACGGTGGAAAGGCTAAGCCTGACCACGTGCACCCGGGTGGCCTAGGCCAGGCCACCCATCTGCAGGTTCTCAATAAATTTTGTCCAGTCCAGTACATGTTTCCGTAGCGTGGTGCCAAACCACATCCCTGTTTGAGCATTTGAGAAGTTAGATATATCTCCGCGAGCTCGTGGCATCCGCTTGGTACCTGCCACGCAGGTACCAAGCGGATGCCTGCGTCCCAGTGCTCTAACTTCTAACTGCGGATAAGCGGCTACGGCGCCCCGCTGCAAGATGTCCACGGATTTGATTCTCGGCTAAGGCAACTGCAGTGCGAAATATAAGGGCAGAATGCCGACTCACTTTTGTAAGTCGACGTTGGTGCACGTTAAAGTATACGACAGATGGTCAAAATTATTGAAGCGTCTACGACTCGGGGATGCTTCATAGCCTGATACGCAGTTTTCAGATGTAAACCTATAAGAATGGTCAGTTCCCTGATATCCGCCCGACAGACGAACATCTCAGTGGTGTCGATGTCGAAGCATTCTAACGCGAAAGTGCACTTGGTGTCGAGCCTATAAAAAGTCGAAGCTTAACAGGTGACGACAGTCTCTTACGTAGCTCGAGCCATATGCATTATACAAAACATAGTTGGCAGAAGAGACAGCCATGGTGGGTACCGCATTTGGGACATTCTACATGAGCTAAACATGACACTAGCATGAAGAAGAAATATTACATTCTATCCTAAACGCGGACCATATTGCCTAGTTATGCAGGATGTCCGAACTACCATGTACCAATATTTAAATATATGTAAATGCCATGTAGCTGGACAGAACGAAGGCTATGTTGTTTGCCGTCACTTAAATATACTCAGATTATTTTGGGCATTCCGTCTAACTACATAATTATTCTTAATTATTTATCAACTTCTCAAACATTGTAATTATATGATAGGTGTCAATGAAAAAATTATAGAGCAACATGAAAAACTCCCTCTACAGCTTTCTGTTGCTCAGTACGTGCTACATAAAAGTGTTTTTTCCGAGCGTGAAAGAAGTCCGCGAACGCACGCAAAGTGCCTCGTGTGGCCAGACGCGCGGTAGTCGCAGTGAATTAATCGTAATAAGTACGGCACATTACTCCTGCTTAGTTTGATAACTCATTTTAAAAATCACCAACTGTGACATTAGCCTCCGCAGGCAGTCTCTGACGTGTGGTGTACTATTTCTTTGGATGGCCGTATCAAGACGTTATTGTTTGGCTTACCAATTCTTTCACAATGAGCAGCTAAGAGTGCTCTGGCAGTTTCGCGAACACAATTTTTAGCAGTTGGCTCAAAAAATTTTATTTGGAACACTCTATGTGGTTGGGAAACGCATATGTGGAGTTCAAATTGGTGTCCGTGACAATGAAGGCAATAAAAAGCGATAGGCTGCACTCACACCTTCCGGTGATGTTGCAGCCTGGCTGTACTTGTTATTCCTTTGAGAATGTATGATGACATATTGTCATCACGTATTTCGTGCACTCCCATGAGTTTTCGTGTTATGAAAAATTGCTCACTGTACAATCACTTACTACGTCCAACGAATTTCAGCAAAAAAAATATTTTTCATGCAATAGAGCTTTCGACATCGTTATCTAAGGTGATCTCACTGTTTCTAGTTTCTAAAGATGGAGGCAAAATCGGTAAAGCTGGGTCACTGACTTTATGTTAACGACTACTTCAGCGAGCCTCCTAAGAGCTGACAAAATAAGTTGTGTTATTGCAAACGCACATGACTTGCTACTTTTCACGCAACCCAAATTTTCAAGCCACAAAGTGTGTTAGAAAGCATATCGCGTTTAAATGCTTCCTTTTACGCTCATAGTTTCCAGCGTAAACGCGGCCATATGTAATAATACTCCCCCACCCCACCCTTCCCGCCCTATCCCAATCCTCGGGAAAAAAATATAACAAGTCTCGTTTTTCTTTTACTCGGTGGCACTGAACCGGCAGTGTACCATCTTTGCTGTACCAGAAGTAAAACCAGAGCTGAAAAAACATTATTTCGGTACCGTACTTTGCACAATCAGTAACAACAAATTTGGTCAAAAGTATGCGATGCAGAAACGTTTACCTTTCTCTTCAGTCTCTGATCACTATGAAAACTGACGATCTCTGAAATACAGCATTATGGACTTTGGTCTTATTTCCAAGGTGCATAATGTTGTATTTAGGATCCTCGCCTGCACTCGCCCTTACTATGTACTAAAATTTATTTTGTAGATTGTGCATAGCCGTGCAGTGTACTTTTTGCTCATGAGTAAAGACACAATGGGGGCTGTGTCAGTGCGCCAACAGCTCTTTAAGCTCATGTAAACATAAAGATAGGTAGCATACAGTGGCTGGCTTGAGTAACTTGTGGTAAGCACTCAGATAAATGAAAAAACAAGTCACTTCGGGGATCTCAAGAAGAACTCCTTTATTGGTTCCGTTTGAACTAAAATCTGAATCCAGGAGGAAAGAAGCGCCACAGATCCATTGTTGCTGAAAGAGACAATTGCATAGCGTGATTGGAGACAGAAACTTTTAATCACAAATACAGAAACCACTCCGCATACACAACCAAGGAACTCCAAACTGACTTTAAAGTGCAAAATTCTCGCAGAAAACACATGATCAAGCGCATACCCTGTATAAGCTACGGAAACAGCAGCCCAGAAAAACAAAACAAAAAACGAAACAAAAACAAAAAAACAGCGTGTGCTTCTTGGCAAGAACCTGGTATGACAGCTACTTCAAAAATTCATCAAACATTGATGCTCAATTGGTCCGGGATGCGGGGCTAACACAGCTTGTCGCTTAGTTACAACTTCCTTCCTTTCCAATTCTTTGGTGCTTTAGAGAGGGCGTTTGGAAGGCGAGAGAAATGCAAGGAGTTTGAGAAGAGCCCAACAGAAGAATGGTTTGGGATACAGAGTGGGCAGTGGTTCCGGTGTCGGAGAGAAAAAAAAACATTCACGGAGGAGAGTTCAGGAGAAGTCCATGTTCCACAGTGCAGGCTTCAAGGCATGTGAGGAGGAGGGGGAGACACAGGGCACCCAGAGTGTGTTGAAGACAGAGTCGATGGTGAGATACAGTGGAAGAGTGTCCGTAGAGGACTCGGGAGGCAAGAACGAGTGTTTAATTTTTCCTACGGTTGCCGCCGAATCCGGGGAAGTTGCCGCCGAAGCCGGGCATGTTGCCTCCGAAACCGGGAAGGTTTCCGAAACCGGGCAGGTTGCCGAAGCCTGATCGTCCAGACAGGAAGTCGTCGTCACCGCCGGCTCCGAAGCCGCTTTGGGGCATGGGGAAGGCGGGGGCTGGGCCCTTCAGCTTGCTGTCCTTGGGGTCGATGAAGCGGCGCTGTCCGTTCCGGTCTACGGTGTAGTGGCGGTCGTACTTCACACCCGTGTTGTCTGAGTAGCCGCTACGGCCACTGATGAGACCATCGGTGTCCGCGGCCTCCTGGTTGAAGGTGCTGTGGCCCCATGAGCTGCTCTCCATGTGAGTGGTCGAACCATCGGGGTTCTTGATCACCCGGCGCTCGACGATTTGCGCGGCGGAGAGTCCCACCAGCGCGGCTGCGAACAGCAACTGCAAGTAAAATGAAGAGGCGTGCGCAGTTAGGAGGTTTCAAGCGGCTATGAAAGTAGCACTCCATGTTTATATAGCTGTGCCATGGAACATCCCTGAGAAGTTCAAAGAGCAAAGAAGGGAGGAATTCACACAAGTGAGCCCAGCTGTGTGGGTTGTAACCAGTCATTCTTCCCAAGACTTGAGTGGTTGTACTCCGCATAATTAAGGACTTCGTTAAGATTACATAATAAAATGTTTAACTAGCCGCTTAGTCTTCGAGGTGCAAATGAGAAAGTCGCTGGGCAACTTGAAAAACGCCCCAATGAACAATTCTGGTGGGGGTTACCTGGAACATTTCCTTTGTCTAGGTGTTAAAAGTAACACCTTAAAACGAAGACGGAATCACATAAAAACACCTTCGGTGCACTAAGTATCGCTTAACTCTATGCATTAAAACAAGAAGCGCGCAGAAGCTTGCTCATCAGCTGGATTCCGCACGTGGATGCATAATTAAGTGGCTGTCTGCTTGTCGTGCAAACGGTAAATATAAGAAACAACAAATGTCCATAAAGGGCATAATGGACATTTTCCTCACCGCCACAAACATTGAAAGCTATGCGCTAACTAGGCCAACGTCGTACTTTACACCACGCTCATTAGGTGCTATCTTCAAAATTTCAGTCGCTTATTTCCGACGTCAAAAACGGCGCAACACAGAGGTAGGTCATTAGAAACACTTTATTTAGTGCTTCTCTACGTGTCCAAAGAAGTTATTATTCATATGGCAGCATTATATCACCATGTAAAAATATCGGTGAAGATTTGTTGAAACACAAGCATTTTTACCTTAAGTTGGCGTTCAAGTTCCATGTACTGCATTGCTAAAGTTACGCGGCAAATTACAGGCATAAATAACGCCCCTTGTAAGAACGGAATGGTTCGACAGGAATGGTTCGTTCGAACAAACGATTGATGGTTGTTATTGAGCAGGTGCACGTGTTGCAGCCGATCATGAACAGACAATGTCTGCGTAGACCTTTCACCATGCCTTTCGTTTACATTTCTCTCTTTCCATCTACTTTCAATGACGGTGCAGAGGTTGCTTTCATATTTGAAGAACGCCGGGCATATCGACAGATGCCCGCTTTTTACGATATACGTCCCGGTAACGAAAGCTCTATAGAATTGCCACAAATTTTATGCTTTGTTACAATGCTTCTCTAAAGGAAATGACGATAGAAAGCGACAAAGCGTGAAATAATTAACAAAATAGGCGGAAAGTCCGTGCCTGCCAGCATGCGATTTCTGTTTTCCAGTCCCCAGCTTACACAGACCCACGGAAACGGTCCGGCGATAGCGTCAAACCGAGTGGGCGAAGAAAAGAACGAATGAGGAAGCTTGAATACAATTACTTGTCAAGGCCAAGCAAAAGTTGTTGCGAAATGCTTGCCGAAGAACAAAACTAGGAATGATTCACGCGGCAGCTCCCGGACGTTCGGAAAGGACCCGCGCCTCAAGAGGTGTTTGTGTGGAGTGTCAAGGAAAGGTGAAATAGTGAAAGAAAGTCAGACGGGCCGAGCGAAAGAGATGAAGGAAACGTAGTCAAGTGGAAGGCTCAACAGCACACGTCGCTGCTAGGCTAGGCCTAATTGTCTGGCTTGCGCTGCCAATAGGCGTCGCAATTACCGCTGTGCCGCAAGCGCACCCTAAGCGGTGATAATCACCAGACTCTGATTGGAGAATCTCACGAGGTTCTGAGCGCCTGACAGCTTGTTTTTGCTTTTGACCCCGACTATCTGTGCATGCCACACGCTTCTCGCACATACCCACACGTTAGAAACATCATTAAGAGGCGCGATCACTTGGGACATAGAGAATAAGACTACTGAAGCAAGGAAACTTTGGAGAGCGGAGAGATAACTACTTATTTTTTCTTGAGGAGACCAATCGACGATCGCATTACGTGGTAAGTAGTCTACAGTTGGTGCAGAAGTCTAAAGAAGTGCCACTTCTGCTTTTGTGACTTCATTGCATTGATTTTACGCACTTATTGCAGTTTAAAATAAATAGGCAGCAACAAAGAAGAATATTGCTCGTTTGTATAAAGTATAAACCTTCCATCGCTCAACGAACTGATCATGCAGCGCACGACAGGCGGTACATAAAATATGTTGCAAGACTGCGAAATATCTCATTTTGTGGAGACGAAAATGAGAGATTACCTGTGCTCACTTTAACAAAAAATATTGAGAGGACAGAGTAGGCACCGCAAAAGGTCACACGTCATAGGACTCACAAATTTCTGGTTAAAAAAGTGTATTCTTGACTCTGGAAAAACTGTTCGCGTAGTGCCTGTATTGACGCTTGCTAAAACTCCTATTACTGCTGAATATTTCCTTCCTGAAATTCTGTTGAGCAGTTCATGTAACGTACATGAAAAAAAATTATCGACATCACACTTTAAGAGTGGTGACATCACACTTAATTTACAATTCTGATTACAATGTAGGATTCTAAACTTGGTGATGCTCTATGGATGAAATTTTAGACAATGTTTGCCACGCTGAACATGAATGAATAAGGGGCAGCTTGACAATGGCGGCGTTCTTTAAATCTACAGAGGGAGTAGACTACGTAAGTTATATTCCAGTGTTGCGAGGCTAATTCTAATATAGCATATGCGAGCGAACGGGCTGAATTTCTGATGTATTGAGGGGTGGAATATTATTTGTTCCAAAGAGTTAAGAAAGAAGATCTGATCATAATCTCAGTCAACGAGGCCTACAGAGCAGTGTGCTGAATTCGTTTCTCTTTAGTTGCGGCATGGCGGAGCTACAGTGGAGAGTCACTACGTGTTGATGGTTTCACCTAGGCCTCCAGTCTCATGCGTCAGTCTGCCTCCGTCCCCGTCACAGGAAGGTCCCAACAATGCGGAAACATTCTTAGATGAAAAAGGCACGCAACTGTCCCACACTAAGACAGGTATGTTACGTTTCCATAGATGACATCCTAAGGATTTGTAATAGCGCCTTCTGGAGCAACGTGTGCATATTATAAGAGAACACTTTTCTTGTGTGGTATAGAAGACAGGCAACCTCGTCGGATTTCTCATGTTCAAGCGTTTTACCATGAAGTGAGCACAACCATAAATGATTAACCTTCCTTGGAAGGCATGGCACCACGAGGCTGAGTTTCATTGCTGCTAAAGGTGCATCACACACTTATAAAACAAAAGATGGCTTACTCTTTGCCAGTTCTGCATGTGCCCTACAGCTTACCTGAAGAACGACTTCTGCGCAGAATAGCTAGGAGCATTTCAACATGCTTGGGCATTTCTTGCCCGACCTCGAATGCTTTAGTAATTGCACGAGCATGTTACCTTCTATTTTCAATTTTGAGGATGCTGAAAGCCTTAAAAAACATTTTTTTCTTGTTTCGGTGCATCATAAAAGCGATCCGCTAGAGATTGCAATCAACAAAGAGGAAGGGTTCGCATACGTATGTTGATTTAAAAGCACAGAGATTTATTACGCTGGCATTAATCTTGGAGCGTAGAACCTCTTACCCTTCACAGCGACTTGTAGTCGCTAAAACATAGCTTTCAGTTAAATGCATATTTTGAAAAAAAAGAAAGAAACAAATAGAAAGAGAGCCATGTAATTGCTTGCAGCACAAGCCCTATGGAGGTTTCTCAGTTATGCTCAGTTAGCACATGCGTACGGTGCGGTTATTGTTAAATTGTTCTTCGTCTGCATTTTCCATCCCATCACGTAACCAAAGACTAACATTTCAGTTCTCTCACTCAACACTATCAACTGGAGCAGAACTTCTTGCCATCTCATACGTGGTACGGTACCTAAATCCGGTGCAAGAAATGAGAAAACAGACTAATCTCTGTGATTCTCCTGCAGCGTTCCTAACGTAAACTGGAATTTCCAGAAATAGAATTCAGCATAACCATAGCCAAAAAGATAAATTATGTGGTTTTACGTGCTATTATCACGATTTTATTATGAGGCACGCCGTAGTGGGGCGCTCCAGATCACCTGGGGTTTTTTAACGTGCACTTAAATCTAAGGACATGGGTGTTTTCGCATTTCTCCCCCATCGAAATGCGGTCGCCGTGGCCGGGATTTGATTGCGTGATCTCGCGCTTAGCAGCCCAACACCATAGCCACTAGGCAACCACAGCGGTTTAACCATCGGCTAACTCTAAATGATACAAGAGCAAGCGATGCGCATGGTGGAATGATTATTCAGTCGATCCTTCAATTCTTTGTCGCACTCAATCTATGTGTTAGTTCTGTTTATTGGATTCATTTGGTCAGTTGCTGCTTCGTACTTTTTCTTTCTGTGCCACCGCATACAAGCGAAAGCGCTCCTGTATAAATTTACGGAACACTCGCATAACGCCATACTCCGACGCTGAAGCAACTGAGTTAGATTGAATAAATGAATAATAGCTAGTCACTACGATACGACTGGGAATCTCGCAGGTGATAAAGCAGCATGGTGAGTGCATTGTGAAAAGCATGATAACGGTACTTCCACTATCACAAGGCAAATTGCGCCGCACAATAGGACGGTTTCAGCGCTTGGTTGCATAAAGAGAGGCTGAATCAGAATTCAATACCTCCGAAATCATTTTTTCATAAAAAAGTTACTTATTGCTTTCGATTTATTGTCCTACTCACACTGGACATTAGCGGATGTTTCGAAATACTGGTCCACAGTTTTTGGCGCCGCACCAGGTTCGCGATAAACTTTATGTATAAAATTTGCCGCTGCGACAGTTTGCTCTGCACATGTGGCGATGCTGGTGAGGATGTTCAGCATCTCCTACTCCAAATATACGCGACACAATTCTGAAAGATGCCTGTTGATTAGTGATCTAATAACATTTGACCGTAGGCCCCTAATTTTCGAAAAGATATCCGAGAGTTATAACTCAGTGGGTTTACGGGCCAGCGGGCGAGCGGAGACGCCACTGCGCATATTGCATTACGCTGGGGCGGCCAACGTATTTTCGGAGCGGGACGCTCGCTCACTGGTGTCCCCTCCCGAGGCGAGCTCGCGCAGCGGACGAGCGCTTTTGCGAAACAAACACATAGCTACCACCCGCACGAACAGTGGCATGTCGTCGGCGTCGTCTTCAAACGCGGCGCTGGCTCGTCTGCAGGCGAAAAAAACCTAAAAGTTATTTCGTCACTGAAGAGGGCCTCTATGTCCTGCGAGAGGTTTCAGCAACGAGGGGCGACGATTTGAAGTGGATGACCGCGATGGTGAACCTGAAGCGAGTGTACCGATCTCTTCACAGTGTGGCCAACCTTCTTCGACAGGTGGCGCAGCAAAGCCCGTCAAGTGATAGCTTAGGTAAAACTGTTCCTTGTGTGCGGCGCTCCACCTGCCGCCTACGCTCTCTGACCCGTGAACACGCGCAGCTATAACTCTCTGTTACCTCCATGGCCAGCAGACACATCAGAAATGCGAGCCGCAGGGGCCCCTCAGAGGTTTCTGAAAGCAATACTGTTCTTACTAGGTACTGATGACAGCGTGTATGATTCGTTTTAAGCTGAATTCATATGCCTTTCTGTGACCTGAATTCCTGTTACACAATTTTTATGGCTTCCTGTCACTCGATTTTACATTTGTTTGTCTTCATTTGAATTTTATTTTGCACAGTTTTCCACAGCATTGTTTTGATCTTTGTAAGCTTGTTATGTCGTGTTTATTACATTATAATTCTACGAGGAAACCTGCAGCCGGCACCATTTCCTGGTGCAAAGATCTTCTACAAATCATGCATGTTATATTTTTCAGAAAAAATGTATGCGTAAAACAATGATATATGGCTTGCCATTTTCCCGAAGAACTATTCACGAAAAACAGAAAAAGAAAACAAAAGTGGGGAGAGGGAAACACAGTGACGCGGCCCTTGCTCCCACAAAGCAACAGAGTTCTAAGGAGCTCCGCTACCAATCCTTCGAATGATCATTGCATCCGGGAAATAACAATAAGCCACGAATACACTCCCTTTGGAAGTACTCGCGGGCCGAATCCGACGCTTCAGAGAATGCGCTCTCCTTCTGCGTGTGGTGTAACGGCGTCTGAAGAAAGCGCCTTGCTCGCACCAGTGAAATCATGCTAGGCCACTCGGCTCAATCACTCATCCCCTTCCTGCCCTAGCCCTGGCGTGCCCACTGGATGTCATTTCCGCAAAGAGAGAGCAAAGCGTACACAGGCCGCTTCTACGAACATGTCAAATACGAGAAATACCACGATCGAGCTGCTGTTCCATCCGCCTCAATCCAACGCACCCTTCCCTACGTAGAATGAGTGAGCCCGTTGTACATTCAACGCAGGAAACCGGACACAATAGTGGTGCTTACACGCGAAGGGGATTTTTCCGGCACCCACTATTGCGATGCGGTGGAAAAAATTGAGCCAAGCGAGCGTGCGACGTACAGGTTATGTCCTGCGGGTAATGCCGAGATTTACTTGCACTTGGGTAGTTTATGTTACTGTTCGGGTATAAGGAGCGTTTGGTGCGCCGTACGCCATCTATAACAACTAACACTAATATCCTGCCAAAAACTGATTGTATGATATACGAGGATCCCGTCCGTTAAAACCAATCGATGCGCCACGATACTTAGGTTTGACGATATGGTCGCACTAGCTCCAAGGGCCGCGGGTAATCAGATGTGACATCTTTTAAGTGCTAGGGATGGTTTGAGTATATATACCACGCAATTGTACAGAGTACGGGGCGTTGTGATGGCCGCAACAGCACGGCCGTCCTGTCTCGCTACCCTTCAATGTACGAAGCAAGAGCGAAAACCCCGCCACTGAGTGTCTGCCCCGGCTAGAAACGCACCGAGAAAGAGCATTCGATGGTCAGTAAAGGCAAATAACGTTGGGCATTCGGTACCGCACAATCCAGAACATTTCTGGCTCCGCGCATCTGCAGGACGAGCTTCTTGCGTGTACGAATCCCTCATCATTCGCACCTGTGTGGAGAAGTATGAGCCCTCAAGCTCATACATCTAGATGCGTGTGGGTTCCACGCGACGGCCCCGCTTTCCTGCCAGGCCAAAACAAGCATAGAACGAGGGCGCAGGCATGCATGTTTGGCAAACATGCCAACTCTTTAGTTCAGCACGCTTAGATCACGCTATTTGTTTCATTGTAGCAGCCTTTCTTCACTCTCTGCGTTGGCGCCCGACAATGCGCTTGACACTAGGTAATGCATCAATTGGAAGCACCTTCTATGAAGCGCCTACGCATGCAGAACTGCCGAAACGCGAAAGTGGGAATCATCGACCTCTACCGTTCTTAATCCGAAAAAAGACGTAAAAAAAGGCAAGCCATTCCTCCATATAATGCATGCAGTTGTCGAACATGCAGGCTGTTTAGCTATCAAAGCACAAAACTAGAATTTGAAAAAAAGAAAAGAACAAGAAATGCCGCCAGTTGCTTTACATTCTACAGGCAATCAGGCGTCCATGTCGCATTACAGGATGTGAAAAGCTGGAATCCCGATTTTTTTCCAGAAGAATTCACTGCAAAGAAGAGAGGAGTACACGGTTACTCCCTACTGTGGTAAACGAATATATATATTACCCACCTACAAAAATGTAATGAGCAAGATTGTGCCGTTCGTTATATCCATATTTTATGTTTGAATTGTGTTGTTATAGTGGTGCTTTATACATAACGTGTTATGCTGTTATTTTTGTTCACGATGCGGTGAGTGCACGCCTCTGCCTGAATGCCACGTCCATTAATGGAGATAAAGGTGAGGAAAGAACTGCGCTCTCTTTCACTTAACACACTCAACAAGCGCCTCATCACGGAAAATCTAGTTCCTGGACCCTAGTCGCAAGTGACGTCGGCCGGAGTGAGTTTCAAAGTATTGCTCGTTTGTGTGTTTTTAATGCTCTGGGAATGTAGTGACATACCATGCGTTGTCAGGTGACTCACCGTGTGTATACGAAGAGCCAAAACTTTCGTTCCCCTACTGTTTGAATTGTGTTGTTATAGTGGTGCTTTGTACATAACGTGTTATGCTGTTATTTTTGTTCACGATGCGGTGAGTGCACGCCTCTGCCTGAATGCCACGTCCATTAATGGAGATAAAGGTGAGGAAAGAACTGCGCTCTCTTTCACTTAACACACTCAACAAGCGCCTCATCACGGAAAATCTAGTTCCTGGACCCTAGTCGCAAGTGACGTCGGCCGGAGTGAGTTTCAAAGTATTGCTCGTTTGTGTGTTTTTAATGCTCTGGGAATGTAGTGACATACCATGAGTTGTCAGGTGACTCACCGTGTGTATACGAAGAGCCAAAACTTTCGTTCCCCTTCTCCTGAATTTTCCACTATTTTTCCTTCAATATTGAAAGATAATCAAGCGTACACTTATTTCGGCTAATCTCCCCTTCCTCTCTTTTATCAAAGAGAGCTTTAACATCGAAGATATCGCCGTTGATAGTTCAGTCCCTGTCCGTACGAAGCAGAGAAATTGGTTGTCGGCCAAATTATTAAAATCTAATATTTTTATTTCTCCAAGGAAACTGTATAAAGTGTCGGGAATACACTTTATACATGTTAATTTCACTGCCGATTGTTTTCCGTAAGGATCGATAAGCACCGCAACAAGGTTAATTGAAGCCCAAAAGGAGTACAGCGTTCAAGTGGTAAGCCTCCCAGTAACTAATAGAAGGAGACTGGCATAAAAGCTTTGTTTAATTATTAATCCCAGTGTTCTTGTTTTCATCGTTACCATTACTAATAATGGCTTACTAGCGTCGCTTCGAAGTACAAAAATGAGCTCTCTTTAAAATTTAGCTCATTTTTAGAAACCTGTACCAATGATCTATCGGTTAATTTCCTCATGGTTCTTTACTAAAGTGCCTAACGGTTTTCTTTTCCTGTAGGGTAAACGCGGGGAAGACTTCAAAGTTCGCAATGGGGTGCAATCGCAGAGGCGAGGTGAAACCACGGGCGTGTTGTAGAGAGCTCGCTTGCTGCTTCCCGGCGACAACGTGTAAAAACCAAGGCTGAGAGTTTCCAAATCTGAATGTTACCATGGAAAAAAAAAGCGCTTGATAAGAATGTCCTGGAACTGCACCTCTACATTTCTGAAAGGGACGTCGATGGGAAGACGAAAACCTGTTATCGCTGCAACGCATGCGTCGGGCCAGCGGAGAGAGGAAAAGGAAAGCGACTCGCCTGAAGGGCTACAAAAATAGTCGAAGCGAGACAACAGCGAATCAGTAACGGCGTCACCAAAAAAAAATAAATGTACAAAGAGGTCTACGAGGTCGGTGTCGCTGATAACGGCACGTAGCATCCCGGATGGACGCGTGGTCGCGCACTTCCTTTGCCGGAAAAGAGAAAAATCCGGCTGCCTCGCCAATTCGGAAATCCGTCGTTGTTTGTCTCACGCCGAAGCGGGAAGACGAGCGGTACCCAGCATCGGTGCCTTCGTTCAACGCTCTATTTTTTTTTTCTCTCCCTGTCTTTATTTTTTTTTTGTCGGACGGCCTTCCTGTCGCTTCGACCACTCTGCGGCACAGAGCACGCACACCTTCGGGTGAACGCACCAGCCGGCCTTCGTGCTTATGCGTTTTAGTCTGCTCGGTCGGCTGCGGTGGGCATTGCCCCGAGGAGGATGAATGGGTCACCTACTGGTCAGCCTGTGCACATTTACCGCAGCGATTTGCGGTTCACTGTTGCTTCTGTATAGCAAGGACGCCGGCCTAGTTGGTGGCTAGAGCTCCGCCTACCCAAAGGACAAAATGTGACACAACCGAGAGCCGCATCTCAAGCGTTCAGGCGTAAATACGAGACGGCTTGACTCTGCGTGAGCAGAACCGTACACATGGACACCATTAATCACGTCACCGTGCTAGCCTGGCGAAAATGCACGACGGTTCCGCCGATCGAACGTGCTCTTGCATGGGGTACACGAGAGGAGCGGGAAGGTACTCGTCGACGGCACGTCGATGAATATCACAGCCCTACACTTTTGCACTTGTGCAGCCTTCAGCTTATGAGGACTGTCATGCATAACGCGTTGCTCGTCCGAGGCGTAGGCTGCGGCGATTGAGAGGAGGCTCGTGACAAAAGAGAATTAATATGTGTTAATATTTAATTGGTATATATTAGTATTTATTAACCTGCATTAGGTACCCGTTAAAGAACCCCAGGTGGCACAAATTATTCCGAAGTCCCCCACTACGGCGTGCCGCAGAATCAGATCGTAGTTTCGGTACGTAAAATCTCATATTTCTTTTTTAATCGGTCGACGATGAGGCGTCGAATGAAGAGCATACTGCGGTGGCATGTTAGCGATCCTTTCAAAATGTAAAAGTGGACAAATGGGAAGTGAAATGTTCCCGAATGCTTGGTGTTTTTTTATGAGTTAGGGGCGAAAACAGAAAAATGAAGGGGGCAGAGCTTGACCTGATTTTACAAAGTGTTTTAAGACCTGTGCTGCAACATGGTATTCAAGAGAATGCCGATGTAATAGGTCCGATGAAACGGGGGTCTTATGAATTAATTTATATTTTCCTTAGCACTCTATTTAACAACTAAGGAAAAACGAGCAGCCATCGCCAGCATAAGATGACGAGGCCTTCCCTCATTTTCACCTCAATAAAAAAAAAGTTGTTGGGCTGCACACCTGTCGAAAACACGAAGTGGATGCACTACTCACATTGTACCAGTAGTTCTTGCTCTCACAACTACTCCTCGTTAAGAGACTGAATTGCGCAGACAATCACGTGAACTTCATATTTAACGCATGTTGGCATCGCGAAAGCTTACGTATTACCGCGTAGGATGTACAAAGATAGAGGTAATAAGCATGCGCGTTTACTCTCTGTTTATTAACTCAAGGATCCTCTATATCGTCTTTCACAACACGTCCGCAACCAGTTTGGCAAGAGTCTTCCATCTCTGTGCGAACTAGCATTCATTCTTAGAAAAGAAGTTGGAAAAGCAGGCAGTGAGCTGTAGTTACGTGTTAAGTGTGCGAAGGAATGAGCGGCGCCTCCTATTCGAGGAGGAGGGGCAAATAAAAAAGAACGGTTTTGTCCTTGGAAAGTACAAGCCAGTGAACCAAGCCTTGCTCGTTATAAATGCCCTGCCGAAGAGCCAGCCGTACGATGCGACGACGGCTGCGCTGTGAAGAGTGAAATGGATAACTTAACCATCCGTGACACAACAGGGGCACTGCGCTCGAGATGTTGCGATACAAAGTCAGCGGGGAAAGAGAGTAATGTGGAAGGGAGATAAGTGCGGTGCTTAGCCGGGCGCAGGTACTTTCGGCCCGAGCAGGACCCCACAGTACGGCCCGCCCCGGGCGGCGCTCCGGAGCTTTTGTGCTCTCCTCTAAGTGCCGGGGGCTTTCCCCGAATTCGGCCGATGCACCTCCGGCGCCGACAGGAGGATTTTGTCTCTCTTTTGGTGGCAGTCCAAACATCGGCCAGGTCTGTGACTGAGCCGGGTTTTTCCCGCCAATTTGCCACGCGCCAACGGGTTCCTCCTTTCCTCTTCAGCCAACCGTCGTGCTTCCTCTGCAAAGCGAGAACCGCTCTCCAAGGTCATTGGCTTCATCCGGCGGACGATGTGGTCCTTTGTTAACAGCGCTACTCGCCCCGTTGGCACAATCTGAAGCTGGCCCACGGCGCTGGCCGAAGGAGAGGAAACAGAATTTCTCCGACAGTCTACGGACTTGCGGCGTGACGTTCTGTCGAAGGCGCAACTATTTGCATAACTTAATGCTAGCTAGAAAACACTATACAAAACTGTAGTATTATTCTATCTCCCGCACTTTCGCCGTTGCACGGAAGAAAATGTTTAAACTGCCCGTGCTCGAATGTAGTTATCGGCTGGGGAGGATTTGATTATGAGGCACGCTGTAGTGGAGGGACTCCGGATTAATCTTGGCCACCAGGGGATCCCTAACGTGCCTCCTATGTACGGGACAAGGGCTTTCTTGCATTTGGATCCCACCGAAATGCGGCTTCCGAGGCCGGGATTTGTTCCCACGACGTTGTGCTTAGCAGCGCGACACCATAGCCACTAAGCCACTGCGGCGTGGGACTGGTGATGGTGGTGAGAACCAAGTAGATGTTCTTTGCAGTTGGTTGGAGATACTCAGATTATTTTTAGCACTCTGTCTAATTGCATAATTATTCTGAATTAATTACCTTCGCCATAATACAATTAGATCAATAATGTGAATGAGATAGTTGTAGAGCAATATGAAAAACTCCCGGTACAGCTTTCTGTTGCTCAACACGTGCTACATAAAAGTGTTTTTTCGAGCGTGAAAGAAACCCTCGAATACGCGCAAAATTTCCGCGCAATTGACCGCGCGAGACACTTTGCTTCTATTCGCGTGCTGTATAGCTCTACAGTTTCTTTATTGCTACTTGTCATCTTACTATAATATTTGAGAAGTTGATTAATTAAGTAAATCTAATTATGTAATTAGGTGGAATGCGATAAATAACCTGAGTATCTCCAAGCGATGGCAGGCAATATTACTTTGGTTCTGTCCAGCTACGTGGCGTTTGCATATATTTAAGTCTTGGTGCATGATAGCTGTGACGGCCTGTATACACGCCAGCAGAAAGTTCAACAGACAAAATAATAATTCATGGCCTACACAGCCTCGCTGAACACTGTCTTCTCACAAGATGCGCAGCGGTAAAACTGGAGGAAGAACTCAGTCCCCTTAAGAAGGCGAAGACTGTAGTTAGTGTCTATCTCACCTGCCTATACGGGTCTTATTTTAAGGGTGTTTCATAAGCGACAGACACCTATAAGAAGAGCGCCGAGATATTTAATTTTCCGAAAGGAGCACGCGCCCTCTCGCGTAAGCTGCACGCGCTTTTGCGAGTCGTACCTCGGAAGTGCGCAACGTACATAAGCGTAAGGCCACTTAATATTTTTGTGGCGGCAAATAATGACATTTCATAATAATAACATGAAAAGTAAAAGGATAATACAGGCCTTCAGCGCCACATAGAAACCCTCATTGTTACTTCGCATAAAGGAGAGGAAATAAATCGACGGCGAGCTCGCAATAATCGTGACCCGCGTCGAATACAGTGCCTATGCAGCCATTCATGTTTCTCTTCTGATTAGACTCATCCTGCAAAGCCACCTTCGGATTCAGAGAACACACATACATGGTTCAAAAAACAATATAAAAGAAGGAAAAGCCCCAATGAGATTTGTTTGAAGGTTTTTTACTCCGAAAGCACTATACGTCCAACTGAGCGAAAATCCGTCGTAGTCGGCTTTACCGCAAGATGGCACCCAAATTTCGAACGACGCAGAGTAATAAAAAGTGGTCAAAAAACAAAAAAAGCTCGTATTGACGTCAAATTTATCAGGTAGGTTGCTGTAAACAACTGTAAATCAATCACATTGAAAACGATAATTTCGTAAATTTCGATGTGGACGACAATCGAACCCGGACCTCAGGGATGCTAGACGAGCATGCTTCCTTGGCGCTAGGGTGGCTTCACGGTTCCGGCTCATTAAAGGAGTAGCCTAGCGCGCGTGTCATTGGGCACGCGACGGTGCAGTCAATAGAGAGGAAGTGGCGTTACGTCATGGCTGTATAACATAGGAGCGTTCATGGCGTTCTGAGGTCTACAAATGGTATAATGCTTTCGCATTCCCCCACGTAAGCAACATTAAGTGTCTCTGGCGAATTTTTTTTTACGTTACATTTTCCCAGTAGCGACTCGCATGTTGCAAAATTAGTATGCGTGTTTAGCTTTATAGGCACTCAGACCGGTGTTCTTATCGATGTAAAGCGTTAAAGTCATGGTTACCTAGAGGGTTAAAGAGTAAAGCACGCACGACAGTGGCTAATAAAATGAAGTACTGTGTTTTTTGGTCACGAGTTCTGCCTTACGGTTAACGTCGCAGATTGTATTGGAAACCGCAGTAACAACAGAGAGTAAATTTATATAAATGATACAGAATGATGATGCGAAATGTACAATAAACCTGAGGCAAACTGACCTCGTATTAATTTTCAGCAAGGTAAAATGTCAGCTAGCGAGCTACAGAATACGTTGGAAAACGGTTTCTCTTAAACAGATTTGCGTCATCTGGCATCATTTGAATCGTGACCCGCCGTGGTTTTCTTAGTGGCTATGTTATTGGGCTGTTAAGCACGAAGTCGCGTGATCGAATCCCGGCCACGGCGGCCGCATTTCGATGGGGACGAAAAGCGAAAACACCCGAATACTTAGATTAAGGTGCACGTTAAAGAACCCCAAGTGGTCCAAATTCACGGATTCACGGTGTCCGCTACGGCATGCCTCATAATCAGATCGTGGTTTTGGCACGTAAAACCCCATAATTTATATATATATATATATATATATATATATATATATATATATATATATATATATATATATATATATATATATATATATTAATTTGAATCGTGGTCCACGAAACTGACATCACGGCCAAAAAAACACCATGATGCAAGGCGAATGCTACACGTGCGTCGCGAGCGTAGTCGATGCTTCGTAGAAAACCAGGAACATGACGTAAAGAAGTATTGATTAATGAATATTCTTCAATAGGCCGGGTGGCCTTCAAGATCCATTTTGGATAATTCATTCTTTGCGTATTCTTTCGCTATTGAAAAGACCAAATTTTGCATGAGGGTGTGAACTCATCTACATGAATTTATTAATTTTAGGTCGCCTGACGTTCATTTTTTTTATTCCAGGTCTATAGCCAAAAGTAGTAGGCATTTCCACTGAAGGATGACAAACTCCTCGATTTATTCTAATTAGACAAATGAGGGGCGTGGTCGGGAGGGGCGGGGGGAGAGCGGGCGTGAGGGAATCACATTTCAGAATAGCGCTGAAAATTTTGCTGATCACTGCTAATATCCACCAAATCAAGAAAAGAAAGGCAATAGCCGGTCGAGTAATCCCCTGAAATTTAGAGGAAGTTGAAAGCACCCTCCAGAATAAAGTTCTTTCTACGTTGCTGTCAACGATACTAGAACCTGACTTCTCCACTTCAAAACACGTACCTCATTGCCTCATTTGCACCTTGTGTATTCTTCCTATTTCCTTTTTTCTCCTGATCCTACTCGCTGTGTTCTAGAAACCCAGGGAAAGTGGTGACAGTTCTGCGTTTTTGAGTGAAGATAACTGCAGCAGAGCGTCGTTATCGCCATATGAATACTCAAGAAAACTTAAGGAAGTGCCATGAGAAAGTTGCTTCTGCACGTGCCCAACAAAAACCCGCCGAAGAAAGTGTCATGTGCAATGTTCTGAGTCTTTAGAAAGCTCTATATTCACATTGATGAGGTTGCAGATACAAGATCAGTGGCTAGTCAGGTAGTCAAGCCAGTATAAAGGGCTGTTTCATTGACTTTCCCGGATTGGCATGTAACGTTGGAGAAGCAGAGATTTCATTTTCAATGTTCATTAAACGACCATTATTTATCTCTTTCCGCGCAAATAAAGAATCTATATGGTGGGAACTCTACAAGTTTATGAAGTTTAGTGCTCGGACTAACCCTTGGATAAGCCACCAGGGTCTACCACTAGTGTTTAGGCATTTCATACGTGCAAGCGTCGATATTGAATAAAGCGTTCCCTGCCTTATAAACGTGATATGTGTTTTCTCTCTTATGAGTAAAATAAGTATTAGCCATATATATAGACCTTTTTTATTGACAAGCGGAGCTCTTACTTGGAGTGTCTGCATTCAGCTTAGGACAAGTGCTATAATAAGCGAGAAAACGCTCAAGCCAAGGCACAGCGGACGCACATGCGCACTTGGCGGCGCACGGCATTCCTTACATAAGGCTTCTAGAATCCCCATTGGCGACGCGCTCTCAAGCGTCATTAAACAAGTATGGAAACACGCTTAACGCGTGCTCGCACTCCACAGCGCGCTCCTGTTTGGCATATCTCGAGCCACGGCTCCCTTGTGCAGCCGTAACACGCGTCCCGTGGCGCTGCTCGGGGGCGGCGGCACGAGGCGGCGGCGCTTCGCAGCGGATTCGGGCGAAGAAGCGGCGCGGACCGCCACGAAAGTTAAAGGAACCCGCCGACTCACCAGTTTCATGGCTCCCTTTGTTTACAGCTGGTACTCCCGGTCTCGAGACAACGAATGGCAGAACAGCGTCGGGTCTTGAAGAGCAAGGGACGACTTTCAAGGTCTCCACCGAGCCGCTTGGTTTTTATACCGGTTGCCGGTTGCCCCACCACTCCGACGGAAATGCGAGAGGGGGGCTCTCGGACGGGGCAAGAGGACCGATCTCCGGTCGTAGGAAAGGGCTGAACAACAAAAAAAGGGTTTTCCCGCCGGTCTGACGCCTCTCTCGCCACCGATGCAGATACGATTGCACACCGGTGTGTATGTGAGCGTCCGTGTGCGTGCACGTGTGAGTCAAAACCCTCTCGTGACAGTATAGACGCGTGGTGACCGCGGATTGTTCGAGGGAAGGATGTGACGGGTGGGCGGATAAGCTCCCCGGCCGATGCCGCCACTGGCCCGATAAGCTGGCCTCCCGTCCGCCGTTGCTGGGGTGGTGCACGTCACTGAACGGCAAATGAAACGTGTTCATCGATGAGACTGAAGGCGCAACGAATACGAAAAAAGGGGTATACCTTTTGATTGCGACTGTGTCCCCAATGACGTCCTGAAAACTGAAACACTGCACTTGCCCTTCGCGTTCCTCTCAGCGTTCATCGCGGTGAGAGGAACAACTCATGGCAGTGACATGATTTCGGATTTGCCATTGAATTGTCTAATAATTCTTTAAGAAGTTAACTTCATATTGCTGAGTTTTTTTAATGCGCCTGAATACCGTCATGGTAGTTCGAGTAACGCATCAAGTGTCAGATGTGGCTTGTCGTAACTGGTCACGGAAACGTTTACGGGCGTTTCTAGCGCAGGCTGAGTAAGGTGGCATAAAAAATGAAAAAAAAGAAGAGCGAAGGAAAGATTTAGCAGCGCAGCAGGCATAAGTCAAGAAAGCCATGTGAGAGGGAATTGCTTAAGGTTCAAGCGATTTTGATATGAAATCTTTAGTTAACACTACAGTGTTAACAGAAAACAATCAGGTGTTGAGTAGTTTCGCATAAATTCTGCTCGCGATTTCCAGAAAGCTCGCCGCCGGCTGCCCGTGTGCCCGCTCACTCACTCTACCAAGGCTCACTGCAATTTTTTTAGTTAATTAAGGTGCTTTAGAGCTTATGAACAGGTATACATTAGCGTATTAAGCAGCACCTACGCAAGGTGTTCCCAGTCCATGCAAAGTTTAATTTTAATGCGCCGTTTTACCTGCCTGTGGCTATGTGGCGATCATTGGAAATCGCCCGCACACACAGAAGACGTTGTAAACCAGCAGGACAGAGTAGACGAAAGCTATGGGTATGAATGGACTCAAATAGTTGACACCATAAAAGAAATCACTAAGAAGACGTAAGTTTTCATTAACAATGTACATCAGCAGGTTCTATCCAAGCAACACCGTGCCTTTGAGCCAGAAATGACTTAAATTTGCAAGTATGGGGATTACATTGAGTCATGGCGTAGTCATGAAAAACATGAGGTGGCCAAAATTATTTCGAAATTCTAACAGTATGTGTGTGAACTCCACGGTGACGCAATTCGCACTTGTTACAATCTTGTTCTAATGATGAGAAAATAGGAATCCCCCACTGTAGAGCCTCACACTCACTAACGAGAGACAGAAAGCAAATATACACAGATATAGAAATATACAAATCGCGGAACGCGGAGGACAAACCAAGAGATGCAGAGTCTGCTTCCGTACGTGGCTCTTTTTCGTGCTAGTCTGTTATTTAGCATCGCGTAGGTTTCTCTTTATCTCGTAGCTTATCATTGAATTTCTAATGATTCTGCACGTGCAGTGCTATCCCCATCGCGGACTTTAAATTAGAGTTTCAGATTTAGCAAATTAGAGCGCTTTGCTGCGCGCGTAATTAATGAATCGCCACAGATGGGAGGTGACATTCTTGGCGTTACTCTTTTTAGTTGCGGCCGGTTTGATTTAGTACTGATGTACTTATTAATCCTTTTTGAAGCGTTTAATAGAATGCTGAAAAACACACCACTTGCCCTACTGAGGCTTTAGAATGCTGTTTTACCTTCAGTTTTTTTTTTTAGTGACAGAGTGGGCAGAGACCTAGAGTGCACCCGAAAACTAGGAATTACCGAATTTTCCTGCCGTCTAATTGAGGTTGGAATTTGAATTGCTTGCCATCACGGTGAAGCCCCCAGCGGTTTCATTATTCTCATGCGGGATCCCCTCCCTGAAATTCAATTATCTGTGACCTGCTTGAATGGCATAGGGGCTCTGGTCTACGAAAGAGCGCTTCTTGCTACTTCTTGCTACTTTTTGTGCTGGATGCGGTTCTTCCACCGCTGATTGCGTCGTTTCGCCGTAATACGATTACGTGCGCGCTTCTATTCTGGTTTTTCTTCTTCGGAAATCACACCATTTTACCTTTTTCATGCGCTGAGAGCGTAAGTACGCAATTGCTAAGTAATCGCAGAGGGGCTGTTTCTCATGGTTGTGTGTACCCGCACTGCTTTTACAGGGTCGATATCCCACGCGTGCAAGTGTCAAGAGACTCAAGACGCACAGGACCAGCAATGATGCACGCGCTTTCGAGAAAAACGACTTCCGCCTGGCAGCCCTCACGCTGCTGCGCGAAACTGCTTCCCGGCGCAGCGCGCATGCATTCATGAGCTGTGCCGGACGCAGCGCACATTGCCGAGATAACATCAGGCACCTTTAGTTGGGCGTCCGCAACAGCTCTGCGTACGCCGCAAACCCGCGAAGGCATCTGTCCGCATGCGCAGTACGCAGGAGCATGCACGGTGCGTTGCGTGCGCACGCAGCTTTTCAAAAGCTGCGTAGCGTCCCCTGCGGGCTAGGCGGGCTTCGCGGGACGTTCTCGCGTGGTCACGCGTATCCACGAGAGCGGATTTTTCGATATCGCTCTTGCCGATGATATGACTCCGGCTTGTGGTTCGACTTCGTGGCGGCTGATACTGGCTACACAGTTTCAGAAGGTGGCATATGGCGGCGCTGATTAGCACACTACTGGTTCCTGCGCGTGCAAGTCAGCAATCCCCTCCTCCACTTTTGCGTCCGGCCAGCTGTTAGCGTCTCGTGCGCGCACGCTCTGCAACGCACGCGCAACCTCGCGCGCTGCGTACCTGGGTGGTTGCGGACGCTCAACTAAGGAGGCTAAAACTGCCTATTAACAGGCATCGATGTTATCGTTACCGAAGAGGCTTCATGCTGGTGGCGCAGCTGACGCAGAAGTCCTAGATTTTACATAGTACTTGAGAAAAGCGTCCTTAAAGGACTCTCTGTAAATAATGGACTGGACTTGACGGACTCTTCAATATACGGAAACAGTTGCTACTGAGAACGCAATATTTCTGGTGAGCATTAGGGAATACAACGAGACGAGCAGCCAAGTTGTTACAAGACGCATTTATTTCGGCGTATGCTTTACGAAATCAATTTTGATGTTTAAAGCATATGTGTGATCGACTGTATATGTTCACTTTCACGTTGAGCTGAATAAGACAAGAAAACATGTCAGCGCAGAATGGCTGAGAGAAACACTTCTTCTTATGCTTTTGCGGAGCACGTGGCTGTAGATGGACAAATAATGAGCTTTCGTAGCAAGTTTCCAACGCAGTTGCGGGCGCAAACGTCAAGGATACAAGCACTCGACGGCAACGTGATAAAAGCGAGCGCACCGACTCCGCTCGGAAAAGGCAACGTGGCTTCATAGGTGCTGGACGCGTTGTACGGCACCGCTGCTTTGCCTCGTCGTAAAGATGAAGGTAACGCATGTCAGGTACGAGAAAAAAGAAAGAACCTAATGATAAAGTAAATATAAAACAAAATTTGACCATGACTTCCACGAAGTCATAGCTCTAGGCAGAAATTGAGTTCTCAGTCCAACAATGTTTATTTTGTCCCGCAAAAAAAAAAAGGAAATGGGGCAGAATGAAGAAAACGCGGTACAGCCTCGCTGGCGTATTCACCTTAAACAAGCCGTGCAGAGACAGAACTAGAAGCACTGCGCTATTCACTTTCGTGCTCCCGACTCGCGTCCTGGCACTTTCTGCAGCCGGACCCTTTCGGTGCCGAACGTTTGACGTCTAACGTCAACACACTGTTTCAACTTATTGGTTATCCTGGAAACGTGCTGCCTTGGAAACGTGTTTGTCTCTGAAATGTAAGTGTAGTCTTACACTTTCCGAATATTGATTTGCTTGTAGATCATTTTGCGTTGCAAGTCGCGCGGCTAGGTCACAATACCGTTTGTCCAAGTGCAATATGACGGTGCCTCCAATACGCGGCAGTGCATGTCTCAGAAGAAATAGCGAATACTTCTGGGAAATGTTTTGCAAAAGTGAATGATTTCATATGATTTGCCCGGGGGAAGGTTGGTGTATACTTGACACAATGAATGGGTGCTAAAAACAAGCACAGCCGAAAGAAAAGGCCATTTGTCCCATGCCCACCTCCTTTTATTTAGGCTGTGTTAGTTTTTATTGAGCATGAGCAGAAATTGGTTGAGAGGACACGAACAAGAAAACGAAAGTATGATATTTTTTGGAGTGATTAAATGATTGCCGAGTGCTTTTTTTTTCCTGCCTGGTAACCACCCTTGTAGCCAAACTTGACCCACAGCTTTATTCGTGCAGAACATTGGCATTACGCGCGATTACCTCAGTGTTTTGATCTTTAATCCAGTTTATGAGCCGCATCGGTTGTAAACCATTCAATTCAACATATGAAGAATGTGATTTTGTCTGCTGTTCACTACGCTAAAGACGTGGCCATGTCTTGTAGAACACTATACCGTGGCTGTCACCTCTAGAGCACCAACAGACACGGCCTTTCTTTAAATAACAAACGGAGATAAAATAATTCTATCTTGAACGTCTTTAGCGGCATATTTAATTGTTATTTTTCTCATTAGCACTTTGTGCGTGTGAGTGTTCCTGAGAAGGCTGATAGTTGTTGTATGCTGTAGCACGTAGCCAATGTTAGGCCAGCTGCCCTCCGCTTCCCCCCCCCCCCCCCTCGCCCCCAAGTACGTCGCATCGATACATTTCGCCCGAAGTTCGTGCCGAACAAATCATACGTACGCGACGAAGCGCTGCTCGTGGTGTTGCCCATCTCCACATGCGTCACTGAACCTTCGCGATTCCGGCATTTTCCACCAGTCATTATTTCCGCCCCCTCCTTCCAGGGAGCTGCGTCTCTTAATCGCTGCGGGAAGTGAGCCAGAAACCACGCTTTCTCCTTCTCCAACAGCTCTTTCCCGGCTGTTACCAGCAACAACGAAGTTCTTTCCTGTCTGTTTTTGATGCTGAGGTCACCAGGAGAACCATTAAGCGAGCCTTAAAAAACGACATGGCGACGTGAAAACATTATAGACGCTGAATCAAAGTAGCTGTCCGCGCCTGGTCACCGTGATTCGAGGGAAATAAAGTGGCGCATGACAGGCGGCATGCTGTAAATGCTGGAAGCGGAGGCTCTGCCATGGGATTTCCTGCCCACACTACGATGCCCGCTTCGGGGCACGTGAGACCGACCCGCGAGTGATGCAACCCGTGTTAAACGGCACAAGTTAAGAAGGAGAGAAAGAAAATAAGATCCTAAGTTGAACTCGGCCACCCGTAACGATGACATATGAGAGGAAAATATAGAACGTGTGCCTACGTCTCTTCCGCTGCATTGGAGAATTAAGTGTGCCGGTTTAAGGATATAGGTATTCTGATCGAAGGTTTAACCCAACTGAGGGGGCTCAATAACGGTGGCTCTAGTTTGTTCTGCCTTTCTCAAGGACAGCGTCGTCCAGCGCCAGTTCGTAGGGTCACTGACGGATTTTTGCAGCCTTTAGCCCATCGGCATACTGAAGCAGATTATTATTATTATTATTATTATTATTATTAATATTATTATTATTATTATTATTATTATTATTATTATTATGGCGGCAGTTTATTACCTGTGTTGTGAACCAACTGATCGCATTTCACTGCTGCGTCTTGAGCTTTGTTTACTTCGAGCGCAGTTAGTGATTTAAGAGCAATAGGAAGGATGATCTTTAGTACAGAAAGTGAGAGATGCACAAAGGAGAAATGCCTTGACCTGCACCACTAATGTATCGCAGGTGGATCTTTAGTACAATAATTCGTTCAAGTCTGCTTAAGCTTGTCAACTTAAACTGTGCGGTTTAACTTTCTGCAAGTGCACCGTGGTTTATGACGCCCGCCGTAAGGAAGGACTCCGGAATATTAATTTCGACCACCTGGGTTTCTTTACGATTCATCTAAATATAAGCACAGGAGCTTTCTTTTTTTGCACGTAGGCCCCACATAAACGCGATCGGCGCGGCCGGGAAACGAACCCATGACCTCGCAACGTTACATCCACTAGGCAAACTGCCACGCGTCTGTTCATGTTCATCATCATCATCATCAGCCTGGTTACGCCCACTGCAGGGCAAAGGCCTCTCCCATATGTCGCCAACAACCCCGGTCATGTACTAATTGTGGCCATGCCGTCCCTGCAAATTTCCTAATATCATCCGCCCACCTAACTTTCTGCCGTCCCCTGCTACGCTTCCCTTCCCTTGGAATCCAGTCCGTAACCCTTAATGACCATCGGTTATCTTCCCTCCTCATTACATGTCCGGCCCATGCCCATTTCTTTTTCTTGATTTCAACTAAGATGTCATTAACTCGCGTTTGTTCCCTCACCCAATCTGCTCTTTTCTTATCCCTTAACGTTACACCTATCATTCTTCTTTCCATAGCTCGTTGTGTCGTCCTCAATTTGAGTAGAACCCTTTTCGTAAGCCTCCAGGTTTCTGCCCCGTAGGTGAGTACTGGTAAGACACAGCTATTATACACTTTTCTCTTGAGGGATAATGGCAACCTCCTGTTCATGATCTGAGAATGCCTGCCAAACGCACCCCAGCCCATTCTCATTCTTCTGATTATTTCTGTCTCATGATCCGGATCCGCAGTCACTACCTGCCCTAAGTAGATGTATTCCCTTACGACTTCCAGTGCCTCGCTGCCTATTGTAAACTGCTGTTCTCTTCCGAGACTGTTAAACATTACTTTAGTTTTCTGCAGATTAATTTTTAGACCCACTCTTCTGCTTTGCCTATCCAGATCAGTGAGCATGCATTGCAGTTGGTCCCCTGAGTTACTAAGCAAGGCAATATCATCAGCGAATCGCAAGTTACTAAGGTATTCTCCATTAACTTTTATCCCCATTTCTTCCCAATCCAGGTCTCTGAATACCTCCTGTAAACACGCTGTGAATAGCATTGGAGAGATCGTATCTCCCTGCCTGACGCCTTTCTTTATTGGGATTTTGTTGCTTGCTTTATGGAGGACTACGGTGGCTGTGGAGCTGCTATAGATATTTTTCAGTATTTTTACATATGGCTCGTCTACACCCTGATTCCGTAATGCCTCCATGACTGCTGAGGTTTCGACAGAATCAAATGCTTTCTCGTAATCAATGAAAGCTATATATAAGGGTTGGTTATATTCCGCACATTTCTCTATCACCTGATTAATAGTGTGAATATGATCTATTGTTGAGTAGCCTTTACGGAATCCTGCCTGGTCCTTTGCTTGACAGAAGTCTAAGGTGTTCCTGATTCTATTTGCGATTACCTTAGTAAATAGTTTGTAGGCAACGGACAGTAAGCTGATCGGTCTATAATTTTTCAAGTCTTTGGCATCTCCTTTCTTATGGATTAGAATTATGTTAGCGTTTTTCCAAGATTCCGGTACGCTCGACGTTATGAGGCATTGCGTATACAGGGTGGCCAGTTTCTCTAGAACAATCTGCCCACCATCTTTCATTAAATCTGCTGTTACCTGATCCTCCCCAGCTGCCTTCCCCCTTTGCATATCTCCCAAGGCTTTCTTTACTTCTTCCGGCGTTACCTGTGGGATTTCGAATTCTTCTAGACTATTTTCTCTTCCATTATCGTTGTGGGTGGCACTGGTACTGTATAAATCTCTATAGAACTCCTCAGCCACTTGTACTATCTCATCCATATTAGTAATGATATTGCCGGCTTTGTCTCTTAACGCATACATCTGATTCTTGCCAATTCCTAGTTTCTTCTTCACTGTTTTTAGGCTTCCTCCGTTCCTGAGAGCATGTTCAATTCTATCCATATTATACTTCCTTATGTCAGCTGTCTTACGCTTGTTGATTAACTTCGAAAGTTCTGCCAGTTCTATTCTAGCTGTAGGGTTAGAGGCTTTCATACATTGGCGTTTCTTGATCAGATCTTTCGTCTCCTGCGAGAGTTTACTGGTATCCTGACTAACGGAGTTACCACCGACTTCCATTGCACACTCCTTAATGATGTCCACAAGATTGTCGTTCATTGCTTCAACACTAATGTCCTCTTCCTGAGTTAAAGCCGAATACCTGTTCTGAAGCTTGATCTGGAATTCCTCTATTTTCCCTCTTACCGCTAACTCATTGATCGGCTTCTTATGTACCAGTTTCTTCCGTTCCCTTCTCAGGTCTAGGCTAATTCGAGTTCTTACCATCCTGTGGTCACTGCAGCGCACCTTGCCGAGCACGTCCACATCTTGTATGATGCCAGCGTTAGCGCAGAGTATGAAGTCTATTTCATTTCTAGTCTCGCCGTTCGGGCCCCTCCACGTCCACTTTCGGCTATCCCGCTTGCGGAAGAAGGTATTCATTATCCTCATATTATTCTGTTCCGCAAACTCTACTAATAACTCCCCCCTGATATTCCTAGTGCCTATGCCATATTCCCCCACTGCCTTGTCTCCAGCCTGCTTTTTGCCTACCTTGGCATTAAAGTCACCCATTAGTATAGTGTATTTAGTTTTCACTCTACCCATCGCCGATTCCACGTCTTCATAGAAGCTTTCGAGTGCCTGGTCATCATGACTGGATATAGGGGCGTAGACCTGTACAATCTTCAATTTGTACCTCTTATTAAGTTTTACAACAAGACCTGCCACCCTCTCGTTAATGCTATAGAATTCCTGTATGTTACCAGCTATATTCTTATTAATCAGAAATCCGACGCCTAGTTTCCTTCTCTCTGCTAAGCCCCGGTAGCACAGGACGTGCCCGCTTTTTAGTACTGTATATGCTTCTTTTGGCCTCCTAACTTCACTGAGCCCTATTATATCCCATTTACTGCCCTCTAATTCCTCCAATAGCACTGCTAGACTCGCCTCACTAGATAACGTTCTAGCGTTAAACGTTGCCAGGTTGGCGGCCTGTCCGGAGCCAGTGATTCTTAGCACCCTCTGCAGCGTCGCAGGTCTGACCGCCGCCGTGGTCAGTTGCTTCGCAGCTGCTGGGGACTAACTAACACTAACTAACACTAACTAGCACTAACATGAACCACCACGGTGGTTCATGTTAGTGCAGCCTTACTTGGGTTTCTAACACGTCAAGCGCCGGAGCATGAGGTCACAGTGTACTCACAAATGCGATCGCCGCAATGTGCATGGCGGCTGCGAAGCGATCAGCGGATGAAAACTTGTGCCTTGATGCTCGGAGAGAAGCGGGAAGAAGGAGGGCGTCTTTTTGTGACAACCCATTTAATTTTGCACTATTGTATTCTTGTTCTCCGTCGCACTGAGTGGCCCATCCAGGCGAATAAAAGAAAAGAGAAAAAAGGTGGCGCCTTGGTATTGGAGTCAATGTATATAAGTGAAAAGGAAAAAAAATAGTCATTGGAAAATTTGACCTCATAGTCGCGACAGTGTGTTCTGAGACACCATATGCACTGCTCCCATATTGTCGCCACCCTTCTTGCAGCGGTCACGATAAATGGCCTGCTCCCGCAGGGGCGTCTGCGTGAGCAGGCGTTTGGTGTGTTGCGACACCACGGACCCGAGCACATGAGGGTTGGACCCTCCCGCGTGTAGCCGTGCGCGGCTTAGCCGTGTCTGGGGAAACGGGGATCCTGGGGGTTGAGCCGATGCTGGGTGTTTGGACCTTTAAGGTCCCCCGGCGGAGGCAACAGACCCCTTTGGCCTCTGCTTCACATAGACGGCACCCCCGGACTGACCCACCCGGGGGAAAGCGGCAGTCGCCTTTTCCTGTCCTCCTTACCAATCTTCGTCTTTCTCTCTCGTCTTTTTCATCTTTCCTGTCTTCTCATCACTTCTCCTCACTTCCTAGTTTCCGGGCGGCAAGGGTTAACCTTGTGTAGCTAGCCAGCCTTGGTTATGCTGTATTTGGTTATAGCAGCGATGTACGGCTGGCGTTGGCAGGGTTTCTCTAGCAGGAACTCCTGTCACGTCCCCCTGTTGGGCTCCATGGTGGGTGGTCGGCATCGCGGCCGAAAACCCTACTGTACTCATGGAAAACGCTTTTCCTAAACTCCCTGATCGCCCTCACAAACGAGGGCGCACCGAAGATCTCTTTCAGTTTTTCGGACGACAAGTCCAGAACTTTCCTAGATATCACCTGATCCACTCAGAAAACCCAGATAAACTAGTGCGTAACATCTCACCGTTCCTTGTTTCGAAGTCTTTAACTGAAGTTTTTGGAACAGGATATAAGGCGTCGAGAATGACAAGTGGTGATCTTCTCTTGGAGCTCCACGATAAGAAGCAGTACGAGAAACTGCCGAAACTTGTCTCATTTGGCGAGACCCAAATAACAGTAACTCCGCACCGTACCATGAACACCACCCGCGGCGTTGTCTCGGACGATGACATGCTAGAGCTCACTGAAGCTGAACTCTTGGAGGGCTTCAGTGAACAGAATGTAATAAATGTTAAGCGAATTAAGATCAGGCGAGACGGTAAAGAGATCAACACGAAACACCTGATACTCACATTCGGTTCAAGTGTCCTCCCCGAGTCCATCGAGGCCGGTTATATCAAACTTCGTGTTAGGCCATACGTGCCAAATCCTCTCAGATGCTTTAAGTGCCAAAGGTTCGGCCACAGTTCACAGAACTGTCGAGGCCGGCTGACATGTGCCAATTGTAGTGACACTGAACATTCCTCCGAAACATGCCAGAAGACTCCACATTGTGTCAACTGTGAGGGCGAGCACGCCGCATACTCGCGCGCCTGCCCGTCCTGGAAAAGAGAAAAAGAGATTGTGACAATCAAAGTCAAAGAAAATATATCTTTCAAGGAGGCACGTAGGCGGGTGTCATACCTGTCTAAGAGCAGCTTTGCCGATGTGGCGCGTAAGGGGGCAGCGTCGCAACGGCCTCCGGCGGCTGTCCGACCCACAGGCAGTGAGTCGGCAGTTACGCCATCTGCCCCCGCGGCGGTTGCAGCTAGCGCTGCTCCGTCAACCGAGGAGAAGGGACCATCCACCCCAAAGGTTGGTGCAGCCGAGGCTGCCCCAACCTCCGAGGCCCCTTCCAGCGCTGGCGACGTCCAGCGCAGCCAAATCCCTCAGGGAACCCCATCGACCTCCGGGCTGGTGGGCGCAGGGGTCTTGCCCTCCAAGGCGGGACTCCCTCTGAAAACCTCTCGCTCGCAAGAGCGCTTGTCCGGCGCCTCACACGAGGCAATGGACACTACACCTGTCCCCAAGGCGCACCAAACGCCTAAGGAGCGTCGAGAATCGCTCGAACGCTTCAGAAAGAACAAAACACCTATTACAGGGCCTCGAAAGGGCTCTGTAATATAAGGCATCCACTCCGTTTCCGTAAACACAGCACCAATTTACCTTAAAGATGGATACACAAATCATTCAATGGAACATCAGAGGTCTCCTTAGAAACCTTGATGATTTGCAAGAACTCATCCACAAACACAATCCAAAAGTGCTGTGTTTACAGGAGACACACTTAAAATCTACACACACAAACTTTCTCCGAAAGCACGTTACGTTTCGCAAAGACCGCGAAGATGCTGTCGCAACATCTGGCGGTGTAGCTATTATTGCTGACAAAAGTGTAGCGTGTCAGCATCTAAAGCTCCAAACGGCCCTTGAGGCCGTGGCCATTCGAGCCGTACTTTTAAATAAACTCATTACAATCTGTTCTCTGTATATACCACCACATCATCACCTTCACAGACGCGACTTAGAGTCATTAATAGATGAGCTCCCGGACCCCTATTTTATTCTTGGTGATTTTAATGCACACAGTACTTTGTGGGGCGATTCACGCTGTGATGCGCGAGGTCGCGTCATTGAACAGGTGCTTTTTTCCTCTGGAACATGTCTCTTGAACACGAAGGAGCCCACATATTTTAACCTGTCCAACAAGTCATACTCTGCCATAGATCTTAGCATTTTATCGCCGACGCTTTTACCCTATTTTAAATGGAATGTGCTTAACAACCCGTATGGGAGTGACCACTTCCCAATAATCCTAACTGCGCCGAAACAAGATAAACTTCCCCCGCTGGTCCCTCGGTGGAAGATTGACTCAGCCGATTGGGAACGGTACCGAACTCTTACTTACATGACGTGGACTGAGATGTCTGGTATAACCATAGATGATGCTGTTGCATATTTTACAGCTTTTATACTGGATGCCGCCTGTAAATGCATTACACAAACGAGCGGCATGGGTTCCAAACGGCGTGTTCCCTGGTGGAACGATGCATGCAGGCAAGCACGGAAAAGCCAGAACAAAGCGTGGGCGATATTTCGCGATTCTCCATCTGCTGAAAACCTGGAAAACTTTAAACATATCAAATCCCAGGCAAGGAGAACGCGCCGGCAAGCAAGACGAGAGAGTTGGACGAAGTTCATATCAAGCATCAACTCGTACACAGATGAGACAAAAGTATGGAATAGAGTGAAGAAAGTTAATGGGCAACAAACGTATTCCTTACCTCTAGTAAATAGCCACGGAGAAAGCCTTGAAGACCAAGCCAACTTTCTCGGTGCACATTTTGAATACATATCGAGCTCTTCACACTACTCCGAAACCTTCCTAAAATACAAAACACAAATAGAACAGCAAAAATTAGAAAGGAAATCTGCTAAAAGTGCTGCGTACAACGATCCATTCTGTATAGCAGAACTGCAGGCAGCACTAAACTGTTGTAATACATCCGCCCCAGGTTCAGACCGCGTAATATATGAGATGTTAAAACAACTACCATCCGAAACACAGAAAACCCTCCTTTACCTATACAACGTTATTTGGTCTTCCGGCGAGATCCCCTCTGTTTGGAAGGAGGCTATTGTAATTCCAATCCTAAAACACGGAAAGGATCCTTCCTCGGTATCGAGTTACAGGCCTATAGCATTAACAAGTTGCCTCTGCAAAGTATTCGAAAAAATGATTAACTGTCGCCTACTGCACTTCCTAGAATCAAACAAATTGCTGGACCCATACCAGTGCGGGTTTCGGGAGGGTCGATCCACTACTGACCATCTCATACGTATCGAGGCACGTATCCGTGAAGCTTTTGTCCATAAGCAGTTTTTCTTATCAGTATTCTTAGATATGGAGAAAGCCTATGATACAACGTGGCGGTTTGGTATTTTGAGAGACCTCTCACAGTTAGGTGTACACGGAAATATGTTCAATGTTATCGAAAGTTATCTGTCGAATCGGACATTCCGTGTTCGAGTGGGCACTGTTCTGTCACAGAAATTTGTACAGGAAACTGGAGTGCTGCAGGGCGGGGTGCTCAGCTGCACGCTCTTTATAGTAAAAATGAATTCCCTTCGTCTACACATACCACATAACATCTTCTATTCAACGTATGTTGACGATGTGCAGATAGGTTTTCAATCAAGTTCTCTTGCTATCTGTGAGCGACAGATCCAGCTTTGTCTTAACAGGGTCTCCAAATGGGCTGATGTGAACGGGTTCAGACTGAACCCACAAAAAAGCACCTGTGTCATTTTCTCTAGAAAAAGAGGCCTGCACCCTGATCCTGAAATTGTGTTGCATGATGAGCGTCTGCCTGTTAACAAGGAACATAAATTTTTAGGCATAATTTTAGACGCGAAACTAACCTTTGTAAAGCACATAAAATATCTTAAAGACAAGTGCATGAAAACAATGAATATCTTAAAGGTGCTCTCACGCACAACCTGGGGCAGTGATAGAAAATGCCTCTTGAACTTGTACAAAAGCCTCATACGCACACGACTAGACTATGGAGCCATAGTTTACCAGTCGGCTACTCCAACTGCTCTAAAGATGCTGGGCCCTGTTCACCAGTTAGGAATTCGCCTGTCCACAGGCGCCTTTAGAACAAGCCCAGTGGAAAGCCTGTACGTTGAATCGGATGAGTGGTCACTGCATCTGCAGAGAACATATTCGTCTTTCATGTATTTTCTTAGAGTGAACGCAAACAGTCAGCATCCCGCGTATTACACCGTAAACGATTTGTCCAGTTGCCAACTTTTCCGCAACCGGCCCAGAGTGGCACAGCCTTTCTCCATGCGTGTTAGAGACATGGCTGAAGAAACAAGGGTTCCACTGCTTGAATACCACCTTATGTCCCCTGCTATACGGCCCCCGCCGTGGCAGTGGCAACCAATAGACTGTGATACATCTTTCGTAGCTGTCACAAAGCACGCGCCTGTCGCGCATATACGAATGTACTTCCTCGAATTACAGCACAAATACTCCTCTCCTGAATTCTTTACAGACGCATCGAAGTGTAATTTTGGCGTATCTTACGCAGCGGTCGGTCCATCTTTTTCAGATGCCGGTGTTCTGCACCCTAACACAAGTATTTTCACAGCAGAGGCCTACGCGATATTGGCTGCCGTTAAACACATTAATGAATTTAATATCCCAAAGGCAGTTATATACACTGACTCTTTGAGTGTTGTAAATGCTTTGAAAACTGTCCGGAAATATAAAAACCCTGTAATTCTATCTCTTTACTCTGCATTATGTACAACCTATCAGTCCAAACAGCATATCGTCGTATGCTGGGTGCCGGGGCACCGAGAGATAGAGGGAAACGTGTTGGCTGACGAGCTAGCCACATCTGTCAACGCGAACGCTTCCAACACTTCCACGACTGTCCCTGTAATGGACCTCAAGCCCTCGATAAGAAAAAAGCTAAGGGCTTTCTGGCAGTGCTTGTGGGACAAACAAACAGAAAATAAACTACATGTTATCAAGCCGTATCTTGGCAACTGGCCGCCGGTATCAAAGAACCGCCACACAGAAGTAACACTTTGCAGACTCAGGATAGGACACACATACAGCACACACGCATACCTCTTGTCCGGTGGCGATCCACCCATGTGTGATAAATGTGGTGAGCCACTTACCGTGCTTCACATCCTGCTGCAATGCACTGAATTAGACGCTAATAGGAAAAAGCATTTTCCATTACCACACCGTCAACAAATTCCCCTTCATCCTCTTATGATCATAGGTATGGAACCGCTCGTTAAATATCAATACTTGTTCGCATTCTTAAAAGATGTACACAGTTTTCATGTCATATCACCAGGAAATCCGTAGCACGGCCTCTTAACTGAGGTTTCTGCTGCGATAACTGCACTAAAACAAAGCACCTGCCTCCCAGCCTTCGGGCTCAAAGGCCTCCCGGAGGCTTAGGTGGTATTTCAACATTCTTGCATTTTAGCTCCACGATCACTTATCACGCGTACTAGATCCATAGACAACTATATGTATCACTATCATAATTTTATATTATATATCATTTTACGCTTTTATGATACGGATTGATTTTAGGCCACTTTACAGCCATGTCACATCCCACCATCGTAACTCACCAATCAGCGTTTAACACATCATTATCAGTCATGGCGCTCTTTGGCCACACCTGGCCCTTGCGCCACTAAACAATACACATCCATCCATAAATGGCCTGCGGCAAGAGATCGAAAGCAACATTAACTAACAAAGCACATGTAGAATTGAACAACTAAACTGGGGCCAAAATATCCAGTGCCCTTGTTCATAAAGTTGGTTTGCCGTAGACCTGACCTCATCGCTGACACTATATCTTCTTTCAGGATTGGCAAGGTCAATTTCGATCGGAAGGGCTCGCTTGTATATACGCTGTCTGGTGCACGTTAAGAAATGAAATAGTGTGATTCATAATTTGTAATCATATATCAATCACTATTAAAGAAATGAAAAAAAGATATGCAGATGCCACGCACTGTGTAAATCAATGTAAGCGAACCTCTCTGTGTTGTTTTCTTTGATTAACGATAATTATCGGTAATGTGGACGGCAAATGTTTACTTTTTTCAACGTTTTGTCCACCACGGTGGCGAATTGATGTTAAGCATTATCTTGCGTGTACCACTGTTGTTTGTCTGCGTAGTACACAAAACACAAAGGGAGAGGTGTTTGCTTGAGGCGTTGCGGTGTGCCATATTTAATAATCTCTGAGAGGGCTGAGCATTGTCAGTGCCTCGCATGAAACATCGCATCGTGGCAGAAGTATTAAACATTAATTGAATTATGGGGCTGTACGTGCGAAACTCACTACCTGATTATGAGGCCTGCCGTAGTGACGGACTGCGGATTAATTCTGACACCGTGGTGTACCTTCCCGCGCGTTTTTGAACCAGCATCTTTTTTTTTTTATTTCGCCCCCGTCGAAATACGGCTGCCGCCGTCGGGTTCACACCGGCGACCTCGAGGAATGCCATAGCCGCAAGGCTACCGCGGCGGGCACCGAAGGGCACCGCTTCCATACTTTCGCCTAGACCCTGCAGTGCGCTTTAATTAATGCGGCTCTGCTTCTGCGCGCCCGACATAAATTGTCCGCTTTACATATTTGCATGGCACTTATTCAGAAATAGCAGAAACGTACCGTACGGTACCTTGAACTTAGGTTTATTCAGTTTCCCCGCAACCGCTGTCGTGTCTCTAGTAGTAGCGTTTCCTTGCCATCTCACGACATCTTTTTACTATCCCCCTCGCCCTGTATGGTAACTGCTAGAGTGGCCATTCACTCGTTTCGCGGCGGCTCGTCGGTTCTACCCATTCTCTGCCCCCTCTTCCATTATATGCATAGCTTCCCTCCGGACTTGAACGTTAGTAAAAGAGTAAGCTCTGCACATTTCGCAATGCTTTTGTGGGGTGCCACGGACAATTACACTTTTCAAGAGGCTAACATGTAATGTGGCGACGCTTAGGAAGCTCCAGAGGGCATTGTGCACATTCGACGTGCTGCAAGGGTCCAAGCGAGTTTCATTTCTCTTTTCCTCTCTGCCACGCTCTTTCCATGTATACACACGCTCTTAACCAGCCGCGGCGCGGCGCGCAAGACAGCAACAGCAGAAGTGGGATAGTCGAAGGAAGAGGCAAAGAAAGTTTCAGCTTAAAAAGTAGGTACAAATGTTCTCTCCGAATCTTCACTGAAGCGCGCGACGCTGACACCACAGTATACCTGTAGTACTGACCAGCCGTTTCACCTGTAGACAATCTTCCCCAGAAATTCGGCGTCGCCCTTTCAGACTACAGGTGGTGAATTTTCCAGCATGATCAGGAAATGGGCCTTTGAAACAGAGGGTCTATATCAGCCTAACATGGAAAATCGATTGCTTCTATGCTTTCCTAGTAAAATCCCTTGCCACCGGTCTCAGCCGCTGATTTTAAAACAGAGTGTCAAGTGAGATACTCTTACGGTAGGCGAGCCCCAAGACAGACGAAGAAAAAGGAAACAGAAAAGAGTGAATATTGGTTTGGCACAAGCAGTACATGTCACAAGTGGGGTGGGGTATGGGGAGGGGTGAGTAAGCAGAGAAATAAGGGTTCACGTGATTGTTGGAGCTTCATAACAAACAAAACTCGCAATGGGGATGCACGATATATGTAAATGACGAAAATTTGCTTTCGTATGCGTACATTAGAGGCGGAAAATATCCCTACTGGGAATATATTGCCGGCAAGGGTGTGTAGAGCCAAGGACAGAGGAAATTCGAGATGCACGTAGAGAGCAAAGAAAAATGACGACGCGTGCGTGCATGGGCGTTTTTCTTATTGAACCTTCTGTTCTTGCGCAAGGAATGCATAAATTCCTCTCAACTTTCGCGCTCCAGCTGCTGCGCGAATCGTAGCGCGATACAGTAAATAAGGAGGGGGCGGGGGGCTGGAAGTGTGGGGGGTGGAGGGGGGAGGGCGACGACATTTCAAAAGACACATTGTTGCAAGGTTTGGCCTGCAGCTAGGTCTCATGCAGTGTTGAGCGCATTCAAGGTCGAGGACCTTCGCAGGACGTCCGGGCGGCTATACGAGAGCGATATATTCATGATAATACACCACGGTGCATTCGCCCCGTTCCGGAACCACTCGTCATTGCTCCAGCCCTGCACGAGTAGGTGCAAAGTACGTAAACTACGTGGCATCTGCGTAACGATTGTGTAGATCACGCTTGATATTTATGTATGTGAGCACAGAGTAGCGACAGTCCCAGAAAATGAAGGAAAGCCGACAGGAGAACGAATGTTTTTTTTGTTATTATTACTCAGATGGCGCAGCAAAGATCTTGAAGTCTGCAAGTTCTGTAGAGCTATGGTATTAATGAGGGGATACACTATACCAGGACGTCAGAACTGTCATATCATCGAGGTTCGATTTCAGATTGCATCAGTGCAGTCGGCGAGCGTGAGAATAAATTATTCAGATCCTAGACTCATTTTGTTGCAGAATATAGCGAATTGCGCACCCGAGCGCTGATGAATCAAGAACATGTCGTGTGGGTTTGTGTGCGTGCATGTTTGTGCCCGAATGACGAAGCTCATGTGTATTTGACACAACTCGAACCTAAAATATGCTTGTGTTTTCGACACACGAATTGGTGCACTCAGCACACGAGAATGGTGGCACATGTCTTGGGGCCCTATAACGTAAAACTATTCCAGTATGTTTTTATTCCTATGTCCTGACATCAAATTTGCCTAACGGCCGACGCAAGCATCGGGCGGTGACCCACAGGGTTTTCTGAACGTGCGCAGAACAATCAAACACTCTCCTCTTATATAGGAGGTCACTTTTGTTTGCTTTAAAAACGACTAGCGTTGCCTACAGTGAGCGGCTTCTCTTATGTAATTCGCTGACAAGAGGCGAGGAGCCCGTCCAAGCGGAGAGGGATTCGCTAGGGCCGAGTCAATGCACTGAAAATCGTTAACC
Source organism: Dermacentor albipictus (assembly GCF_038994185.2). NCBI lineage: Eukaryota > Metazoa > Arthropoda > Arachnida > Ixodida > Ixodidae > Dermacentor > Dermacentor albipictus. The sequence continues at coordinate 118,072,953 of NC_091821.1, forward strand.
GCATGAAGAGGGTGGGGCCGGCGTCTGCGACTGGTCCGCTTTTCCTTACTTAGCTTGAGGTGGCTGATTGAAAATCCCGGCGACCTGCAATGAAAGGTTAAGAATGCCGCTAAAACGGATCCTCAGCAAAGAAGAGTCGGCAGAGCGAGGTCATAAACGTGCCGAAAGTGCTCAATAACTTTATATAGCCACGCAAAAAGTTTTATTGTACGAAAGTAAACCCATGCTCTCCGGCAGGTGCGAGTAGCCAGTGCCGAGCGATCGGCGGCCGCCATCTTTTATTCCTTTCGGAACGGCACAGCCTGTGGCTATTCAGAAAAAAAGCTCAGTTTTGTTCGGTATATTAATACTTCTTTAACGCGTGCACCTCACTTTGACGTGGTGAGTTTTCGCTGTTTTGTGACGTCGCGTGACAGGGAGGTGAAGTGGGTGCAGCGCCAAAACTTCTGACCAATAGCCGAGGGCTAATGGCGAAAAGGCGTCGAATCGGAAATAAATATTTTTCTTTCGTTCGGTCCGATCATGCATATTCAGCGTGTACACGTCATACCAGATAGAGAGCTATCGCGGTTTTCGTGACGTCGCGTGACAAACAGGCGAAGTGGGGGTGGTTCAACAAAGTTTTTGACCCATCACGGAGGGATGATTGCAGAATTGGAATAGAAAAGGTGAAATAGCTTTACGTTATAGCGCCCTTGGTTGCTGAAAATGACACAGGTGCTTCCTCTACCATGCATTGTCTGCCGCTCGGCGAAACGTAAATATTTATGAGTGATAGACAACAAGCCATGGTTAAGGCTGTAATGTACCAAAGCTGTATGCATGAAGAAAAAGGTGCTTAAATGGCATTAATAGTGATTTAACAAGGCTGCCGCTGGTCTGGTAAAAAGTGCATCCACAGAAAATAACTGGTGCCGAATCCACAAAGCTTCTCATTCGTAAGGGCTGCTTGCCGCTGATATTCGCAAGTATCATATTGCCAAGTCCACGATTGGCTGTCAATTGCTGTTACGAACAGATCAGATCAAGTAATATTGTTTGTGAATACGGACCTTGGGATGCTCTAACGTAACGCTGTTCAAGACTTTTCTGTTACATTTCTGCGATCAGGTTTCCACGGTTGGTTAACCATTTTTCGGGCCACCCCCACTTCGCAAGGCTTTCACGTGACGTTCGGAAAACCGCGGAAACTCCACATCTGATATGACTTGTACACACTGATTATGTATCATTAGACCAAACAAAGGAAAACTAATTAGTTTAGATTCTATGCGTGTTTGGCCATCAGCCCTGTGCTTTCGGTCAAAAGTTTTCGGGCGGCGCTCGCTTCGCTTCGTTTGTCTTTCATGCGACGTCACAAAACAGAGAAAGCTCGCACGTCAAAGGGACGCGTACGCAATAAAGATGTATTAAGGTCCTCAACAAAACTCAAATTTTTTTTGGAATAGCCAGAGACTGCCTCCTTAAGAAATGAATACAAGATAGCTGCCGGCCCATTCCTCAGGCAGTGGCTGCGCAGAGCATGGATTTATTTGCCTATAATACAAAAAAAGAAATTGCATGGCAGCATAACGTTGTCCAGCCCTTTCTACACGTACGCAACATCCCTTTGCCAATTTTTCTTCACTGAGGATCTCTTTTAGCGGCATTTTTTTACCCTTCTGTTGCATGCCAGTGCGATTTTCTGCCAGCAAAGCGAAAGTTGAGCGAGGAGAAACGGGCAAACCGCCGGCGCCGGCACTACCCTCCTCATCTGGTTGTCTACTTGCATTGCACTAGCCCGGCCCCATCGAAATTCTCTGCTCTCCTGTGTACTCCTCACCTTTTATCAGCCAATTATGTAAGAAGTCTGTCAAAGTAGGCAGTGCTATTCGCTTTGAACGCAAAGAAAAGTGATTTCGTATATAAAGGAGAGCGTTTCATTCACATATTCAAACAACGCTGCGGGTAACTGCTTGCGTCGGTGCTCGCGACAGCGCTTACGCAAAAGATTGGAAAAGTTGTAAGTTAGAGGGCCCCCTGTTCTCGAACGTGTTTATCATATTTGTTGTTTTTTTTCTTCATTGCTTTCAGTACAGTGATATGAGGACTACAACATTTCTTCAGGGGCAATATATATACTTTCGGGTAATAAGAATCATTACAACCTAAAGAAATTCATTTGACTGTCTTCCAAATGGTGAATTATACCTGATATGCATTTATTTGAACTGGAACCTTGTGAAAGAACCAAGAATGCGGCACTGAATGCCGAAATCTCTTTAGTAATAATTTTAAATCGGTGGCGAAGCTTTTCCTGCAGTCTATTTGGTATGTATGTACGTATGTACGTACGTACGTACGTTCATACGTACGGACGGACGGACGGACGGACGGACGGACGGACGGACGGACGGATGGATGGATGGATGGATGGATGGATGGATGGATGGATGGGATCCGCCACGGTGGCTTAAGGCTGATATACGCTCGAGCCGCACGCCCCACCACCCGCCTGTCGCACGCGTGTGGTCTTGCGAATGGTCATGCACATGCCAAACACTTGGGCACAAATTTCGGTTTACACTATGTCCGCACATGCAGTGTAAACCGAAATGCGTGCACAAGTCTGCGACACACGTAGATTTTAGCACGACTGCACGTGTGCGACAAGCGGGTGGTGGGGCGTGAGGCTGCAGCGCAAATCGGCCGTTAGCAGCTGTGGCGTAGAACCTCTAAGCACAAGGCCGCTGGTTCGATTCCCAGCCGCGGTGGCTGCATTTCAAATGGGCAGAAGTGCAAAAACGCTCGTGCACTTAGCTTTTGGTGCATGTTAAAGTGGCTCAAAATTAATCCGGAGTCTCCCTCCACGGTGTGCCTCATACTCATATTGTGGTTCCACACGCAATTTCCCATGAATTGATTTTACCATCTGTATAGGGTGTCTCAACTGTCTTCACACTTGGCCTTAAGCAAATGTTTATCTTTCTCGAGTATTGGCGATACAGTTTGCCTGTGCTGAGCAACACCTGCAAAACCAATATCCGTACACTCGAAAGCATCCAGGCCCAGGTATTTCGAGTGTGTCTTGGATTATACTAGGAGAATGCCAGCAAAAAAAAAAAAAAGATTCAAGAGGCAGACATAGACAAAGAGACAGAAGGTGGCCAGCCACCTTCCTGCCTCTTTGTCTACGTCTGCCTCTTGATTTTTTTTTTTACTCTCAAGTTTGCTGGCATTCTCCTAGTATAACCATGTACCAACTAGCCCAACAAGGCACTCTTGTGTCTTGGATTGCCGCGATACTCGAAAACAGCTGAAACAATTGCGATTGCACATGACTTCCCAGCCAAGACCCATATAGTCATGGAAGCGCTCAAAGCACACGTAAGACAGTTTGCAGAGGATTAACCACGGGCCTCCTTATGTCAGACAGTCCTGCCCTATCGTGCATACCTTCCATCAGGTTATACAGCTCCAGCGAGAGTTCTGGTTCCCCCATTGTGCTTGGCTCAAGGAAAAGTCTGACTAATGGTACCACAAACTCGAACAAAAGCACAACTCTCGTCTCCAGCTCTCAAGTAGCTTTCACTACTCTTGCTGTACGAGACATACAATGACCATCATCATATATATACTGATGCTTCAACCATGGTGAATGGGTCTGCAGGATCGGTGATCTTTCCTGCAAAAGTCTCCACGATAAAAATACGACTATTTCATCAGACTACATCGACTGCCGCGGAGCTCACTGCTATTCGTTGTGCACTTCGCGTAATTTCTGATGAACTGCCTAAGAAATGGAGCGTGTTCAGCGGTTCCAAGGCTGCTTTTCATTGTTTGGTTTTTGCATTACGCCGCAGACTCCACGAACATCTAGTTCTAGAAATCAGACTGCTGCTTTGCCACCTCGTCGAGCAAGGACACGACATCACGTTACAGTGGATTCCAAGCCACTGTGGCATAATGGGCAATGAACATGCCGATGCAGCAGCACGATCTGCACATGAGGAAGGCTTGTAAGACTCCATACCATTCTTAAGAACAGACGCAGCAGTGAAAATTTGTGTACTTGCAAATGAAGCAATAAGATCTTTATGGAACACACCAAGCTTGAAGCACACGCCTCTACACCGACTGGACCCGTCCCTTCGATTTCGACCCCTCTCTGGATTCTCTCGACTCGAGAAAACAGTACTTTGCCGACTGTGGCTTGGTGTCGCTTTCACAAGATCTTTTGCCTCCCGAGTCGGTATGGACGACAGCGCCGCTTGCTGTCACTGCGGCGGCGAGGAGACTATAAAACACGTACTTTGCCACTGTCCTCGATACAGCGCGCACCCGCTGTCGCTAGCAGCCGTGTTGGCACGCTTTCACGACAGGCTACTTTCAGAACAGACAGTCTTGGAATGCTGACATGAACTGTTATCGCACCGAAAGTCGGTCAAGGCTTTGTTAACCTTTTTACGTGGCAGCGGCCTATTAGAAAGATCCCGTCCTTTTTTTCACGCCTTTCTTCTTGTCTCCACTCTTATTTCCATCTTTACTTCCCCTTTCCCTTCCCCTATTGCAGGGTAACAAACCGGAGGCTTTAACTCTGGCTAACCTCCTTGCCTTTCTCTCATTTGCATCTCTCTCCATATGTATACCAAAAAACAACCACTATGAACACTTGGAAATAGGTCGGTATAAATGTACTAACGTCTTTGCTGGTAGACCAGCCTTCGTCAGAGTCACAGATCCGCAATGCATACGTATCTATAAAATCCCTATTAAAGATCAGGGGTGTACCTTTTTGCGCCGATCTAGGCAACTACCAACGCACCATGCGTCATTGTCAAGGTCATCACCATCAAAGACAGAAAAAATAATAAGTAACCTGATGAAACAGTTCGATATGGAACGCGAACAGAACTCTTCGATAAGTGTGACAATCCGCAGTAAATATGAATGCTGTAAACAAAGCAAAATATACCCCCATTTTCTGAAATAAATGTAATAAATGCGTAAAACAAAGTAATACAACCTAAACGGCAGCTAAAAGCACAAGCTTAAACTATACGAACAGCTTACAATGCACACGGAAACCTATAGTGTATGATACGAAGCACAAACTTCCCCAGCGATATTCATACAAACTTTACTGGTGTTCAGTTATATAGCGCGCCACATACTGGGAATTTAAGGGTGTAACACAAGGTAAGCTACACTGTTTAGCAATTAGATCAGTGTTCTTATAGTATAATTAAACGGGCCAGTTTTTCTTTATTTTCGTTGATTACAGAAAAGACAGTGTCACATTTATGCATGAGATACCATTCACGAAGTTGGCGGTCATGGCTGGTGTGAAGTCCGGATTCAAGTGTCGTAACCATGACATTGTTAATAGATTTCTCTGCCATGTTGACACGTATTGAGTGTGAAAGGTGGGGCGGGGATTTCGCATGCGATCTGGGGTGAATAAATTTTATCTTAAATGGTGTTTCTGTCTAGCCTATATGTTGCATGTGGCAAGTGCCGTGCTCGAGCAGCTACACTACTACGATAGCTTAGTCACAGTTAAAACTGCCTTTAACCTTAAAAAGGAATTTGTGTAACTTTGCTCGTGACACTCAGTGTAGTTCTCGTATGAGAAAAAACTTTGCAATGCGGTTTATTGAAACGGCTGCAAGCAGCTGGATTGTAGTTCGTTCTTTTCACTACATAAATATGCGACCTATATTTTTGAGGGCATATATACCACTCTAGGTGGCTCCTAAAATTCATTCTTTAGTCTGTCGCTTTGGGTAAGAATAATATGGTGTTTATGGAAAATTTTCCGAACCTGGGGATCGCGATGGAATACGTGAGCGCCCACTTGTTAGATTGTGGACCCTTGGACTGGCTTAAAATATCTTAATGGTTGTGCTCTGCCGCTCGTGGTATCGCGTCGGTAATAGTGTTTGACTGCTTCTTAAGTTCGTGATATATGCATTAAAATGAACTTCTTCGGAGCATACGAAGTCTCTTAGAAAAGCAACCGACCTTATTTTTTTGTGATCACCTGATGAATATGAAACAAGCGCGCTTGCATCAGCTGACCTTGAACATTCGTGCGCATGCGCGAATTTTTTCCTGCCTGCCGATAGCGTCAGTCGCTGGGACGCAGCGTTTCAGTGAAGTAGTGTGCAGTGCTCTTGTCGTTTTTTTATTGCAAGGAAAATGGCGGAGCGACTGAAGCAGCGCTACTGCATCAAATTTTGCCAGAAACTGGTCGGCAGCCAAGTGGAAACCATTCGTAAAATTCAGACAGCTTTCGGTGACGATTCTATGAGCAGCACACAGATTAAGGAGTGGTACAACCAGTTTAAAGACGGCCGCACATCGGTGGAGAGCGAGCCACGCTCCGTTCGGCCGTCAACATGCCGTAATGACCAGGTCGTTGCCGAAGTAAACGCTGTGGTGATGCGGGACCGTCGTGTGACTATCCGAGAAATTGCGGAAGAGGTGGGCATCAGCACTTTTTCTGCACATTCCATTATGACCAAAGATTTGGCAATGAAGAAAGTGGCGGCGAAATTCGTGCCGAAGCTGCTCACGGTGGAGCAAAAGCAACTTCGTGTTGAAGTCTCACAGGACATGCTGGATTTCACAAACAGTGACACCGACTTCATGAACACCATAATCACTGGTAAGAGTCTTGGGTGTACAAGTACGACCCGGAAACTAAATCCCAGTCGTCACAGTGGAAGCCCTCCACGTCACCAAGACCAAAGAAGGCCCACCAAGTGCGCAGCAACGTCAAAGTGATGCTGACTGCTTTCTTTGACTCCTGCGGTGTGGTACACCACGAGTACGCACCACAGGGTCAAAGAATCACCATAGAGTACTGCAGGGATGTCCTCCGTAACCTACGTGATGCTGTGCGGCGCAAGAAACCGGAGTTGTGGTCAACAGGAAATTTGCGTATCCATCCCGACAATGCTCTTGCACATTCCTCGCACTTTATTCAGACTTCTTTGGCGAAAAACCAGACTCCTGTAGTTAAACAAGCTCCTTGCTCACTTGATATGGCATCCCGCGACTTCTGGCTGTTTCCCAAAATCAAAAGGCCATTGAAAGGAGCGCGATTTCGGACAAGAGAGCACATTATGGCTGTAACGACAGCTGACCTAAACAAAGACCTAAAACTAAGACCTAAAAGAGGCCTTCACGGAATGCTTCCAACAATGGCAGCACCGCTGGGAGATGTATGTGGAGTCCCAAAAAGACTACTTCGAGGATGATTAGGTTTCCAACGCTCCAGTTATGCCAGATTTTTTCTTCGGCCAAAGGTCGGATACTTTTCTAACAGACCTCGTATTCGTGTAAAGCGTTGTGCCTGGCTGTGTGGGTTTCCCAGTTTTGCAATGACTCAAATGACTGCTTTGACAGTGGTATTGATCATAGTGAGTCGACTTCCTGTACATATTTGTGACGGCACGTCCATCGGGAACGGTATCAACAACGTCATGAACTATTATGGTCGAAGATGAGTACTTGTGCGAAACTTCTATAGTGGGATATGCGTGATTGAATACTGCATTATAGTTTAAGGTTCTCCTTTGCCCCGTTTCAAAATACAGAATATACTGTTGATGCAACGTTATTGATGTAAGTATATTGATGTTGATGGTTATTGAGACATCTTTCTTCGAGTATTCGGCATAATTACGGCCCATTATTAGTGCCGACCTTCGTTCCCATCTAAGTTTCACTAACGTGCACGTAACGAGAACGATTAAATTCGATGTTATTGTAGGGAAGTAACGCGGGAAGAATCTTGAACGTTGAATTGTCGATCAGCCCATGATGTTTTGACTACCGCCACTACTTGACTACCATCATTGGGAGGGATATTAGTAGAAAGCGATGCGACATTCATTGTTGCAGCAAGCCAACCTTTGGGAACAGTTACCTTTATTACGCCTTAAAAAAAACGTTAGATTCCTTGATGAAGAATAAATATGTGGCAGAAATAAACTTCATCAAACTGTCAATGTAACGAGAAATGTTTCACGTAACCGTTCATATGCCGGAAACAATGGAACTATCCGTATGACCTTGCTTATGAATTTTGTGCTGTTGGTGCAGCCGGCTACCGGACTAAGTGGAATGAGAGAACGTGCTGTCTGGCCGTCAATCTTTTCCTACTTCACCAATTTTTTCATAGTGTCCTTTACGACTACAACGAATTCAACGGTAATGTCCTAGGAAGGTTGTTTGTTCTTTCATGAATTTTTTTTGTCATTACCACGACTCAGGCACCCTTGACACCTTGATTTATGATATCACCGCATGCGCTCACACTTCTAAGCGCATCAGACTCGTTAGCGGAAAGATTTTCTTAAAACAGGGCACATGCCTTGTAAGCATCCCATCTCTGATTTGTCCTCCCCCCCCCCCCACCTCTCTCTTTCTCCCTTTGCGTGCGGTAGCGTAACGTCAGAAAGGTCGGTTTTATATTAGTTGCAGCATGGGACACATTTAGCGACTGCCTTGGTAGTATAAACAACAAAAGTTGCCGAACTGGTTAGTTTCACAGAATTACTCGCTGCAGGAATATTGTGTCGCGAAATATTCGGACCTCTTTGTTTCAGTTAGGACTTTTACCTTTTACCTGTCTCTCTTTACAAATACTGGGTAAATCATTAATCACACGACCTTCTTCTTTCGAAAGCGTACAAGGCGATGGTTCGTAGTGGCTTGTAATAACCCGAGTTAGCTGATGTGAAGCATCAGTAAGTACTTCTTCGGAGTTATGCCTGTTTGCGGTTAACATCTTTGAAGTCACTGGTTTTACATAAGTTTTACATAAGATATTGGAAGACTTCACGTATACGCCGCAGTAATTAGTAATAGTGATCGATAAAAGAATGTTGCTGAAACCAACGTATTGATAAGGGTACCTGTCTTTGTCGAGGCAGCAACTGTTTTTCTTAGCAGCGTTCAAGCAGGAATAGCTCACTATCCCTCATACTCAGTGGGCAAGGAGGAGGAAGGAGGACGATCGACATTCCTTGTTCGTCCACTGTGAATCACTTCAAGCCTGCATATTCCTGTAAACACCTGTCCCCCTTGGATTTGTGCCGCAAGTGTGGATTAATGAATTTTAGGGCGGATATGTTTTTCAGTTAATTTCGTGCTCTTGAAAAATGATCCAGAAACAGTAGAGGAACTTTTATTACCAAAGGTGTCACTCACTGCTCTGCAGGCCATAAGTTCGTGCGGTTAAAGTTTGAGACAGCTGAAGAATTATTGAGCTCAAAAGTAACTTCATTTGGTTACAATAGCATCTAAGAGGGTGATCTTATAGAATTTCGTCCAACTGGCGTTGAAGTGCTGTTTCGTTGTACCTATTCGCATCGTCATTTCCAATGTTACGAGCATCTATAAAAGTCCTAGTTGCTGATGCATTTCGACAGTTATGGAAAGAAAAAACTCTTGCAACTTTATTTGCAGCACAAATTTTCACGCGCATGTTGCTTGCACGATCGATGATGATGATGAAAACGTTTTATTTAAAGGGAAAAAAAGGGAGAGGGGAGTTAGGAGAAGGGTGGTCGGATTCCTATTCCGGAATTCCGTTGGCTAAGGCCGCCACCCTAGCTCTTTCCACGAGGGCTCGCTGGTCCTTGAGGGTTGAGCTGGACAGGGCTGCCTCCCATCCTTCCCACGTTGGCTGTTTTATAGTTTCTAAGGCACTATTAGCCTGGCAGGCCCATACCATATGGTAGAGATCTGCTTTTTGCCCGCAGAATTTACATTCGGCTGAAAAAGATTGTAGCTCAATAGCATGCAGCTTCACTGGATTATTAAATGACAGGGTTTGTAACTTTCGTAAATGGCATTCCTCCGATTTGTCCAATCCCTTAGCTGGGCCCGGGTATTTTCGTCGCGATAAGCGCAAGTGTTGTAATACGTCTGCATAAGTTATTAATGGCACTGGGAAGTCCGAGTCTTCGGGGAGGGAGGAGGAGGGACCCCGGGGGAGAAAAGCTCGGGCGGCAGCGTGTGCACGCTCGTTTCCCTCTACACCCTCATGACCTGGCACCCAGATCAGCTCTTTGCGCGAAGCGAAGACCCCAGATTGTTTGAGGATCCTGCAAGCTAGCGGTGCAATTCGGCCCCGCGTGTAATTTCTATAGGCAGTTTGCGAGTCTGTAATGATGTATTCTGAACTAGGATGCGAAGCCGCCATAGCGATCGCCGCCTCTTCCAATTCTGCAATTTCCCCGCGCCGAACAGAAAGTCCATTGACCGTCTGCCCTTGATGCACCACCGATATTGTGGAGACTCCTCCCACCGGGCCTGCAGCATCCACGAAGAAGGCCCCCTCTAATTTAGAATAGATCTGGTCCATCTTTTTGGCTCTTGCCCTCCTCCTTGCTTGATGATATTCTGGGTGCATGTTTTTAGGAAGGGGCAGGGTCGCGAATTTGCACCTCCACTCTTTCGGAATGTCTTGTCGTGTTGCCGTATAGTAAGGACAGCCGATATTTAGGTCCTCTAGTACCTTGCGTCCTGTTTTTGTTCCTGCCAATCTGGCATATTGACTTGATAGGTGGGCCTCAATTATCTCATCTATTGTATTGTGCACCCCCAACTGCAATAAGCGCTCTGTAGATGTTTTGACCGACAGTCCTAGTGCCTTCTTATATGCTGTTCTGATCATGACATCGAAATGTTTTAAATCGCACCTCCTCATCCGAAGGTACGGAGCTACGTACACAATTCTGCTGAGTATAAAGGCTTTGACCAACCGAAGAGTGTCGTTCTCCATCATCCCTCTGGTTTTATTGGTGATACGTGTGATCATTCGTAGTACTTGTTCGCATGATGTACGGAGTTGAGTGATCATTGCTGAGTTGACACCCTTGTTGTTAACCAATAATCCCAGGATACGCACCGTCTCCACCTCAGGGATCGCAGCGTCGTGCACCCTAATTTTGACCGGGGCTTCATCTTCTCGTCTGCGCATGATTAGAAGTGCCGATTTTTCCGGAGAGCAGCGCAGTCCGCACTCCTCGGCATATTTTTGGACTGTCGAAGCAGCCTCTTGGAGCGCCTCTTCCATCTGCCCCAGACTGCCCTTCGTCACCCAGACCGTGATGTCATCTGCATAGAGGGCGTGCCGAATTCCCTCTATGCGATCGAGTTGCTCAGGCAAATTTATAAGAGCAATATTGAAGAGCAGAGGGGAGAGGACGGCTCCTTGTGGCGTACCCCTGGTGCCCATAGGGATTGGCTGGGACCTAAAATCTCCAATTTTTACATGAGACTGTCTGTCTAGTAAGAAGTCTCTGATGTATTCAAAAGTCCTTCTTCCACACTGTGTCTTCCGCAGGTTCTCCAGGATCTTTGAGTGCTTCACATTATCGAAAGCGCCCTTGAGATCTAGGGCTAAGATGGCTCTGCTACTGCGTTTGTTGGGTGGGTCAATAACTTCCATCTTGAGCTGCAGCAGTACGTCTTGCGTGGATAGGCGCTCTCTGAAGCCAAACATGGTGTGGGGCATGTAATCGTTTTCCTCCAAATACGCTGAAAGTCTGGCATGCACTGCTTTCTCCATCAGCTTGCCGGCACATGACGTGAGTGAAATAGGACGGAGGTTGTTAATACTTACCTCTTTGCCCGGCTTAGGGATAAAGCTGACGTCTGCCGATTTCCACGCCAGGGGCAGCTTGCCAGCTCTCCAGCACTCATTGATATAATCCGTCAGCTGGCCTAGCATTTTCTTGTTCATGTTGGCGAGCAAGCCGACTGTAACTTTGTCCTGTCCTGGCGTCGTACCTCTTCTCATGGTTAGTAGCGCCGCCTGTATTTCTTCTACTTCGAAGTCTCTGTCGAGTTCTGGATTATCTTTGCCTTCATACTGTAACACAGGCTCGTCATCTTTGGTCGTACAGAGGTATTTGCTCGTCAGGGCTGCCACCAGCTGCTCATCCGTACCCTCATAGCCGTGGAGGGCTCTCTTGAGGTTCCGCTGCTGCTCTCCACTCGTCTTGCTGGGTTCGATGAGGCATCGCAGTAGGCTCCACGTAGACTTGACGCCAAGCCCACCTCTTAATGAGTCGCACTTGATTAGCCAGTTGTTTTTGGCTAAGGTCCACGCGTATTCCTCCGCTTGTCGTGTAATTTCAGCAATCTTGATTTTAAGCTTGCGATTGTGTTTTTGCTTTTTCCACCTTCTGGTGAGGCCTCTCCTGGCCTCCCAGAGGTGGAGAAGGTGGTTGTCGACTGCCGGGACATCCTCTGAGGTGTGCAGCGTTCTCGTGACTTTCTCTCTGGCAGCTAGAAGTGACTCAGCCCATTGCTCATAATCCTCAATAGGCGAGTCGAGCTGAGGACCCTCGAACTCTCGAAAAAGCGACCAATTCGTAAGCCGAGCCTGTCCCCTGTGTTTACGATGCTTGTTGTGGTCTAGGCAAATTCGGAGTATATAATGATCACTGCCTAAGGTTTCGTGCGTATTTTGCCACTCGCAATTTTTAACATTTTTGACTAGCGTTAAATCTGGGCATGTGTCCCTTGAAACGCTATTGCCTATTCTTGTAGGATGCTGCGGGTCCGTTAGAATAGTAAGAGCCATATCCGATATTGCTGCTGCCAGTTTCCTGCCTTTTACGTTTTCGTTGTTGTAACCCCAAAGAAAGCTGTGCGCGTTAAAATCCCCCACTATAATGAGAGGCGCAGTTTTTGCAGCCTGCATTGCTTTTCGAAAAATTTCGTCAAAGACTGCTGTCCTGTGTTTAGGGCGGCTGTATATGTTAAGTACGTACGCCCCTTTACTGGAACGAGTGTTAGGGAGGATACGAATAAACACATGTTCTATTTCAGCATTAAGTTCGAGGTCTACAGTTGAAGCCGTACTGTCTTTATGTACAAGTATGCAAGTCGAAGTGTTAGTTTGATGCGTACTGTACGACCTGAGTTTAACTGCGGCATTAACGTCCTGTAATGCGATTACATCCGGTCTCTCATCTAGACAGTCCACATAGTGTTGCAGAGATTCCCGCTTACGTTTAAAACCCCTGCAGTTCCATTGTAATATTGTTAACTTAGTTTGACGAGCCATATTGCAAACTGGAAGAGGTCAGTCCTTGTTCTTTACTCAGGTCAAGCGCATCATCAGACGCAATCTGCCTGGTGCCCATTTTTCCTGTCAATCTGGGTGTCTTAGTGCGCGAGCATTCAGCGAATTCTTGTAACTTACGGTCAATCCTAATCTCGTAAGCATGGAGTTTTGAGAGATGCGGCTCTAACATTTTTTGAATTGTCTGCTCTGTCATTCCTTGTATTATTATTATTATTATATGTATATTATTATTATTATTATTATTATTATTATTATTATTATTATATATTATTATATGTATTATTATTATTATTATTATTCCTTGTATTATTATTATTGGCATCAAGAACGCCCAACTTATTCGTCAGGTCCTTGCGATCGGACAGCTCCAACTCGGAGGACAGGCCCGAGCGGTTCAAGCCTACCTCAAGTCATCGGACAACACAAGCCGTGGTGTTATTCAAGTGGACCCCACAGCCACTGAAGCGGATATTACTCAAGCCATTTATTCGCCAGAGGCTCCAGTAGTAGGAGTCCGAAAATTAGGAAAGACCAACGTAGCAGCGATCACGTTCGAGGGCCGGAGGGTGCCTTTCAACGTTTATTATTGGGGCGAAGCTGTGCCGGTTCGCCTCTACCGCAAGACGACGCCAGCCTGTCCCCGCTGCGGCACGATCGGACATCGCGCCGATGTTTGCCCTAATCCACAGGTCGGTCGATGCCAGGCTTGCGGCGAGACGGATCTGGAAGAGGGCCACGAGTGTCAACCCAGCTGCCTCATTTGCGGGGGCCCTCATGCCACGGGATCAATTCAGTGCACGCAAAAGTACAGGAGAGGCGGTGCTGGAACTGGGACCAAGCGGAAGCCCGCCCATGGAAAAGCCAGTCAACAACATCACTCCAGGAACGCTGGAGGGAGCGAAGCCCCCGACCTGCAAGCTCGGACGCAGGGGGCGACCCCTTCGCCTCGACCGCATGCAGGAGCCTTCAGAGGAGGCCCCAAAGGAGGCGGTCGTCCAGCAGACAAGCACGATGGGCCAGAGCCAGAACACAGTCCCGGGAACAAAACGAGCAGCAACAAGGTGAGCTGGGCCAGTGTGGTTGCCTCCCCTCCCCTCACGTTGGCTAATGAGAGACTTAGGGCTGAGAACGAAAGGCTCAAACAAGAAATACAACAACTTAGAGAGAAGACGGCAGCGAACGATACAGGAAACTCTAGAGCACTTCAGGTACCCTCAGCTCAGGCGATGGAGGAGGACAACCCTCCCCCGCTGCCGTCAGGTAGTGCGACTAAGTCACCCCCTCGTATGTCAGAATTCGGCCGAGGAGCGTCGGGCGGCAGCGTAGCGTTGGCGGCTGCACCCTCGACAGAGGAGTGTACCACACGCGCAGATGTGGACGCAATTACAAATAAATTCAGTTCATGGATGGAAAGCATGGAAAAGCGCATGCGAGAGGAAATCGAGAAAATGGAATGTCGCATGCTCCCAAGCCTACAGGCTAGCGTAGAAAGAATTGAAGAGACGCTAAGCAAAAAAATTGCACGATCGAGAAGCATTTAGAATGAGTGAGGCGCCTGTGGGTGTGTGTGGGACAAGCGCGCGAACAGTGAGTGAGCGCACGTTCCTCATGCATAACCGCGGGCAAACCATTGTGCGCGTGCACCGAAGCCCACTACGGCCGGTAGTAGGTGGTAGCAGTGGTCGGTAGCAGCTTGCGTTTCTCCCTGCAAAGTGGCAGAGCAAGCACCCTTGTCTGCGGCCCCAACAGGCGTGGGAGTCCGTAAAGTACCATGCACATGTCGGAAGAGTTGGGCTTTTCCAGCACAAAACGTATTGAGCGCGGACTCAAAAGCGAGATACACGCTAGTTTGGCAATTTGTTGCATTCACTTGCTTTGTTTTCTTCTTTAGTTGTGTGTGCTGTGAAGTAGTGTTATTTGCCCTATTCATGTTGGGCCCCCTATGTAATTCCTATTGGACCTTCACAGTAAATAAATGAACAAACAAACAAATAAATAAAATTTACAGCTTATCTGCCACTGTTCGCTTGCTATTACCCTACAGGTGTTATACTCTGGGATTTGGGTATCGAGGTACCTTCCCGTGACTTATCTTCACCCGCACGTGATGACAGCCATTTGCCAAGCTCCATTCCTAGGAATTTTTCGCCCCGGCGGCAGCATTGCGGACATGGATAAATTGCCGGAGATACATTTCCACTCAAACCGTGGTTCACGTTCAAAGGGGCGAGTCGCATGCGTGAGCTGGGAATGAGGCGCAGGAAGGCACCTCGATCACCACAAGGAGCAACAAAAAAATAAATAATAATTGTATCTGTGATATAGCACTGAGCACTCGATGTTGCGCATGCCATTGAAATGACTGCTCCGCCAAAAACTGTGTTATGAAGACAACGATGGTCAATGTGTACTTTGTGTACAATGTGTACTGGCTCCGGATTTCACCGTGTTCTTGTTTTCCTCAATGTGTATTTTGACACATAATGTTCCTTGAGCACACTGCTCTGCGATGATGTTACTATAGCATTGGGGTAATTTGCCAAATGTAACCAACTTAGAGAGGGGCTTTGAATAGGAAAGGCAGGGCAAGAATAGTTGACACGCCACTTAGAAAATGCTACGGACGTTTTATAGAAATATGCTGAAGAAGTGTCTGTACGGCTGATACGAACAAGCGTCGATGAATGACGGAATATCAGAAGCGGTAGGAGGGAACAACAACAACAGCTGCCGAGAAATCCTTGTGCCGTTAACTTAACCAAATCGTGCAGGCCTCTCATTGCTATGAATCAGTGTGTTGCGCTTATCTGTTGACATTTCACCAATAACTCATCACAATGGTGTATTTGCACCTTTTTGACGTGAAAAGTCTTTCGATTCAGTCAGCATGAGGGGTCAATCGCTAAACCGAACGCAACGAAAACATGTTATACTATTATCGCTTATATCTTTCGACAATGCTACCCACATGCCTTACTTTAGTATCGTTGCGTAGAGGAGAGAAGCAATTAGTCAATCATGCATATGCAGCGTGCACAGATGGCGCCGTTGTTACGCCGCGCATTACGCCATCGAAGCTAAATTTAGCCTCTCGCCGGACGTGAAGAATGGCACAGCAAGACACTACGTTTGTCGATCGGAGCGGGAGTGGTCCAGTTTGAGAGACCTCGCTCTACCGTAGTAGGTATTCTTCAAACTCAAACATCTGCTCATCAGGAGTTATAAAGCTTACAGGTGTCGAACTGGTTGCTCATATTTCACGCTTGCTCGGCTATGGCACTCCTGCGTTTGACACATAGGGTTCAGAAATTGTGTGAAGGTACTCGACCAGCAAGAGAAAGGAATATCCAAGCCAAGTTGACCACAGCAAAACATATCTGTCTCCACAGTGAGCATAAGCGCAGGAGCCCCCACCCCCCACCTCCCCCCATCGATGCAGCAACGCTGCAACAAAATCTAAGAAAAAAGGAACGAGTGCGTTTCAAATAGACAGCGACCGTGATTGTAAAATTAGTATAAACCATACTAGGTGTAGCCTAAGTTAGGCATGTAAATGTTTTAACGCGTCAATATATACAACGTAACTTGGTTACGTTATTTATCTACCCTAGTGCCCACGCATCATTTTCATCTCGCACAGGGCGTTTCACGTACTCCACTTTGACTGCCTTTCTGATTCAGCCTACTGATTTGTTTTTATTCATGAGTTGTGAGGATCGAATTTTCTAACCCATTATTCTTAATAAAGTGTCAAAAGCTGTCCTCATCAACACTGCTGTTACCGGAAATGTGTTCTACCATTCCGGTGGCTATATCTGAAAGAGAACACTAGACCAGTTTCCGGATTCTGCTAGTTATGGCACCATAATCGTAAAAAATATTTCCTACTCACCAGTCAAAGCTCTGTATTCGCAATAAAAAATAAGCTGCTGAATATGTCACGCCCCATAAATTAACGTTAAAAAATACTTCACCAAATATAGAAAAAAAAAGAACGAAGGATGGGCACTGTAAGACGTTGCGAATTTTTGGCTACGAAAAGCAGCGGCAACGAGCACAAACAACTCGAGTGTATGTTTGAGCCAGTTTGGATACTACGGCTTCACAACCTGCGTTTTTCGCAATGTCTTGAATCAGAAGTGTAAGTAGGCGTCAGTACGAGTTCGTTCAATGTCTTACGACAAGAACGCATGCGAAACAAAACTTGCAAGATCTTCATACCCGATTGAATACCGAGAACATCTCCTCGTAAGGTAAGACGGTGATCGTTTGAACTTTGAGGCTCACTTCCTGCACGCTGCAGGCCTGGCACTTAGGGATTATGCGTATCGCTTTCCGCTTTGCTCCCCCTGCACAGTAGCAACAGCAGCAGGCATAGCAAAGGTGGTTCATTGTTTCTGAGGGCTACAGGAGATCTATCGTACTGTCCGTATTCGGTTTTCTCTTTATGCTTTCGTAGATACATGGAAACAGTTCGCTTGAAACACTTCTATTACAAATGATCTGTCATGCCTCATAACAACAAAAAAAAGTAATTTTATACAAATCGGAGACGTTCAGTTTTTCCTACTTCCTGCCGGTGTATCAAAAGGGTGCTGCTTTGAAGGTCTGGTTTCACTGTATATCACCTGAAAGTTTGGTTTTGGGTTTTTCAACGTAGTAGGAGTTACATCTCGAAACGGTTGCCTGGTAGACTAGAGTCTTGGGCATACCACGGAACGAAAATAGCACGGCGCAGTAAGCACATAGAAATGACGAAATATTGGCGAAACCATTTGCAAAATCATTTTAGCCGAAGAATTGCTCGTCGGTTAGTTTCCTCTCATTCTTTTTTTTTCTTTTTGTGCTCGCCACTCTGAGCCATGACAAAGACGTTGCGTGGTGCTTCGTCCCTCTCATGACAAAAGCTCTACAGGGACACGATTTGCAGGCCTCACGCACTCTCCCAGCCCGACAACGAAGAACCGTTGCCTCACCTACCATCAACTGAAGATATATGCATGAAATGCTGAAAATAATTGCCGAACAGGCCGAAAATGTTATGCTTATACTATGTTGCAGAGGCAGCTAATACCATTGGTATACGATTGGAAGCTCGACGCGAAAGTGGTTCTAACATATATACCCCCGATAACGTCGTGCGCGCGTGCGTGTGTGCCTTGGGATAGTTGGTTCGACATTAAAAATAGTAAGGCAGCGCGAAAGACATGGACGAAAGCGAAGACTCAAGACACATACAGCGCCTGTATATGCGTCGTAAGTCTTCCTTTTCGTCCCTGTATTTCACGATGCTTTACTTTTCCTGTTACTTCGTAGACTGACTGTCAATAAATAGCGGCCTCAATTCGCAATGCGTAGCGGTGACCGGAAAGTGTTCAGAAAGTATTCTTGTACTGCCGTTATGTCATGACCTCCACGTGTAAATAATTTCGCCACACGTTCATTGTAATGCTGGAAACGGCCACGTAAGTTGGGATCGAGCGAGAAGCGAGGAAGGACAGTGAGGTTAATAAGACGCATGCCCTGTTTGCTGTCTTGAGCTGAGGAAGGGGATAAAGGAGCACAATGATAAAATAAAGGCAGAAAATTAGAATTAGCTACGACACACGCGAAGGTTCTCATGGCGTCTATCGTATTGACTTGTCAACTTGAAGAGCTGCAGTATAGCGCTCTCTTCTGTCTGTGCCAAGGACGCACAAAGTTATGGTCAAGGACCTTCGCCTCTGCAGTACAGCCGGTTTAATGCGATCAGAAAGGGCTGCGCTGGACGCCGTAACGCGAGTGTTGGCTCAGGAGGTGTTAAATACTCTGTCCGGTTTCGCGAACTCACCTGCGGGTGTGTCGCCCATTCTGATGCGGAAGGAGTAAGCTTCTATAAGCCATCCGTGTAGATATATATGTATCCTGAATATCACGTATATTTGGTATTGCGCTATTTATTCCGTGACTTTAATGAATATACCTCGTCTTTTAATTATAACCTGTACTGGTAACTGTATTTTGGTGGACATGAGCCATGGAAACTACGTGACACGTCGTTTCTAAAATTCATGACCTGGAAGGCTCAACCTGGTTGTTTGGTCAGAGGCTTTCTGTTGTCACATAGTTTTTCGCAGCCTTAACAAAGACAACGTGGTATCTATGGCTTCAATTCAGTGCTAACATAAAACTCCATTATTACTTAAATAAGGAAAGTGCTTACATGCTTTTTCTTTCTATTTTGCATTTTATGCATTGTTCGTTTCAATGCCTGTTGCACACGATGTAATTGTGCCTTGCAGTGAGTCAGATGGAGCAGCAAGAGACAGTGATGAAAGTGAATTTTTTATTCCAGTGAGCTGTCTTTTGTTCAATGCCGTCTTGTTCCGCTAGTTCTTCCAGGCTATGTCATTCTATGTGCAAAACAACACTGGGTTCCACCTAGAGCTGCCAAGATCTCCCGAATATTATGCATAAATAGCTTAATAATAAAGTCACACTACTTCAAAGTCACTCGTTTTTCAAGAAGACTAAGAACTGTGGCGGGGGGTTGTTTTGATTGATTGAGAGCTCGAAGGATTGACGTGCTGTTGAACAGTGCCATGCTCCTGGGTGGGTTACGATTAGCGCTTAGTTGACGTGCTTTTCATGGATGTAACTTAATTCTCAGAACATATATGAAACATTAATTTATAAAGATCGGCGTGTAAGAGCATGATGATGGCCACGATTGAAGTGCTACCTTCTGACAGTCCAGTAAAAGAAATAAGCAGTACTTAATTGAGCTCATTGAAGTCCAAGAATGTCCCGCGCAAATCCTCATAAGGCTTCGAAATTAAAAGAGTTAAATACAAATGAAGCAATAGAGTGAATTTTTAAGCATTCAGCCCATTTTTGTGCGTACTACCTACGATGGCTCCATTCATGAACAATCAGGCAGCGTGGACCTGACCAACTCGTCAAATCAGTTCAGCAGGAGTATAAAACGTGGCAGCTCGAAGGGCCACTGCAGCCATGCTACTATTACGAAAACAAACCGCCGGGTTAAGATGTCGCTACGAGGATGCGAGAAGTATGAAGACCGGTAGTGTGTCAGAAATATTGGAAAACTGAGCCCTTGGAGATTTCACGTAAAAGCGCAGCAAAAATTGCTTGCCGTCACGCAGTCGGATTTTATCATTAAGTATGCTGCTTACATGCTAATAATGAACAAGATAGGTCACTGGTCGTTTGGCTAAACTTTTCTGCTGCAGGCAGTCCGACAACAATGCAGTTTACATTTGTTTATTCGCAGACCGTCTTCAAATACAATAATAGGTACACGAAAATTATGAGCTTGTTCTTCCCAGTTATGTCATTATTCGCAAAGACTGACCTTCCCGTGGTGGTGGCGTCGCGTTACAAATTAAAAAATGCTTTTGATATGCATGCCTTCCCTTCGTGGCAGACGCCGAGGCCGTTTTCTGCTGGCTTCTTTGTGATGGCTGCCCCATATTTGTGGTATGCCTTTACCGAAGCCCGTCATCATGTTACGAGTGCATCACCACAATTCAAGACTTCATGCGATATGACTTAACCACAGATCGGTTGCCGCGGACACACTGATAGACCAAATGTTTAAGTTTAACCTTCATCAAATCGTATAGTCTCCAACGCGTACACATAATACAACTAAAATATACTTGGTTTGATACTTATTTGATACTTAGGCTATACCTAGACTGATGTAGCCGACCATAGCGTACCTATCTGCTTGCTGCCGCTCGGCTTTATCTTTGCACATCAATAGCATGGGTCAACTGTAATCGATATTAAAAGGGCAGATGATAAGCGTGTGCTAACTTATCTCGCACATGAGTTTATCCACTGTATTACTAACGTCATACCAACGAAACTGAGGAAATTGACAGTGAACAATCCTTGGATAACACTTGAAGTGATTCAGGCAAAGCGAAGAATAAAAAGGCTGCGCAGGGTGGTGAAAAACACAAACTGTGAGCCTTCCATTCTGCACAAACTACACTGCGCGAATGCAGAGTTCAGACCCCCCGAAAGCAAAAAATGCCAAACAATACTACTTCAGCGTCACCCTTCCTAGTTTTATTAAAAGCAATACTAACATGTTTCGGAGACACCTTCGCACTAATAATTCCATGGCGTCGCACGTGGGTCCCGAGGAAAGAGAGGTAACTGCTAATGCATACAATTTTTCCGCTCAGTTTTCACCACAGATAACTGTACCCTCCCTCCCATTTTACTTTTTTTTGGTCCATGCAGGACCAAAAAAAAAATAAAGGACCAGCCACAGATGCAGGAATACTAAACCTACTGCTTAACTTTGATCCTAAAAAATGCAGTGGCCCAGATGATATTCCAAACGAGTTCCGTAGAAAATATGTGAAATGTTCTAGTAAGTATCTTGGGCTAATTTTCTGCAAATCTCTTACTTTTTCTCAACTCCCTAATGACTGGAACATTGTAAAAATAATACCCATTCACAAATCTGGAGACAAGTACTCAGTACCAAATTACCGTCCGATATATTTTACCAGCACCTCGTGTAAGTTATTCGAACGCATTATTCTAAAACACATAACCGTTTTTCTGGGGGAACTAAATTTCTTCTCTTCCAATCAGCATTGGATTTCGTTAGCGGTTTGTCCACTATAACCCAGATAACCGAGGTAGTTCATGACCTCGCACTAAACATTAATAATCGTGGCCAAATGGACATGATATTACTTGATTTATCAAAGGCCTTTGATTGCGTATGTCAAAGTAAATTAATCGCAAAACTAAGAAGTGTGATCGGAGAGGGATCCGTTCTTCCATGGATAAAAGCTTTTTTAACAAACCGCTCACAGTTCGTGTTTTTCGAAGGTGTCAAATCAGAAACAGTCCCTGTAACATAAGGAGTTCCTGAATGTTCCGTCCTGGGACAACTATTATTTTTAATCTTTATAAATGATATTGCAGAACACATTGACTGTAGTATCAAGCTCTTTGCAGACGACTGCTTTATTTATAAGGAAATTCACAGCATCACAGACCACCTTAAACTCAATGCATCCCTTGATAAGTTAGTAGACTGGCGCGCTAAACGGCAAATGTCCATTCATGTAAAAAAATCCGTAAGCATTGCAGTAACACGTAAATAAAACCCATCCCAATGCACTTACACTATTAATGGTAAACCAATAGCGAATCTGGAACAACATAAGTATTTAGGCGTTACGTTGACGTCTGAACTCAGATGGGGCACACACGTTGCCAACATTACGGCAGCCGCACTACGAAGCTGTTCTATGTAAAAAGATGCTTAAGAATGGCACCCGCGTCCGCAAAGCTACTAGCATACACTACATTCGTAAGACCAGTGTTAGAATATGCTAACACAGTTTGGTACCCTCATTCCCTAACTAGTATAACAAAAGTGGAGTCAGTATAGCGCAAAGCCATAAGACTTGTGTATAACAAATATAAACGCACGGACTCTCCCACTAACCTTCTACCTTCTTCTAGCATTAGGGCTCTATCCACAAGGGCAAAGCAGGCACGTCTCAAGTTTTTGTACCAACTGCCGCACGACATCTATAATATAGATGTATCCACGTATGTCGCATTTGCACAGTCGCGCCCGACTCCTGATAAGCATCAATATACATTAACTGAATATTCTTCTCATTTGGGCAATAATTTTTTACACTTACGATACGCGAGTGGAATCGGTTAAATTCCGACGTCACGGACCCCGAAACAGTGTTCGCTTTCACTGCAATGTTAGAACATATGTCTAACCTCTAGTACCATCGCCATTGCCGCGCACACTCTCTCTTTTGAAAGCTAGTTCCCTTTTCTTAGATTCCTGCACGTTTAAATGTATTTCCTTTCCTAATATTTGCTGGTGATGGCTAATGAAATGTGTGCCAGTTGTCTTGGTGTAAGAGATTGCTTATGCTATTGCACATAATTTTGTTCTTGTATTATGACTTGCTTGCTTTTTTATTCCATTTCCATTTTTGTAACAGATTGCAATCCTGTGCCTGGTTGTGCTTCGCTTTTTTATTTTTAATATCATTTCGTGGTCTTTGCACATTGCGCATGATTGATACAACGTTGATTCTCTTTGCTTGGCAAATTTGTTGTAAACCATCCGCGTGGTTTCGCTTCATTTCGTCTGCTCAGCATGCATGTTTTCGAAATGTCAAATGGAATTTGGGGGTGATCTTTACCTTAAATGCTCTGTATAGAGGCTTGCTTTCTTTTCTTTTTTCTCGAATAATATTTTGCTTTGTTTTAATTTTTTTTCACTATGCGCTTCATTGTGCACTGTTAAACTTTACTGCAATAATTGATATTTTTGCTTGAAAAACTGCTTAGACCACATTTATTGCTTTAATGGTACCCTGGCGGATGTGCTTCGGTATTTCCTTGTCGATTCTTTTTTTTTGTTTCTTTTCTTTTTAAACATGATTGTCCTTGTAACGCCTACCTGCTATGCTCTCAAACGAGAGTGCCAGTGTTGAAAATAAAATAAGTAAATTGATCCTCCATCGAGGCAGGGGACTGATATGGACTCTGACAGAAACGATTCGAACTGACAGTCACTAGGAAATAAAATTTATATCTCTCTATATCTTTCTCTTGAAGGCAGCCAATGACAGGGTTCAATGCCACGAACATGCGACCAGCGCAGTGAAAACAGTGTCACCTACTAGCCGTTACAAACGGAACGGGTTTACCATGAGCGACCTCGCTAAGTGACCACAAAAGCCAGCGCATCATTTGCACATCCTAAAGATAGATAGACAGAGAACGGTACTTAAAGTACACTGTCGGGGGGGGGGGGATGTTTACGATATATAATGATATATTTTTTTTACAGTATTGGGAAACAAAGTAGTGTGGTATTGGGGTAAAATGTACACACGAACCTAACTTGGCCGATAGGAAAAAAACAAAACAGAAAGCGACACATAGAAGTAGTAGTCAAGGCGTAAATGTTTTTTGTGTGTAGTATAACGAAGCATGGCTTCGACTTCAAAGGTATATATATATATATATATATATATATATATATATATATATATATATATATATGTATATATATATATGTATATATATATATATGTATATATATATATACACACTAAGGGATGCCTCAGAATCTTAGCTTAGCTCTTATACACAAGTATTGATGATTCACTCAATGAACGAAGGAATGAATTCGTGAATAAATGCAACAATCCATGATTCAATCAATCAGCACAATATTTTAACATTTCCAAAACAGTCTATCATACATAAGGTGCCGATGTGAGAGTCCTGGTGAAATTAAGAGACCTAATTCCACGATTTGCTTCAGTTACTTCGACCCGCAGTCACATGTTCAGACAACAGTGTTGGGAATGCAAACTCTGAAATTATTTTGCTTGTCTCGAGCTTCTTTGTGCGTCTTACCTTGTGTTATCCTTTTTTATCCGGCTTCACCTAGTTCGCACATGATAGTCAATGCGAAAGAGCCTATGCTGCAGGTATACGCTAGCGCGCCGACTCGCACCATCACTTCGAAAAAGTAAGTCATTTTCTACGATTTCTGCTTTTAATAAGCCGCTTTCAAAAATTGTTGCAGTAATACGGACCACTCCGTTAACCACGCTATGGAACTTCCGGCACATAGACACAGTTTTTCTGACACTAAATAGTGATGAACCCTTTTAAACTTTGGCTTTCCATGGCTGTGAGGCTATGGCGTTCCGCTGCTACGCGCGACGAGGTCGCGGGATCGAATCCTCGCCGCGGCAGCCGCATTTTGACGGGGACGAATCGCAAGAACGCCACTGTACCATGCATTCGGTGCATGTTAAAGAATCCAAGGTAGTCAAAGTTAACCCGCAGTTGCCCACTCCGGCGCACCTGATAATCAGATCGGGGTGTTGGCACCTAAAATTCCAGAAAACAACAATGCCTAAGTGTGAAATCGAGTCTTCATTGTTATGGTCTTCCTCCCCTTTCTTCTTTGCGATGTTATGTCATCTTACCGCGCACACCCTGGGACCAACGCAGACATAGCATCTCGCACCGGAAGCACAGCATTTATTCGAATCTGAGTACGCTCACCTTTTTTTTCTTTCCTGCGCATGACGACTAAATGGGTTAAGGGTGTTTAAAGTAATAGCAACTAAACTATAATAAATCAAAGCCCTAATAACAAATTGTAAACTATAGCTACACTCAAGATGCCCCAATATCGCTTGTGACGTAAGAAAAAGGTCCAGCTATGAAGGAAGGAAGGAAGGAAAAAGTGGAGAAGGAAAGGTAGGGAGGTTAACCAGTATGGCTCAACCGGTTTGCTACCCTACACATGGGAGAGGGATGGGGGAGATTAAAGATGGGGAAGGGGGAGAGGGAGAGAGCACATATCACAGCACACACACATCGTCCGTTGGAGTCCATCATTCTGGCATGGTACGCGACGTTACTCTCACAGCCGCTTGTCCAATGAATACATTGTTTAGCGCAAAACGACAGAGACAAGACGACAGGACAAGGCGCTACTCTCAACTGACATCATTTTATTGCGTCACTCCTTTATAGACCGCTCAAACTAGAGGAACATGCGCAGTGAGCACCATGTGGTGGAGCCACCAACATCCGATCCCAAGAGCGCACTCATGCGACAGAATCCAAAAAACCAAATTCAGCGCTGTACAAGGTTAAGGAAGGCACACTAATGCACTGTGACCCCAATGACTGAATGAAAAATGCTTCCGATAACTCTCGGGCGGTGGTGTCACGGCTCATCTTCAAAATCGTGGTATCACGAAACAGGGGTTTGCACTTGCATGTTTTACAATGCAGAGCCAAATTGGAACCTGTGCCTGTTGGTATGGATCGCTCATGTTCTCTAAGGCGCTCGTTAACACAGCGGCCTGACTGCCCTACATACACTTTGCCACATGACAAGGGAATCTTATAAACCACACCGACGCTGCAATCTACAAACTTCACGTGGTTCTTTTCACAAACAGGTTTTTTACTTGTTTTAGAAATACGGTTGCACAACATTGACAGTTTCTGAGGAGCGGAAAACACTATCGGAATTTGGTATCTAGTGGCGACATTCTTTAGATTGTGAGCCACTCTGTGGCAATACGGCACAACTTCAGGCCTCTTCTTTTGTGTGATGCAGTTACTTTTGTGCCGCTTCCCT
This sequence comes from Dermacentor albipictus, assembly GCF_038994185.2. NCBI lineage: Eukaryota > Metazoa > Arthropoda > Arachnida > Ixodida > Ixodidae > Dermacentor > Dermacentor albipictus. The sequence continues at coordinate 118,099,241 of NC_091821.1, forward strand.
TTCAGTTTTTGAAGCAAAACCTCCGAGACTGACGTCACCACCACACTTGGGTAACCAGCAGCCTGCAGCCTATTTAACTGTGCAATGAAACTCATGTTCGCAGAGTGATGACAAGATTTCTTTAAGGAAGATTCTAAACACATCAAAGCAATAGCGCGTTTCACAGTCTTTGAGTGCGCAGACGCGTAAGGTAAAAGACCCTTACGTGCACGTGGCGAGTACATCCAACAGGCGTGGCCTGTTTGTAAGGATAGCTGCAAATCTAAAAACTGGAGTTTACCGTCCCTAGATAGCTCATGTGTGAAAGTTAAACCTTTGCCATTGTCATTGAACATAGTTAAAATATCAGCTACCGTCACGGAGCATTCGTTGTTAGTCTGTTTTATCACAACAAGAAAATCGTCAACATATCTAAAAATCTGAACCGAGTCATTGTTTAAGGCACTCTTAAGAGCGCGGTCGACAAACGATAAAAAAATATTACAAAGAGCAGGCGCCACACATGAACCAATACACACACCATTTTTCTGGATAAAAAGGTTATTTTGGAACTGGATAAAATTTGCACTTAAATAAAATTCAAGAAGGGACATGAAACTTTCCGAAGATAACCCGGTCGCATTGCGAAAATCTACCTCGCCGCTTTCTTCGATGCACGTCATCACACTGCGAAATAGCTCATCATGTGGTATCGAATAGTACAGATCTTCGACGTCAACAGAAAAAATGTCGGTTACTGAATGGTTGTCTTCCAGAAAGGAAACAACATCGAAAGAGTCCTTTATGCCATAAGGATCGTCAATAGTTAAATGTTTCAACTGCTTTTGCAAAAAGCGGCTAACCAAAACCTGCCAACAGTTGTTTTCACTGACTATTGTACGGAAAGGCACATCCGGTTTGTGCGTTTTCGCAGTGAAAAAAACCTCTAGAGCAAGCACCTTACATTGTTTTACATCTTTCACAATCTTGGTGAGGCCTATATTTTCCAACAAAGAAATGGCTTTGCGTTTTACCTTCTGAGCTTTCTCATTTGCCAGAATGAAGTTCTTGTTGACAGCCTCAATGGCTTTTTTGTTGAAGACCGCAGACGGAGCTATCACAAAACCGCCCTCTTTGTCACTCAGTAGCAGCCGAAGTTCATTGTCTCTAAAGAAAGATACTGTCCTTTTGATCACAGCTGTCGAAGGTGGCGCGCTCCCGGTGACGGTCCTACGAAGGCAGTCCACCCCATCGAGGAGGCACCGCTCCTGGTCCTCTAGTTCTGCTTTCCTTGCGATGCGCCTGTTCAAAGCCAGTAGCTCATGTGCAGGAATTCTTGGTTCCATGCTATACTTTGGCCCATTCTTTAACAATGCAGCAACTTCATCAGGAAGCCTGACATCACCGAGTACCTGGAAACCAGCGGTGACAGGTTGCGTTGTCTCCTTTCTGCGCGGGAGTCTGGACCGCAGGAATAGCAGCAGCTGTGTCCACCAGAATTCTGTAGTCTGAGTTGATAGACGTCTGTGGAAACAAAACTTCTTCTCGGCCACAATAGGTGCATCGCGCGAGTAGCACACAGCTCTCAACCAGTCGTACAGAAGGCGTACCTGCCGCCAAATTTCAGAACGAAGAATCCGACACATTCGCCGCACGTGACCGACGGAAGGCCTGACGTTCCCGAAGAGACTCGCCACGTCTTGAGGAACATGTCCATTCTTCATGCAGAACGTAAGCATCCTTGCACGGCACACAGCAAAAGCTATGTGACTGACCAGAACAGCAGGATCAGGAGATGACACAAACACACAAATATCAGGGCCCACAGTAGAAGAAAGATAGTTCAGCACAATGCGTTGGCGGGCTAGTTGGTGCGAATCCATGAATACATTGTTTAGCGCAAAACGACAGAGACAAGAAAGACGACAGGACAAGGCGCTACTCTCAACTGACATCATTTTATTGCGTCACTCCTTTATAGACCGCTCAAACTAGAGGAACATAAGCAGTGAGCACCATGTGGTGGAGCCACCAACATCCGATCCCAAGAGCGCACTCATGCGACAGAATCCAAAAAACCAAATTCAGCGCTGTACAAGGTTAAGGAAGGCACACTAATGCACTGTGACCCCAATGACTGAATGAAAAATGCTTCCGATAACTCTCGGGCGGTGGTGTCACGGCTCATCTTCAAAATCGTGGTATCACGAAACAGGGGGTTTGCACTTGCATGTTTTACAATGCAGAGCCAAATTGGAACCTGTGCCTGTTGGTATGGATCGCTCATGTTCTCTAAGGCGCTCGTTAACACAGCGGCCTGACTGCCCTACATACACTTTGCCACATGACAAGGGAATCTTATAAACCACACCGACGCTGCAATCTACAAACTTCACGTGGTTCTTTTCACAAACAGGTTTTTTACTTGTTTTAGAAATACGGTTGCACAACATTGACAGTTTCTGAGGAGCGGAAAACACTATCGGAATTTGGTATCTAGTGGCGACATTCTTTAGATTGTGAGCCACTCTGTGGCAATACGGCACAACTTCAGGCCTCTTCTTTTGTGTGATGCAGTTACTTTTGTGCCGCTTCCCTTTCAGTTTTTGAAGCAAAACCTCCGAGACTGACGTCACCACCACACTTGGGTAACCAGCAGCCTGCAGCCTATTTAACTGTGCAATGAAACTCATGTTCGCAGAGTGATGACAAGATTTCTTTAAGGAAGATTCTAAACACATCAAAGCAATAGCGCGTTTCACAGTCTTTGAGTGCGCAGACGCGTAAGGTAAAAGACCCTTACGTGCACGTGGCGAGTACATCCAACAGGCGTGGCCTGTTTGTAAGGATAGCTGCAAATCTAAAAACTGGAGTTTACCGTCCCTAGATAGCTCATGTGTGAAAGTTAAACCTTTGCCATTGTCATTGAACATAGTTAAAATATCAGCTACCGTCACGGAGCATTGGTCAGTCACATAGCTTTTGCTGTGTGCCGTGCAAGGATGCTTACGTTCTGCATGAAGAATGGACATGTTCCTCAAGACGTGGCGAGTCTCTTCGGGAACGTCAGGCCTTCCGTCGGTCACGTGCGGCGAATGTGTCGGATTCTTCGTTCTGAAATTTGGCGGCAGGTACGCCTTCTGTACGACTGGTTGAGAGCTGTGTGCTACTCGCGCGATGCACCTATTGTGGCCGAGAAGAAGTTTTGTTTCCACAGACGTCTATCAACTCAGACTACAGAATTCTGGTGGACACAGCTGCTGCTATTCCTGCGGTCCAGACTCCCGCGCAGAAAGGAGACAACGCAACCTGTCACCGCTGGTTTCCAGGTACTCGGTGATGTCAGGCTTCCTGATGAAGTTGCTGCATTGTTAAAGAATGGGCCAAAGTATAGCATGGAACCAAGAATTCCTGCACATGAGCTACTGGCTTTGAACAGGCGCATCGCAAGGAAAGCAGAACTAGAGGACCAGGAGCGGTGCCTCCTCGATGGGGTGGACTGCCTTCGTAGGACCGTCACCGGGAGCGCGCCACCTTCGACAGCTGTGATCAAAAGGACAGTATCTTTCTTTAGAGACAATGAACTTCGGCTGCTACTGAGTGACAAAGAGGGCGGTTTTGTGATAGCTCCGTCTGCGGTCTTCAACAAAAAAGCCATTGAGGCTGTCAACAAGAACTTCATTCTGGCAAATGAGAAAGCTCAGAAGGTAAAACGCAAAGCCATTTCTTTGTTGGAAAATATAGGCCTCACCAAGATTGTGAAAGATGTAAAACAATGTAAGGTGCTTGCTCTAGAGGTTTTTTTCACTGCGAAAACGCACAAACCGGATGTGCCTTTCCGTACAATAGTCAGTGAAAACAACTGTTGGCAGGTTTTGGTTAGCCGCTTTTTGCAAAAGCAGTTGAAACATTTAACTATTGACGATCCTTATGGCATAAAGGACTCTTTCGATGTTGTTTCCTTTCTGGAAGACAACCATTCAGTAACCGACATTTTTTCTGTTGACGTCGAAGATCTGTACTATTCGATACCACATGATGAGCTATTTCGCAGTGTGATGACGTGCATCGAAGAAAGCGGCGAGGTAGATTTTCGCAATGCGACCGGGTTATCTTCGGAAAGTTTCATGTCCCTTCTTGAATTTTATTTAAGTGCAAATTTTATCCAGTTCCAAAATAACCTTTTTATCCAGAAAAATGGTGTGTGTATTGGTTCATGTGTGGCGCCTGCTCTTTGTAATATTTTTTTATCGTTTGTCGACCGCGCTCTTAAGAGTGCCTTAAACAATGACTCGGTTCAGATTTTTAGATATGTTGACGATTTTCTTGTTGTGATAAAACAGACTAACAACGAATGCTCCGTGACGGTAGCTGATATTTTAACTATGTTCAATGACAATGGCAAAGGTTTAACTTTCACACATGAGCTATCTAGGGACGGTAAACTCCAGTTTTTAGATTTGCAGCTATCCTTACAAACAGGCCACGCCTGTTGGATGTACTCGCCACGTGCACGTAAGGGTCTTTTACCTTACGCGTCTGCGCACTCAAAGACTGTGAAACGCGCTATTGCTTTGATGTGTTTAGAATCTTCCTTAAAGAAATCTTGTCATCACTCTGCGAACATGAGTTTCATTGCACAGTTAAATAGGCTGCAGGCTGCTGGTTACCCAAGTGTGGTGGTGACGTCAGTCTCGGAGGTTTTGCTTCAAAAACTGAAAGGGAAGCGGCACAAAAGTAACTGCATCACACAAAAGAAGAGGCCTGAAGTTGTGCCGTATTGCCACAGAGTGGCTCACAATCTAAAGAATGTCGCCACTAGATACCAAATTCCGATAGTGTTTTCCGCTCCTCAGAAACTGTCAATGTTGTGCAACCGTATTTCTAAAACAAGTAAAAAACCTGTTTGTGAAAAGAACCACGTGAAGTTTGTAGATTGCAGCGTCGGTGTGGTTTATAAGATTCCCTTGTCATGTGGCAAAGTGTATGTAGGGCAGTCAGGCCGCTGTGTTAACGAGCGCCTTAGAGAACATGAGCGATCCATACCAACAGGCACAGGTTCCAATTTGGCTCTGCATTGTAAAACATGCAAGTGCAAACCCCTGTTTCGTGATACCACGATTTTGAAGATGAGCCGTGACACCACCGCCCGAGAGTTATCGGAAGCATTTTTCATTCAGTCATTGGGGTCACAGTGCATTAGTGTGCCTTCCTTAACCTTGTACAGCGCTGAATTTGGTTTTTTGGATTCTGTCGCATGAGTGCGCTCTTGGGATCGGATGTTGTGGCTCCACCACATGGTGCTCACTGCGCATGTTCCTCTAGTTTGAGCGGTCTATAAAGGAGTGACGCAATAAAATGATGTCAGTTGAGAGTAGCGCCTTGTCCTGTTGTCTTTCTTGTCTCTGTCGTTTTGCGCTAAACAATGTATTCATGGATTCGCACCAACTAGCCCGCCAACGCATTGCGCTTGTCCAATCCCGTCTCTTTCAAAAACCGAAGTAGTCCCTTTGTCGCCTTCACCTGCGATATCTTCTGTCGGCGGCATGTGAAAATCGTGTCGAGCGACAATGGTCTACTGTCAAGGCGCGCTAGAACAGATGCCAGGGACTGTCGCTGAACGTTATAGTCAGGACAGTCGCACAGAACGTGTTCCAGCGTCTCCTCGCAAAGACAGGCATTACAGAGATCGTTGTCGGCCATTCCAATGCGGAAGGAGTAAGATTTGGTGAAAGCCACCCCCAGCCATAAGCGATAAAGCAGGGTCGCCTCTCTTCGACGCAGTCCAGATGGCATATAGAGATGCATCAAAGAGGGCAGGTGGTATTGACGGTTGCTCTGGGTGGTCTGGCTGTTTGGTGTGCACCATAGAGATAGCGTGATCTCATGTGCAAGCACTCGAAGTCTGCTAGCTGCGTCGGATCGTGAAAGCGGTATGGCCTCTTCTTGTGCGTCTTCAAGAGCTGCCCGAGCGGCATTATCGGCGTCTTCATTTCCAACGACGCCGCAGTGACTTGGCAGCCACTGAAACGTCACATGGTGTCCTTTCTCCTGTGATGTATGGAGTAGGCATGTAATATCGAATACGAGCTGCTCGAATGGCCCGCGATGCAGAGCTGATAGTACAGATTGTAGGGCTGCCTTTGAATCGCTGAAGATTGACCATTGCCGAGGTGGCTCCCGATTGACGACACGAAGTGCAGCGCGAAGAGCAGCTAGTTCAGCAGATGTCGATGTTGTTGGGTGGTCAGTCCTAAAGCTGATGGTAATAGCTTTTGCTGGGACAACCACAGCACCGGACGAACACTGGATGTTTGTGGAACCATCGGTATAAATGTGTTCCCTGTCCGCGTACCTCTCGTGCAGAAGAAGCAGAGACAGTTGTTTGAGCACAGGCGACGACAGTTCAGACTTTTTTCCGATTCCTGGTACACTGAGATGGACTGTAGGGCTGATAAGACACCAAGGGGGTATCGATGGTTTAGATGCAGCGGTGAAGCCCGATGGCAGTTTGTCGTTGTATTTGATGATAGTTTTAGCGAATGATGATTGGTGCCTGTGCGAAGGTAGTGCTGCAAGGTGGTGATAGGTGGCACGTGCAAAATGTCTGATGTGCGTTCTCAGGGCTTCCACCGTAATGTGAGTTCGCATTGGATGGTCCCGAGCAATCGCAATAGTTGCCTCTGTTGAGGTGCATCTGGGCAAACCAAGGCAGACTCTGAGTGCTTGAGCTTGTGCTGCCTGCAGAACACGAATATTTGTCTTGCAGGTGTTGGTCAGCACAGGTAGACTATATCTTAGACAACCGAGAAAGAGAGCTCTGTAGAGTTTAAGCATTGTGTCTACTGACATCCCCCACGTCTTTCCTGCCAAGTATTGAAACAACTGGGAAGTCGCTGTCAGGCGCCGTTTCATGTAGGCCACGTGCGGGCTCCAACAGAGGTCTCGGTCAATTATTACGCCAAGGAATCTGTGGGTTCGGACATAGGAAATAGTCCGCCCATTGATCGAGATGATATAAGGCGTCATCGGTTTGCGAGTAAATGCTACTAGTGCGCATTTTTCTGGTGATATGCTGAGACCCTGTTTACACAAGTAGTTCGCTGTCAAAGTGGCCGCTCTTTGAAGTCGCGCACGTATCTGAGGACGTGTGACTGCCGAAGTCCAGACACAGATGTCGTCAGCGTATATTGAAATTTTGATGGTAGTTGGCAAGTACTCAGCAAGTCCAACAAGAGCGAGGTTGAATAGCGTCGGGCTGAGAGCACCGCCTTGAGGAACGCCCCTGCTGGTATAGCGTCGCGTAGTTGGGCCATCGTCAGTTAACACAAAGAATGATCTTGCAGATAGGTAGCTTGCAATCCACAAAAAAACTCGACCACCTAGGCCAACCGTCGCAAGGGCGTTGAGAATGGCCTCATGTAATACGTTATCGTATGCCCCTTTCACATCTAGGAATAAAGCTGCAGATAAACGCTTACGGGACTTTTCGTGCTGGACATAGGAAACGAGATCCACTACATTGTCGATAGAAGAGCGGTCACGTCGGAAACCAGCCATGGAAACCGGATAAATCTTGTAGTATTCAAGGTACCATTCCAGGCGGCCAAGGATCATCCGTTCCATTATCTTTCCTACACAGCTGGCCAGCGCTATTGGGCGGTAAGAGGTGAGTTCTAATGGGGATTTGCCCTGCTTTAAGAGTGGCACCAGGCGGCTTACTTTCCATTCGTCAGGAACATTTCCCTCCTGCCATGAGGAGTTGTAAAGGCTCAACAACTCTATCCGTGCGGACTCTCCGAGATAGCACAAGGCCCGGTATGATATACCATCCGGACCCGGAGATGATGAGCGCCTGCAGAGAGCTAGAGCCGCTTCGAGCTCCTCCATTGTAAAAGGAAGGTCCATGCGGCCATCACGTGAATTGGGGACGTCAGCTCGGGCTGGAGGATCTGGACGAGTAGCTTGGTCTGCGATCCGCGCACAAAAGTCTTCTGCGACATCGATGTCTTGCCGCCCTTGGAAAGTTCTAGCGCCTTGAATGGGAAACGCCGTTCCGGAAGGCAACGCAGACCTTGCACCGTTTTCCATATGTGAGACAGTGGCTTGCGGGGGTCGAGTTTCTGGCAAAACGTTGCACAACGTTCCGACGCTAATCTATCCATACGACGCTGAATCTTCTTTTGCATCCTCCTGGCTGCCCTAAGGTCATGAATTGATTTTGTACGCCGATATCGACGTTCCGCCCGGCGACGAAGCGCTCGAAGGCGCTCTAATTCTATGTCGAAGTCATTCCGCGTGGAAGAGGTCGTCATCATGCGAGTGGCGTTTTGCATCGTCATTTTAATCGTTTGCTCTAACCCTGATGGTAGGCCCTCGCGGCAGGCATCTTCCATCTCAGATTTGAAGTTGGCCCATTGAATCGTCCGAATGGTATTCCGTAAGCCTGATCTAGACGACAAGCCTTTGATGTTCAGATAGGTGGGAATGTGGTCACTCCCATGTGTCTCAATGTCTGGAAACCACTTCACACATCTGGCGAGAGAGTTGGAGACGAAAGCAAGGTCGAGGCAGCTGCCGTATGTCACGCCGCGAAGAAAGGTGGGGCTACCATCGTTCAGGAGAGTAAGGCCATAGTTGTGGGCGATGCTTGCTAATCTTCGTCCTCTTGCATTTGTCCGTGTGCTTCCCCATGCTGGATGGTGTGCATTGAAATCTCCTATGATGACCCATGGGGCGGGACAAACACTCAAGATATCCGCAAATCTTTTGGTATCGAAATTGCAGGAAGGCGATATATACACGCCTATGAGAGTAAACAAGAGTTTGTTCCTTTTAACTGTGATGCATATATATTGATTGTCGTCGTGGGGAGCAATTGGTTGCAAAACATAGGTGAGTTCACGACGAACAAAAATGACGATTTTGCTGCATGCACCATTTGTTGATGACATGATAAATTCGTATCCTGACAGTCTTATTGATTTCGACAAGTTGGGCTCACAAATGACGATGAGGGGAAACAGATTGGTGTACACAAACTGCCGAAAATCTGAAATTCGTGATTTTAGCCCTCTGGCGTTCCATTGGATGATGGACGCAGCCTTGACTTCTTTCCGGAAGGATGGGGTATGGGTAGCCATCTTTCTAGTTGAGGGATGCAAGCACTGGGCCTAAGGCGTCCAGCACTTTAAGTGCGTTTTGAGCACAGGGTGTCCCGATGTCCACTAAAATTGCTCGAATGGCCTCCATGAGAGAACGTAGCACCGAGATGACTTGGCGGTCTGTTCTAGGGGAATCGTCCATGGCCGGAGAAGGATCAGGTGGGACCCCGACCTTCTGAGGTTCCTTCGCAAGGGAGCGGCTTGGTAGCGTAGGCCATTCCTCTAAAGATAGAGTCTTTTCTGCTTCCTTCGTGGAAGTGGTGGGCCTTGTCGCGGAGTGACTAACTGGCACCGCAGTGGAGTGGGTACTGTCACTTCGCGCATGCGCCTTCTTCGAAGACGTACGATGGCGCCTACGTCGTCGCCGACGCCGGACTACTTCGGCTGCCTCCCTGTGGGCAGAATTGTCTCTGGCCATTTGCTTAAGAACCGCGCGCTCCCTCTTGATGCGGGGACAGTCCTTCGAGGAGGCCGCGTGAGGGCCGCTACAGTTGACGCACTTTAGGACCGTGGCACCGCAGGTTTGTTCTGCATGAGGTTCAGCGCAACGGGGACACAGTAGCGAGTTGGGACACACGCCTTTGACGTGGCCTAGCCTGAAACACTGATGGCATTGAAGCGGCTTCTGGATGAATGGTCGAACCGGATGGCGGAAATGTCCGACTTTAACGTGGGATGGGATACAATCCCCCTTGAATATTACTTTTACGCAGCGCGTATTCCCAAGACGGCGCACTTGCGTAATGATCGTGCCTTCGTATGCCGGCTTGATGAGGCTAGGTAAGTCATCATTGGGAATGGCAATGTCAATGTCGTAAATCACACCGGCTATGGATGTGTCGTCGATCGGGATAAAGGGGCGCATTTTGATTCCGTCTAGCTCTGTGATTTCTTGGAGTTTTCCAAGCGCACTCGCGTTGTACACGTCTATGGCGAGTATATTCTTGCGTGGATTTATTCTTATGTCTTTAATTTGATCCGGCACCGCACACTCCAGAAAAATGGATAGGGCTTGCCTGTTCAGCAATCGTAGGTTGCTTGACGGTTCTGTCGGCATAAAGATGATGACGTGTGGCCAGCGCGCAGGCCTTGTCTTCACAGTCGTTGTGCTCGCAGGAGTTGACGGCGCTGTGTTGGCGATTTTTCTCCTCGCCCTCTTACTCCGGACGGGTATGAAGCCGTCGTCGGATGAGTCGTCTTCCGACATAGAGTACAGCTCGGTGTCTTCGGTGTCACTGGGGGAGCCAACTCGCTTCCTTGCGGTTGACGGCCGTGATGACTTCTGGCCAGGCGGGTCTCTGGCATGCTCCGCGTCCATGGCCGCAAGACGGGGAGGCGAGGCACCTCGAATAGCGAAGATTTCACCCAAAAATTCACAGAGCACAGAAACAAGCGTTCTGCCAAGAAGACACTTCGTCGTCTTCCACTCTCCAGCTATGAAAATTACCGCTTGGTATATGCCCACTAAAAAAAAGATATAGTTTCTTCTTTACGCAATGTTTACGTAGTCCTTGAGCTGTTGGTATTGCTGTCATAGGTGCGTTGTATCGAAATATGTTCCTTTTTCATCCTACTTGTTAGGATGTCGTACCTTTGGAAACGCGAAGACATCAACTTTCATTGCAGAAAGTCTACTGCCCAGAGAGGTGCTCACGTCGCGTAAAACACCGTTGCGCTAGCACAAGAACCGAACAAGAATTGCGTCAATGCGGTCAGCTTTCCTGACTGTGACATGCGGCTACATGGTTGTAACCTAGATACAAAATACGCTAAAATCTGTAAAGAGCTTTTTTGCGGCTTTCCTGCCCTTATAGTAATGTCATATAACGAATAGATTCCAATAACTATGCTGAATAGTGCACCTAAGGCTTTTATGGTATTCCTACTGAAGTTGTCATTTATTTATGTCCAACTCATATGTCTTGAGACCATGTTTATTTACCGTCAGAAAATAATTTTTGTTCTTAAATATTTCAGATAGAAACCTCCCATCATCACTCCACTTTCTCTTGAATCACAAGTAAAAGAAATAAAAAATAAAAGCAACCTGAAAGCATAGCACGGCACGCACAAGAGACGAAGGTGAAATTTGTTTTCCCAAGGATGTTTCGTTCAGATGGCGCAATTTGCGTAATAAATGATGCGAACGGAACAGAAGTGGCAGTCATGGCTAGTGGTTCAAGGATAATTCACCTTGGCGGTACACTTAGGCAGCTAGCAGTGGCCTGTGATTAACACTACTAGGGGAGGGAGGCCGCCCCAATGCAGAAGAGTTAGCACAACAAAAGGGGGGGGGGAGGGGAAAGAAAAAAGAAAAGAAAGGCCGTTGAAATTCAGTGCTAAGGGCACGTTGTGGGTTCATGGTAGTGGCGTTGTTCACCGCATGAGCCGATGCTTTTACATGAAGCAGCTGTCTTTTTTTTTATCACCGGCTTGTCAAAAGAAAGTACAATATGAATATTACATGGCCATAAAAAACAACTTGTCAATGCCGGGCCAGTGTGTTGTGATAAGAATGATGTAGGCTAGTCACTTTGTCCAAAGCACTTAGCCAATGAGGAGGATCACTCTATGCATCAAAAAATTCGCGTATATATAGCACACTTTCAATGAAATATTCATGTGCTGGGGCCTGAACAATGCGCTCATGTATAATATCGATACGCGTTCGCCATACATTTGCATGCACAGAAGCATTAACAGATCAACAGGCGCTCCCTCTGGTTCCGTTGCATGGCAGGAAGCGTATCCCGAAAGCACGTAACGGCAATTCCTTTTTAAAGCTGCGTTTTAGAATATCCCACAAAAATACTGCGTCATGGCAGTCCAGAAAGATATGCTCGATCGTCTCCGGTTCTTTGGATATAAAGCAATTCACATACCAAGGTACAAAAATGCCTTTGCTTTGAAACCACGGTTTTACTGGGAGAGTGCCTGTATGTAGTTGAAAAAAGAAAGATTTAACAGAAGCACTTACGGGCATTCGTTTAACTCTCTTAAGAACATCTCGTTCTGAACCTAAAACAAATACTGTACGATACAACGATACAGGCATGAATACATCAACAAGATCTTTATACAACTTCTTACTAGTAACAGCGGCCAGATATTCACTAGAAAATCTTGCTTTTAGTATTTGGAAAAAGGCGACCACTTCACGCAAAAAAGCACTTAAAGGCATTGTCCCCGTATACATGGACGGCACTACATAATCAGGCAACGAATCGCGCAGTCAAGCTTGAATCATTGTTCTTAGAAAAGCATCGTTTTGATCACGCAAAAAAAGAAACCTGCTTACAATCTGTTTGAGGAAGAAATGTGACAACCCCAGCCCACCATTCAGCACTCTATGGAACAGATTACTACGACTTGTACGTTCCCATGTTGAAGCCCAAATAAACGTCGCAAATACTCTACGCAGCTTTTGCACATGGAGCAGCTGTCGGTAATTGAAGATAGCGATTTCAGCGGTTTTATGATTGGTATCGCAAGAAAGGTATCATTTAATTGTGGATAAACGCATCACTGTTTTCAATGAAGCTCAAGTTTGCTTGTTTTTCTTTTTTTTAATCCTTAGTATCTGAGGTGAGTGCTGAAGACAGTGTTATGTCGTATGAGGCTTAGACCCCTTTTAAAGATATATAGACATAATTGTTACATTTTACATAGTGCGTATACATCACGAAGAGCGACCAGGTACATAATGTACCTGGTCGCTCTTGTACCATAATGTACCTGTGCACCATACGATCTGACGATAGGTTTCTTGTTCTCCTGTCGTGCCCACGCACATGTTTAGGCTGTGCCTATAGCTGCTATTGCTCATGTATGCTGCTTGTTTGTGGAGATATAGAAATGAATCCAGGCCCAACAGTTGATGAAATGTTTCAGAGGCTCATTGAGGGGCAGAAAGACATTAGGACTCGTTTAGAGGCAACGGAAAGGGCACTGGGGAACTTTGGTGATCGTTTGAATAAGATAGAGGCAAACATAAAAGATCTACAGATGAAAACGGATGGGATTGACAACATAAGTATAGCTTTAAATGGTGTGCAGGATGCACTTACACGGCATCAGGCCAGACTCGATGATTTAGAAGATAGAAGTCGGAGGTCAAATTTAATTGTTTTTGGCGTAAAGGAAGATCCTATTGAATCAGAGTCAGACTTGCGCAGAAAAGTTATCGATGATCTCTTTTCTGCTAAATTGGGAGTGCAGTGTTCATCTGTAGCTCGAATCCATAGACTGGGGAAAAGTTCTTCTAATCGCCCTGTCATAATGTACTTTCAGGACTATAGAGAAAAGCAAGCGGTCTGGAGCAATGTATCTAAACTGAAGGGAAAAAACATTAGAATCGATAATGACTACTGCGCGGAAACGTTGTGCAAACGAAAGCATCTTTGGCAAAGTGCAAAGCTTGAAAAAAAGGCTGGAAGTAAGATTTCCTTGGTTTATGACAAGTTGAAGATCGATGGGCGGTACTATAAATGGGATGCTGCTCTAAACTCTAGAACATTGATAGAGCGCAACACCAAATCCTTATTTGAAAGCTAACGGCCAGATACGTCCGATGTGCGGTTAGTTTCTTTCAATGCAAGAAGCATTGTGAATAAAAAAGATAAACTGGAAGATTGTTTGCACTCTTTGGATCCGCACGTGTGTGTCATAACTGAAACCTGGCTACACGACCAAATAAGTGACGATGACATAGTCCCACCAGGTTATCGGTTATATCGGCGGGACCGAGGATCTAGAGGGGGTGGTGTTGCTGTGGTTGTTAAATCCTTTGTCGATGTTGACGTAGAAAGCCAGATTGCTGAGCATGAAAGCCTTTTTTTGAAAATCAAAGTGAAGGAAACGGCTTTTTATTTGTGTGCAGTTTATCGTGCTCCAGACACTGATGAAAGCTTTTTGAGTAAATTGTATGACCGTTTGTTGTTGTTACGAAATAAGACTGTTATTGTAACGGGTGACTTTAATTTGCCTTTATTAAATTGGAACAATCTGTCTTTTGGATTATCGCATACGAGTGATAGAATCCTTGATGTTATGCTTGCTCTTGGTCTTGACCAAATAGTTACTGAATGTACTCGCGGAACATCAATTCTTGACTTGCTGTTCATTAGTGAAGGATTTAGACAAGGAACTGTTACAATTGAACCCGGCATATCTGACCATAAGTTAATTTCTTTCTCCTGGAAGGTCGAAAAATCAAAAACACGTGCGCTTGATGTCGCTACAGTTAAGGAATTTAGTAGAGCTGACGATGTGGCGATTATTGACTATATTGAAGAAAATATTGGGATCACATGGGATGATGTGGAAAGCTCTTGGCAAAGGTTCGCTAATGTGCTTAGGCATTGCATTAAAAAATACGTTCCAAACAGAAAAATACTTAAAAAGCGGAAACATCCATGGATTACTCGTGAAATTATACACATTAAGCGTAGACTTAAGAGATATCGTAAGAAGCAGGGGACGTCAACGCCACTGTTTATAGAAATCAAACGTGACCTATTATCAAAGGTGAGCTGCGCCAGAACTAAATATTTTACACACACATTAGCAGAGTTTCTAAAGACTGATCCGCAGAAATTTTGGCAGCATTTGAGTAAACCCAAAGATGCACTTACTAAAATAAAAGTTAGGGACAAGATTATCACTGATGCTGCCGAAATAGCTGAGAATTTTAATCAGTATTTCTACGAGGTGTTTTCAGAATTAGATGAATATGAAATAAAAGCAGTCGCTGCACCAGAGGATGGCATTGAAGTAACTCGTGAGGGTGTTCTGGCGATGCTGTTGAAACTGGACACTAAAAAATCCGCTGGACCCGATGGCCTTCCGAATGTATTTTTGAGGCGTTACGCAGAACAAATATCAGGCTGCCTCACAGACATCTTTAAACTCTCATTAGCAAACGGAAAAATTCCTTCACAATGGAAAATAGCACGGGTGGTTCCCGTATATAAAAAAAGTGATCGATTGTCTGTTTCAAATTATCGGCCTGTTTCCATAACATCCAGTTGCTGTAAGATGTTGGAGCATATTGTAGCCGGTTACCTGCGAAAGTTCCTGAGCGATCATAATCTTTTGTCGGATAATCAGCACGGGTTTCGGCAGGGGTTATCCACAGTTACTCAGACTGTTTTGTCTGTGCATGAATTTGCGCGGGTGCTTGATATGTCCGGACAAACGGACGTGGTTTTCTTTGATTTTAGCAAGGCCTTCGATAAGGTGCCACATGGCAAACTTCTCTATAAAATGGAATGTATGGGTATACCATTTTTTATTATTCAATGGATTCAAGACTACCTTACAGACAGACGGCAATATGTGGAATTTAATAAGACCGCTTCTAGTGTTGTTAATGTTCATTCAGGAGTTCCTCAGGGAAGTGTGCTGGGACCTTTGTTGTTTTTAATATATGTAAATGATTTAGTTGCGGTTGTTCCTAAAGATGTCTCTGTTAAGTTGTTTGCAGACGAGTGTGTTGTGTTTAAACAAATTTCATCCGAACATGACCACATCTCTGTTCAAAAAGCAGTTTTTGCTATTGAAGAATGGTGTCTGAAATGGGCTATGATACTTAATAGTGAAAAAACGGTTCTTTTGCGTATAACTAGAAAAAAGTCTCCAATTTTGCTTCCTTACTTTCTTCGCGGCAACATGATTTTGGAAGTTGACAAATATAAATATTTAGGCATAACACTCGACAATAAGTTAAAATGGTCGGCTCACATTACTAATATTTCTACATCTGCATTTCGAAAGCTATGGGTTTTACGAAGAAAGCTAAAAACTGCCCCTGCACACATAAAAAAATTGGCTTACGAAACTTGTGTGCGGTCTTTACTTGAATATGCTTCAGTAGTGTGGGACCCATACACAAAAAAAGATATAATGATCCTTGAAAAAGTCAATAGGAAAGCGGTTAGGTTTATATACGGAAAATACAAAAGGGAAGACTCTCCTTCGCAGTTAATGATCTCAAATAACATTCATACACTAGAAACCCGCAGAAAGATTAATAGATTGATATTCTTGAACAATAGTTTAACAGGAAAAAATAAGCTCCAGCTTCCACAGTGCATTAAGCGTCCTCTAGTGAGAAGGACTCGGAGCGTTCATGAGCATTCACTTGCTCCCATCTTCGCCAAAACTAACAGCTTTAAGTACAGTTTTTTCCCTAGAACAGTACAAGATTGGAATTCGTTACCGGCATCTGTTTTTTCCTCACAAAATTTTTCTGATGCGTTACATCGTCTACTTACCTGATATGTATGTTTTGTATCCTTATGCTGCTAATATTGTATAATTTTATTCTTTTGGTTTATCCTTTTGATATATGTGTGCTGCTAACATTGTATAAATTTTATTCTCTTGGTTATGTAACAATGTAAATTCATTCCTGCTAGGGCCAAGCAATGGCCTGCAGTATTCTGAAATAAATAAAAATAAATAAATAACGCAGTGCACTGGAATAACACGAGACGTTATGAGCACAAAACAAAAATTAAAAGCGCACAAAGCGTATGCACAACTTTCTAGTTAACTGAATCCTGCAAACATTATGAATTGAAATCTTCTTAATTAAACAAGAATTTAATTAAATCCTGCTATTTTCTAACTCGACCGTTTTCGCAGTAAATATCCTTCGTAAACGCAGCTTACAAATCACCTTATTCATTATTATTATTATTATTATTATTATTATTATTATTATTATTATTACTTTCACTGCGACCACAGTAATATGTTCGAAATTGGGTTTTCCTTATTGGTCTGTCCATTCCGTTAATCTGAGGACGGCCGTTGTCTTCGTCGACGACACAAAAGGACTATCTTTGTCTTCGTCATCCCTTGCTCCGCCATTGCCAGAGCGTGAAGAAAAAGAAAAACTGTGTCATAACTGCCTCCACTGGGTTTCAAGCCTGTGTAAGGGAAGCAAAATGATGTGAGAGTCGAGCGTATTGATCATTGAACCATCCCGCGTTTTTTTTTTCTTGCAGCATGGAAAAAAATATAGTAGCTCTCTCCAAGCGATAAGGTTTAGGTGCACACACAGCTGATTCTCAGGTCAACGAACACATGCATGTAACAAAGATTCAGGCTTCAGCTTTTGAGCCACATGCACACTGCATACATACGACACTGTTCACTGATAAAAAAAAGCAATCTCCTTTCTTACAAGGTTTCTGCATGTATGATTTCTGCAAGGTATACAGGGTACGCAATAGGCATTGCACATCCTACTTTTCCGGAAACTATGTAGCCCAATCAGTACGAACATGTGTTATGCGGAATATTTCGGATTTTCGAAGGGCAATGAAACAAGAATAAATTGAGAGTGGCATGACATCAACATGATACACAGAAAAGAACATTGGAAAGTACGAATTCCTTCTATTTTTAGCCGATATCAAGCCTGCAATACGATTCTAGCAGCCCGGCTTATGTATGCGGTACAATGTTGCACTGCTCAAGGCTATACAGGCGCTACATAGTCTTTTCGCCATGTTCATTTGTGATGCTCACTGTGAAGCAATGAGACGGGACAATGTCTCTCTCCCTCTTGAACGTGCTGGTCTAGGACTTGTCCACCTTTTTCTCAGGCAGATTGTCTCCCGCTTATTTTCCCCGCGTAATGCAGGGAATCCGTTATTTTGAGGGATCTTGCATCTTCGTCTTGTCCAATATCTTCTGGACCAGGTTGTGACATCGACTTTTGCGGGCGTGCCAGATACCTCTTGGGGTTTTGTAGAAGAAGTTGTTGAGGCCTTTCTTTTTTCTAAATTTCATTTCAGCATGGCGTAATTTCTTTTTCTCGAAAAGCACCGTCTTCTGCGTAGTAGGTGTGCTGTTCCCTGAAACTGTTTATCGCGTTCCCTACTTGAGCTGTGGATACCGAGATGTGCTTAAATGCGTCCGCCGGATGCATTTGTCACCAGGCGGTAAATAGTCTTTAGGTATGTACACGACAGGGCTGGAGTGCGTACTCGCGCTCGCGTGCTCCTGTCTCGCGATGTTACGTGATGGAAGACTGGCTTTGCCCTACAGGGATAGTAGTCCAACATAAATTGCGCATTTTGAAGTGCTACTAATCGCTGAATGCGAAACGATGTGTACCAAGGCGTCTAGCCAGGAGCGGCCGGGAATCAGCACGCGCTGGCACGCGTCCCTTGTTGATGCTAATCGCCATTCAACACGAGGCGCGGCAGGCGTAACGTACCGGTGGTCTAGGCCTAATTTGTGCGTTGTTCGAGGCTAGTTCTTTGTTCAAGACTAATCGAAATTAGCGAGACCAGACGGCTACAACACCGATAAGCAGTGTGGCCTAAATTTAATTCCTACGCCGAGGCAGGCGCGGGCGAGAGTGAGCAGCTGATAGTCGGCTTCTTAATGAAGTGCGTTATTCTTATCGAAATTAGAAAGGCCAATTTTCGCTTACTTCAGCCTGTTCAGTTAACTTAACAATGAATATACGCAGTAACAGTAGGAAGAAGCGCACTGATCCAAACATCCTTCTTGATTCATGTCAGCTATGTGCCAATAGCAGCCGTATATATAGGACAATTGCAAACTGGGGAGGAGAACGCCTCTGTTTGGAAAAATAGTGTTGAAAGAAAAAGGAAGAAAGGCAACTTAACGCTTAAATTATGATCTCCGTGGGCTGTGCGTGACTGCAAAATTTTGCTGTGAGGTTCACAGCCGCGTATGCTACGCGAGGAATGTGTGATGTTCACCAAGCATGTAGGGTTGTTATGGCCCACTTTTTGTCACCAGGATGGCTCAGCTTTGCTGCCGGGACAATTGCAGTGGAGAATATGCATGCAGTGCTATGGGCACTGTCAGGGCACTGGAGTGAGTCATAGATCTAGGACTAGTTCGAGCGGCTTTAGATCGCTGGCAGTAGCTTTATACAGTCCCCGTTTTATATCTATCTATCGATCGATATCTCTCTCTCCGAGAGAGAAAGAAAGAGAGAGAGAGTTCGCAGATTTCGGTATTATTACCACATGAAGTGCATTTCTTGCGGACTGCACTGAAATCTGCGGAGCCCACGCTGACTTTCATCCCGGTAGCTTAATAATGACGACTCTCATAGATGTGACAACATTTTCCTTCTCTTACGTTGCACTGTCCTTCAAATATATTTCACAAATAAAAATTCTGCTTTACTTTCAAGTCAAATTTTCATCCTCGGGTTGGTGGCAACTGACAAGTCTGGTATGCCATAATATGGTCACAGTGTAGTGGCGGTAAAGTAGATACATTACCAGAAGGAATCATTCAAGAGTCGAACTTTTAGTTTGGTGGACAGACACGCCGCGGTTGCTGAGTGGCTATGGTGTTCGGCTGCTAAGCACGAGGTCGCGGGATTCAATTCCTGCCACGAAGGCCACATTTCGAAGGGGCGAAATGCGAAAACACCCATGTACTAGATTTAGGTGCACATTAAATAAACCGAGGTGGTCCGGAGCCCCCACTATGGTGTGCCTCATAATCAGGTGGTGACTTTGGCACGCAAGCCTCGTACTTTTCATTTGGCGTAGTTGTGCACAAATAGGAAAGCAGCACTTACGTTACAATGATAGCGGAAAGCACGACTGGGGTCGTCCAACTTAATCACGACGATTAAGTCGGTCTTGTATTTAAACGTGGGTCACAGTACCACATTGCAGAGAATTTTTTGGTGCTGACCTATTTTCGGTATCGGACAATGCTATTCGCATCGCGCTGCGCGATCTGGGGCCGTGTTGCCTCTAGATTCAGTTCATTTTATATTTTTTCTGTCTTTCGTCATTTGCTCGGACGCACCGTGGAGCTGTTATCACTGGGAACGTCCGCCTGGCGGGGCAGATAATAACAGGTGAAAAAACAGACCGTTACTTGTAAAATGAAATTGACTGTTACCTGTAAAGTAAAATGGATCGTTACAAAGTACGCGTCCTAATTAGATGTGCCTCTCCCGCTGCCTTACTGGCGAAACTACTCACGAAGTTAAGACTACAGCAAGCGCATGATGCGGGAGAGGGATAATTTGATAACAGCGACCATTCTATGAAAGCGGTCACTCTATGAGGAAAAGTAAAAGAAGGTACGCGTGTAAATATACTCTTGAATCGTCACGCGGCTCAACCTTGGCACGGTAACCAAGGCTGTGTTTTGTAAGGAGTTTTTTTTCTTAATTTTTTTCTCCTTTGCCACTGTTTCAAATGATGCCAGCTCCACGATATCCCCGGTACCGGCCCTTAGTGCGATGGATTAAAGGAAACAAATAGAAACGAAGGAAAATGGTCCTTACATAATATGGCGCTTGGTTCTTATTTCTTCCTTTGAGTGGTGGATGCTACGCTACGTTTCACTAGGAAGCTTGAGCTCCGCCCACCATGCCAGTGTATAAAGCGTATTTGTAATACTATAGATTTGTGCGAAGTGGTCGATTAGTAACAGTTTAACTAAGGCTCGTCAGAGCAAAGTATTTTACAAGGTTAGTTTTTAATAGGGCGAGTTCCTTTTACCCATACGTCTCAAGCCATGCTCCTACTTGTCTAAGTTTGCTAGCACACGTAAATCAAATAAACATTATCTGCCTGATATAAAGAAAACAGAAAAGTACAGTGATCTGGCGCCTTCAGTGTTACGAGGTGAACAGCCAATCGCTTCCTTCGGTTTATGTATAACAACATGTATAACAACGGCGAAAGGACACATTCTGGGGCTTTACGTGGCAAAACCACAATCTGATTATAAGACAGGCTGTGGTGAGGAGCTACGGATTTATTTTGTCCCCCTGGGGTTCTTTAACGTGCACCCAATGCACGGTACACGGGCGTTTTCGCCCCCATCGAAATGCGGCCGCCGCGGCCAGGATTCGATCCCGCGATCTCGTACTTCGCCGCGCAACGGCATAGCCGCTTAGCCACCACGGCGGAACGGGCGAATGGAAGAAAACCTGTTCGCCAGGATCATAGGCGATTGCGTTGCCCCATCTCTCGCCTGCTTGCTTTTTGAAGTACTTTGCTTTCCTTCGCCACAAGCTTTCAAAGGTTCACACCACAGACACCCACTGAACCTGGGAGCTGAGTTGCAGTACGTGTGAAAGACGTTCCTGAAAGAAGGCGTACACCTGATTTCTCAGCTGATGCTTCCCATTATGTCCATCCATTTAGCGAGAATGAATCGTCACTAAAGGAACCGTGACGGGCGCTTGTGGGAAGACGGGGGGCGGCCACCAACCTGACTCAGGCACGCGTCGCGTGCTTAGCCGTGGGCTCGCCCTCGCCACGCGGCGTAGGTGACGAAAGCACTTTCACCCGTTGCGCGTCTCCCTTCTTGGAAACGACCTTGCTGGGCGTCGTCGCAAACGGCGTCGCGTCGGAGCAGATGCGGCCTTCGAAGCTGCACCGCGCCTTCGAGTCGAAGGCAGCGCCGTTCTCCGGTCTGCGAGGAGGTTGTCGTGACGTTGACTGTTGCCATCGGCGCAACGGCGCCGCAGCAGGCGGTGGTGCCACACACGTCTGCCAATAACAAAAGTAGCAAGCGCGGGTAAAACGAGAAGTGCGCTGCTTCGAAATTTTATTATTATTATTGTTTTCTTTTGCGCTTGTTTGGTTTCACGGCTCCGAAAACTCGGCATCGAGCGCGTCCCTTTGGGCAAGGGCCGAAAACGCCGCTACAGGCGCTCGTTCAGCGTTTTCGGCGTCCTTTGTCGGCAAAATTTGAGGCGCGGAGTCGTACATCTGTTGTGTGATCTTTATTTCCCTGCAATGAAAGCGACTAAAATACAATTTCCTTTCGCCTTTCTTGTGTTTTCAAGCCTGAAACATCGTGGCACAGAAACAGAGTTAAGCGAGAAACCTGCAACTGAATAAGACGAAACGGCTCTAATCGATAAGAACGAGAGCTTACTCTCGCCGGATTGGGCCTCGTATTCCAGACGCAACGTCGTTGTTTATAACTGCAATGGTACATTTTTCTGTAATACTAGGGCATGTGATAATATGAGAGGGTGGTGAGGCAACCTACCGAAAGGAATTCTATTGAGTTCCGCAAAGCATAACTGTACACCCAGAGATCGGTCACATGTGCACGCCATTATTTATTAACTAGATAACATGAAAAGATTATTTCATATGTAATCTTGAACCCTGTATGTTGTATGATGGAACCATTCAAAAGATAAGGAGTAGCCGGCGCCTTAAGTTGTGCGTCAACATCTCCTTATATCATATCAATAAAAAAAACATGAGCATGTAAAAGTCTCCTTAAAATCACCTCAACCTGTGGTGTATTTTGGCTTAAGAGAACGATAAGCCATTCTCCAATGTGACTGTATGTACAAAACGCAGTAACAAAGGAATTTATTGCTGATTTTTCTATAATCACCTTATTGGACACTGTCATTTTTGAGAAAGCTGAATGACTCCTCTTCGTCGGCAAACTTAAGATATCTTCACCAAGCGGATGCAAAAAAAAAAGACAGGGCAGCACAAAGAAGAAAAAACAACAGGTTTATGAACCTTTATCTGATCACATGGGTTTCTGTATAGCACCGGCTTACGGGTTTGCGGGTTTACTGAGTTGGTTTACGTGAGTTATGGGCCTTACAGGCTTTTTGTAATGCGTATAGTATTTTATTTAAAAAAAAAGCGATGAAGTCGTGATGCCGGGAGCTTAGTGTGATTTGTTGTCGATAAATTTATTCCGGAGCTTGCAACATGGAAATCGTTATTATAGTCCTCATATCACTGTTATTCCTAGTATGATAATCATTGTTCTTGCTTATCAACTGGAAACGTATAAAGAAGTGACAGCTAACGATGGCAAATAACATTTAAAGAAGCAACGCTACACAATTAACGCTGAACGATAACAGAAGAAAAAAAGCAAACTTTGCCCCACGCGCTTTTTTGAAAATCAGAAACATACTGACAGCATTATGAGTTAAGACGTCTAGAAGACACAAGAAAGCTAGCAGAAGTTCGGTGACCTCGCAGTAAACGACATATGTGGGCCAGATATGAAAAATACAGGAGTTATCTTTCTGGGGACAAAAGATGAAAATAAGCATAAAATGCTACTGAAACGAAACTGATTTACCTATTGCCAAAAAAAAAGAAATACACACACACACACGCAGAGCGCCATCACGGCCCACCTGTTCCTTGCAAGGAACGGCTAGAGTCAGGTAATTTGGCCACCGACAAAGGACGCTTTCCTGTCTCAGCTGTTAGGCGCTCCCGCAGTTACTGCTGTTGTTGATAGCAATGTGAAGAGCATACAAGGAACTATCGAGCAAGCTGGCATCCGCATGAAAGTAAGACGAAGCTGCAGACGAAGCCGTTCAAAGAATCACCCAGGTTTTGGAGCAAAGCTGTATACGGCTACCCTCCGGCGGTGGTTCATGTCCGTCGGTCTCTGCGTCGGGTCCACACGACAAAATTTTCGTCTCCAGTTTCTCGCTAATGCTCTGTAGATCTCAAACCAAAGTATGTATCTTGCAAAAAAATTATACCAAAATTGTCCGCTGAGACGACTCTGACATTGCGCCGAGTTTCATTTACTTTTCATAATTACGTAGTTCACCGTGAAGTTGTAAATAATATGAATTCCCGTCTGCCATGCGGCGGTACTTGCACGCGTGACTACTTCATAAAGGAATAAGAACAAATCACTCCACAGTCAAAAGATGTATTCGTTGTCTGTATCCTCCACTAATAATAATAATAATAATAATAATAATATATATATATATAAATAGATGCGTCGATTGAGGTAGAACATACACGATGCAGAATGCCACAACTGGTGTGGTCAATTGCTACTACTGGTCGAACGCTGTTGAACACTGAGGTATGAGGTAGTATTCATCAAAGCAGACTACCTCATATAGTTTCTGCTGTTCATGTAATAATGTGTTAAGAGAAATGGAGGGTAAATGATAATTAAGAGAATTTAAACACACGTGGCTGCCTCATTAAGATGGAGTCAGAATGAAGAAACTGTGCACTCCAAGCGTGCGTGTTTGGCCACAGCAGATTCTGACAGGTATCGAGAAAATGTCACCTTCACTCCTAAGCTTCAGTTCGCAGTAAAGAAACCAGACCCGAGCGGAAGGAATAGAACTTGGAGTATGCATTCGCATCATAACTACCCGAGGGAAATTTCTTTGCACTATTTCACCTAGAAATGTAGTAAGCAATGGCGCAAGGTCCAGGGTGCCGAACCGAAAAAAAAAATTAACAAAAATAAAATAAAGCATACTGGCTTGGTTCGGGCGCGGGTTGAGCACGCTCTTATTTTGTTCCAAACGAGTTTTGGCTCAGATGAATAATAATTTATAATGGTTCGTGAATGGACTCGCAACAGTGAACCGGTTGGCGAACCGCTTCGGCAGAGTAAACTTTATCCTGCGCTATGGCAGAAGGCTGCAGAGTGCTATCGGCTTGTACGCAGGCGCATGTGCAAGCGTTGTTAGGTGGCGGAATAAAAAGGCTTTCTAGCATATCAGAGACTGAAATTAATTTTTCTTGCATAAATATCAGTGAAGTTTAATGTTGTACAGCTACAGCAGTCATAGACATGAAATCCACCATAAGAGTGCAGTACGCGGTGCAGTGCCTCGACACGTACTCCTTCTTTCCCGCGTTTCCTTTTATTGTGATCCGCACTGAGTTCGGGCAGAACAACAGAAATTTATCGGCGTGTTCGAATACCGATATTTTCTAATGGAATTACGCATGCAAATATTTGAGAAAAAACAACCATCTAATTTAGAATAGAATATCGGGTAGTTCAAATTTCTAAAAAAATAAATAAAAAAAGTCAAATGAAAAATTTCACGGGGCCTGTTCGGCAACAAAAGGTTTGTTTATGTTATTCGATAATGTAGACCATGATATAGCACGATCCCATCTGGTCACGATGACATTACAAGTAATAAATAAATAAAAAAGGGATCCAGATGTTCCAAATGCATGTAGTATAGTGTTAATTGAAAGGGCAAAGGTCAGTACTGCAGCGCCACTCATCATGGCTGCCCAAGACGAGACATGCTCACTCAACGGTTGGTAACTATTGCGCATAAATGACATCCTACGTGTGTTTATTCAGAAACTCGATCGCCTTCACAAACGCATATTCGACAACTTCGAATACTGAAATCTCGAATTCAGACTCTTTGATTCGCGTTCAAAATTTTGAAAATTCGCACACACCTAGTGAAATATACTAGCCTTCCAAGACGTATATGCACATGCACTTTTAAACGCAAATTCTCACGGTCACAACCTAAATATCTTAACGTTTATTTTCTTCGTAAACGTAACATTCTAATTTATCGACATGACATTGCAAACTTAAAGAAATAAAGCGTTGTCGTAAATATATATAAAACATTATTATGTCCAATATGTAAATATAACATATGCCCAGAGATTACGCCAGCAGTAATCTTGAAATAAAATTACGTAAACTATAGTCTGAAACGTACAACAAAGCACCTTATTTTCTATGCGTCACAATGTCCGCAAATCAGCTATAATAATGAACATATAGTGAGTATGCATCGCGATCATCAAGTGCTCAGAGAGCACCCATCTTCATCGAGCACCTGTATGAGGGTTTGCGTGAGTTATGGGACTTGTACAGGCTTTTGTAACGTGTATATTATTTTATTCCAAAAAGGGATGAAGTCGGTGTGCTGGCACATTAGCGTGATTTGTTCTTAATAAATTCGTTCCTGTGCTTGCAACATAGAAGTGGTTATTATAATCCTCATATCACTTTCATTTATACGATGATATTTATTGTTCTTGCTTATTAACTGGAAACAATGAGGAAGTAACAGCTAACGATGACAAAGTATTTTTAAAAATAGACCAAGAGAGATAAAGAAAAATTTCACCGACGATTGTGATATCGATTATGATATAAAAACAAAAAAAGATACACGCGCACACACATAGCGCCGCCATGGCACCCTTGTTCCTTGCAAAGAACGGCTGGAGTCAAGTAGTTTGGCCACCGACCAAGGATGCTTTTTTGTCTCAGAGTTAAGGCGCTTCCGTAGTTACTGTTGTTGTTGATCACATTGTGGACAGCGCATAAGGAACTATCGAGGAAGTTGTCATCCACACCAGAGTAGAACGAAGCCGCAAACGAAGTCGTTCAAAGAATCACACAGGTTTTTACGAGTGCGCTTAGTTAGAGGAGATCTTGTTCTTTATAAGGGCAGGTCGCATCGGGAACGCAAACGAAGTACCTCACAAAAGAATGAACTTTGTCTAAAAGGATAAAAGCAAAGAAAGAAGCACCATATAATTAGTTGTTTTCACTTGATTTTACAAATACGTTCGGACACTGCGGTACCGTTGCGACTTTTGCTTCTTTAATCAAAGTAGAATGCAGCCCAATTTCTGCGTAAAAAGAAAGACTAGAGTAACGATGCAGAACCTAACTAGGATTCAAGAAAGCACCGATGAATGTCTGGCTCACCTCGCCGTTCCCGAAGGTAGTACTAGACACTGAGCATTTCCAAAAGGCAGGATGCTTCGCAGGTGAAAAATGAGTATCAGTTGTGATAAACACTGCGACAAGCGTAAACACACACCACGGCTAGTGCAAAGTCGCAACAGAAAGCAACAGTACCGACGCACAGTCCGGCCAGCACGCGCATTATAGAGAAACAAGAAAAGGAAATGAAGGGTTGACCGAGCACTAAGAAGAATATCTAACTGATAATTGAACCAACCAAACCCAGCGCTCGGCACGGCACCGATTACCTTCGCTTCAACCCGTAGTCTGGCGATATTTGACCTTCGTGAGTGAAAGCGAAAGCTTCCACGGCATAAACTTCTCGCATGGTACCAATGCTTCGCCTCACTACTGATCTGTTCCCGTCTGTTTTAGAACCCAGCTCTTAGGCGCATGTTGCTGCGTTTCACATCGGCGTCGGCCTTTGGCGTCCTCCTGTGGTGTAACCGAGCGAACGAGCACAGTGAATGATGAAAGAACCAACGCGGAGCGCAGTGGGAGGTGAAATACGGAGATAGCGAAGAGAGCGCGAGGACGCGAGGAGGAAAGCGAGGAGAAGGGAGCAGCGGAAGCATGAGGCGGAAAGCGGAGGAGGAGTGCTGCGCAAAGCGTAGTGCCGCGGAAGATGGGCTCTGCGGCGACGACCGCTACGAGATGGCGCTAGAGTAGCGTCACTCACGCGCTGCCTCTCACGATCTCCCGATTAGCGAGGCAGTCGCAACCACTCTTTGCTCCTTTTGTAATTCGCCCCACGAGACAGATTGTCCGCACCAGTCAATAATCGCTAAATAAAAACACTTATAGAGCTGCGCTCAAATTTCGAATTATGGAGCATCGTATTTGTTGCTGAATTGTTTTCCTTCCAAAGTTCCTCCATCGTCTCTCGGAGATGCGACGTGTGGACGTAGCTTGGAGAGCGAGTAGCACCGGAGCAAAAGGAAGGGAGGTTGAAGCATTTCGCGGTGTGTGCATAAGTGCGTCACAGGTGTTTGATGAAGTGGGCCGCCGAAGCGGCGACTGCTTGCGTTGCCGGCGCTGGGATATGGATTCAGTGCTTCCGCTTGACATTACATGGGCGTTCGTGAAGCCAGCATATGTGTATGTGTGCGGGCGGGGGTGGGGGTTGCATTATCCTTCACGATGCAGTGTATGCATCCGGGCTTTGCGATGCCGACAACGAGGACAGGGGCTGCACGGTTCCATGCTACTTGTTTTTTTTTTACAGTGAAGTTGTTAGCCTCTAGTTGGTCGGGAGTTTTCGTGGCGTGCTCACCCAAGAACGTCGCAGTTTCGGCCGAGAGGTGAAGCATCGATTGCGATATCAAATTACTTAACCGCTAGCTATACGAAGTAAGCATAGTAGCTTTATCGGCTGTATAAGTTTGTAAGCATAGGCATACTAACTAAATTAACAAGCATAGTGTTACGCGCGCGCAAGCAAACACGAACCAATGTCACTCGATGACCACGGAAACTCGCTGTCAAAACACTGGAGCGAGCAAGCGCGGCAGCAACAGCGAGTGAATTGACCTTCGTGCTGTGTCTCACATCACTGCGAACTAAGCCGCGAAAACGCGGCGCGCGGCCGGACTCTGTTCCCGTCGCAGATGGCTTTAAAGATACGGAAGCCCGGGACGTCCGCAGTAGAGCGTGACCCCCTCCCTTCCCTCCCCCCGGATCCTTGCACGTGAAGAAAGACGGCGCTCCTCCTACCCTTTTCCCTCGCTTGCGTGCACGAAATTGTGCCGCGAACGCCGGCTCACCACCGCACGATTTCACTAGCACATTCAGCACCCTGCAGGCGGCGACGATTTTGTCGCCTTTGGACTCGATACGGAACCTCACGGCGACGGCAGAAATGCGCCTTGATTGTCCATATAATTTCTATCACAACACAAACGGCAGCCGGAAAAGGGGTTTGTGTTTGAGTTTCCGCGTTACAGAATTATGTTTTCTCCTGTATTGGAATTACAGTCCGATGCTATCATGTCTGCGGGTTGTGTGTAAATCCTACTTTCCGAATTTTTCGACGCATTTTACTTTAAGAAATTTAGTTATTTCAATAACGCACTTGCGCTAGGCGGGGGTACTACAAGAATGAGGACGTATGCTGTGCTAATGGTACCGCCACCTAGCCGCCGTTTGTTCTATATGTTCTCGTATATTTGAATAACATTCCGAAGCTATCATGCTTGCAGCTTGTCGGTAAGCTGTACTTTGCGCATTTGATGACGCAGTATACTTTAAACATTAATTTAGCTCAATGAGGCACTTTCGCTTGGCGGACCGCCTAGAAGAATGAGGATCTATGCTGACCTTCCGCACAAATGCGTCCGCGTGTGACGTACGTCGCTTGTGGTGGAGGTGGTTGTGTAACGCTGTCTAACGTCAGTTGGGGTGGTGGTACTTGTCTAACGTCCGCACCAGCTTTGCTGTACATCCACTTTCACAGGGTGGAGTGGAGGCGGATTTATTTTCATACGCTCGTTCGAAGCGCAATGCGTGCGGCTTGAATAAGCTTTTTGCGTTGGCGTCGTCGCTGAAATTTTATCGATGACTTTCTAGTCTGTAGCAACGAAAGAAACCAGGAAGCGGACTTGTACGTAACCTCTTATATGCAAATAATACCTTGTAATCCATTACACCTTCTGTGATTCTGTATTTTAAGCATTACTTTATTTATTCGGTAACGCTCCCTGCAATTCAATTACTTGTTTTATTAACCAATTACATGTCTCCAATTACATTATTGACGAGACAAGCTATAACAAGCGACGTCACGTTAAGAACCTGAATTTGGCAAAAAAACTACAGCAGAACGCCTGAGATCATGCCATGCAGCAGCCTCACCAATGCGCATGTTCAGGCAAGCAAGCCTGGTGGCTCACTATCTGTTTAATCACCTTAACTTTCCACCAGATGTTGGCAGATGAATTAAAGAGCTGCTGGTACGTCTCGAAAGCGAAAGCCACTTAGGACGTTAATGCAGGCAGTCACACACGGATTATTTTTTCAGCTTTTCACTGACCCCAGTGGGGGCGTATTCTTCAATCCCCAGCAACAATGAAGCGCTGCCCTTCATAGAGGGCCCAGATGAGGAGTAACCACAGTGTTGTGTACAAGATGCGTTTACGTTTACAAGATCCTGCGCGCACATCGAGCGAACTGGCTAACCTCCTTCTATTTCACTTTATTTTTCCTCCTCGAGCAAGTTTTCAGTGTTGCTACGGATGCCTTCACCACAGAATGAGAGACAATGGCTGATGAAACGTCTTTAAAGCAATTAGTACAAAGAAGCAATGTATATATGGCTGCAAGTGACGCACTGAAGGGGATGTACCAGCTTGTTTTGTTTACTGCATCTATGCAATGTTAAGAAAAGTGCGTCGCAAGTACTATAGAAGTAATCAATTACGATTTAGTAATTCATTCCTCAGTTACTTTCTTGGGACAGTGTTTGGCAGGTGTGATCAATTATATTTTAGATTGAAGTAACTGTAATTATAATCAGTTACTTTCTTTCTGTAACGTGTACAAGTTTGCCAGCAGGTGACATTTTGTTCAGTTTTCAGCGCTTTCCTTAGATAAAAGCAGGTGAGGAGATTAATACTTCTAAACGGTTTGCGTTAAACACCACGACGGTATTTCTTACGCACTTGCATGTTGCTAAGTCTCGAAAGTCTTGCGCTCTCTAAGCGCTGATCACGCCTACTGTGCATACCAAATCACGCATACTGTGCCCGGGGAATGCTTTCCAGAAATCGAAAGCGTCCTACTCTGCCTGCTGCCATGAAACGTGCATTGAATCATGGTACGCAAAAAGAAAAGCACATGTTTCATGCCATTTACAGCTGTTGCTACCGCGCACTAAGAAGGTGACTGCATTCATTAGTGACCGTATTGTTATTCTATGTTATTCGTAGAAGAAGCCATGTTGATGAACTAGCTGGTTTCCCCATTATCTCTTCTCGTGGACACCGCCTTTTTCTTGCTCCGTGTGTCCGGGTGTGTTCGTTTTACAGCTTATTCAGTAATGAAACGAGCTGGCCCAATGGCCGAAGTGGGAGGTTCAATAGAAACGGTGATTCTGCGGTGCCCCTGAAACAACATTTAGGCGTCGGAGCACAACTGGGACGGCCAAGTTGATATGTAGAAGTGCCTCTGCCGAGGTTGCCGTGTGGTTACCAGCACGTGCCTATCGTCTATCGCCATTCTGGCAAATGACTCATCCCGTGAGTTGTATCAATGTTCTCGTGGGGTGCACCGACTGAAAAGTAAGTATTTCCAAGAGTCACTTATGCATTGAGCACGGGTAGCAGATTATGTACTTGAATCATTGCGTACCAAACCGGTAAGCGTTATTATTTTTTTCTGGTTTAGCTTCTGCTCGGGTTCAGGCACATTATAAGAAAATTGATGCGGGTTCGGATTGAATTCCGGCTAGAATTCCGGTTCAGGCATGGCTTTCGGTTCGGGTTCGACCCTGGTAAGGTCGAAAAAAAAAGTATTCGTAATTGCGAAACAGACTGTCTTTTTAAAGAATGAAAAATGACACCGGTATAGAAGTTTTCATCGGGTGAGGAGGAAAGGGCGCGCGGCGAGCCTTTCCTCCTCTCTGGCTTGTGCGATCCGGTGCGGCGCTGCTTGAAAGTATTGCTGTCGCGTGCTGCGGAACGATTTGGAGATGTTTTAGCTTGTACTTTGTGAAATTCACGCAATGTCCGTTCATACAAGGTCGTCGGGGAACCAATGTGTAGCCTTTCGGTGCATCGGTAACTACAGTATGCAGAGATATCTCTTGGGGGCGCAAACAAGTGACGCGCATCATCAGCTGCGGTGTGTGTGTGTGTTTGTTGTGAACTATTTTGGGCGTATCGGTTTCAATTCAATAAAGAAAACCGGCGTGTGTGTATTGCCAGGAAACGCAAAACCTGCTAACAATCTGATCACATTGCGTAGGAACTAAAACATAAGAGCCCATGCTCATGTACGGCCCAACCTAAGGCAACCCTGAAACATCTAAGCGCCAGGCACTATCAAATATCTGTGATACACGGGCGTCGTTCGTACGCATTTTAAGTCTAGTAGACTTTAAATCACTATGATATACCTAGGCTAGCCTCCTGTGTGAGGCCGACAGCGCTGCTCAGCCCAGCAATCACTGCGGTTGGTGAACCCAGCACGGTGCATATATAAACTGTATAATTCGCACTTGCCTTTTTGCCCTGTAAAGCTGTAATCTCCGAGAGGGATCGCATAAAAAGAATGCGGCGGCTATTTGTGGGGACGAAATTTCCGTAATACGGGTGAGTGCGTCGTAGAGAACGGGACGAACAAAACCGAAAAAAAGAATAATTCGGTTGTCGTCCTCTTTCTCGAAAAAAAAATACAGAAAGCGGGATAACGCCGCAATAAGACCTCACATGATCGTGCCGCACAGCGTTTATAGATGTGCGAACGTTGATGTTGCGTGATTTAACCATGCGCTACACAGAGGAAATATATCTGTAGTCCAGCATCTACCGCTGCTTCGGACGCTAGCGCAGCTCATAAATGGTCGCTTTGCTGGACAAGTGTGATTTATACTGTAAGATATGCTGTTACTACTAACCAAAACCATTTGATTCATGGGTGGATACCACGTCTACCTAACCAAGTAGCCACGCTAAGTAATCTAGAGCTAACATTTTGAACGCTTGTCAAACTATAACAGCACAACTCCTACCGTGGCAGTACGGTACCCACGCTGTTACGATCGTCGAGTAACTTTGATTGCTCCTAATGTGCAGCTGAGAACCAAAGGAAAATACTGCTATAAGGTCACAGTAGTGAATATAATCTTCAGAAATACACAATTGATCTCCGACGCGGATTGTAGGCTCAAACGCGCGCGCACACATCGTGCTGCGTGCTTCCCCCCGCCTCAGCCCCAGCAGGAAGTCCGGCTATGCCTACTTAAACCACTTAAGTACGTCTCAGAGAACCGTTTTCCACGTAGAAGATGCCACGTCAGCCGAAATAGACCGCGCAAGCGCGAAGGCAAACGCCAGAAAGCAGCGTGGAGCGTATACCTGACATACAAGAGGGAGCGCTTGCCCAAGCCGGCATGTAGACTGCCCATAGATGACGCCACTGCGTGCGCAATATGGCGGTCTGTAAAGCCTCTAGTTTTTTTTTTATTTGACGAATGCGAGCAGTCTTGATTTGGAGAGCCACAAGTGTAATCAACATCGCGTACAGCTGCGTTAGTATTGCGTTCAGCTTCAACATCTCCTCACTTCGAATCGCTCATCATCCAAACCGCTGACAATGCTTACAGCAGGATGGATGGCGACCTGCATCCAATTTAGGCAAATTATTTCATCCGTAACTGTCCCGTAGTACAAACATGGTGTCCTGCCAAAATGTGAAGATGTTTAGTACATTGTGGTCATGGACAAGCAAGAATCAGTTAAATGCCAATGATCCAATAGCTTCTACCTGGAGCTGAATAAGTTGTCAAGGCGACAAGACGTTAGAACGGTCAGCTGTGTTAGCTGTGAACGGTTGATCTAGCTCTGCTATATATAAAAACTCAAAGCATATTACGTGCGCCGCAATGAGGTGTCGCTGGAGCAGGGGTAATGAGCACCACTGCAGGGCCCGAAGTATTGCAAGATCGTGTGCTAGATCTGTTGTACCATGAACGTCAAGGTGTCCTGCCAAATGAAAAATGCTGGCACATAGTTTTTACTGCATCCTTTCATTGGTGTGGCTATAAGGGGCGAGTACGGCGAGACTCCGGGGCCCGAGACCCTCCAAGGTTATCCGCAGGGGGAGGACTCTACTATGAGGTCTTGGTAAATACTCATATAAGGTCGTGACAACAGTGAACAATTCTTCAAACACACACACACACACACACACACACACACACACACACACACACACACACACACACACACACACACACACAAACACACACACACACACACACACACACACACACACACACACGCACGTACACGCACACACGCACACGCACGCACGCACACACACACACACAAACGCGCGTGATTGCAGACTGCTTAAGTGGACATTAAAAGTAAACATTAGGTCAAGCTAAAGTGACAGATTAATGCTCGAGAACATCTAAGGCATCAATATTACAGAACAGACCTTTAGTAATAGAGAAATTGAGGTAATTACAAGACAATTTGTGGCTTCACCCCGACATTCAATTATTAGCCCGATGACGTAGCAACTCCTCACTACAACAATAATAATAATAATAATAATAATAATAATAATAATAATAATAATAATAATAATAATAATAATAATAATAATAATAATAATAATGCCTTTATTTGTGTCACACGTAGGGTACACGACAGTGCAGGGCAGTAGTAAAAGCTGTCAGAAATGAGAGGTTGACAAAGCCGCAGGCCCCCATGCACTTGACAGCCGTATAGCAGCATTGCTTATATCAGAAAACAAGACAGAATACACAATACAGTACACAATACACCCTGATATATGGATTCCATTTTCCGGAAATAGAAACAAAAATTATTGTGATATAAGGCAGAAAGTAATGCCAGAATAAATAGCTTGAACCAGTTAAAAAAAAGAAAAAATTCATACGAAGGTGTAGTTTACTAAAGTAAAAAAAAGACAAATTACTACAATTCAAATTATAATTCAATATGTGGGCAATGAGGCGAGTGGTTTGGTGTACATGAGTATCTAATTGTTTAAATGTAACTGTAATGTAATTGTCTAACTGGTACTAGTCACTTTTATTAGAACGATAATTTCATTGCATTATAAGATTAAAGAAAATGCTACTTGTGTACTTGTATTCAATTCTTTCAAAAAAAAAAACCTTTTGACGTTATCCTTCACAACGACGCGGGCCGTCGAAAGGTTTCGCTTTCGCTTCACTCTGCCTCTCCCACGCTTTCACGTTTAACGAGTTTGGCTCGGTAGTGCTACGCTGGCTTTGCCGATTCATGAAACTCACGCAAACTGCAAGTAGCATAGAAGAGGCTCATTGAGAAGAGCGTTGAAGATCGTGTTTATGATTTGGCGGGCGCCTTCCCTTACTCTTTCGCACTGCCGGCTCTACCTTCGGTCGCTTTCTGGCCACGCGTTTGTGTTTTGCTTAAAAAACCATAGCGCCCGCTATCTGACGCTGTTTTGCTCACCGACGCCAGTAAATTGTGGCGATGGCGTATACAACGCCATGACTATCAACTCGGCGGTAGGCGATTCGCACTGTGCTAGAGTATACCGGCTGTTGCGACGCCGGTTACTCGAACCTGGACCGGCGTTACTACTGGGTAGCGTGGTGTTGTCGGCAGGCTGCAGGCGTCCTGTAGACCATGGCGACCAGGCTTGGGCGCGAAGATTTCTAGTGCGAAACTTCCACTGTTTATTCTATCGTTGGTGAAGGATATATATGAAGAGAAGAATAATCAAAATACATTGCAGCGCCGCTTAAATAAGCTCGCTAAAATCGTAGGCGGGATTTTGCTCACGTCAACGTCACGTGACATGTAGTGTATCCGCTCACTGATGGGCGGCTGCTCCCTCTCTCTTCAGCAACGTACCCGCCATAGTTGCTCAGTGGCTATGGTGTTAGGCTGCTGAGCACGAGGTCGCGGGATCGAATCCCGGCCACGGCGGCCGCATTTCGGTGGGGGCGAAATGCGAAAACACCCGTGTACTTAGATTTAGGTGCACGTTAAAGAGCCCCAGGTGGTCGAAATTTCCGGAGACCCCCACTACGGCGTGCCTCCTAATCAGAAAGTGGTTTTGGCACGTAAAACCCGATAATTTAATTTTTTTTCCGGCGACGTTGCACGTGCTTGCCTCCACTGGCAGCAACCCGCGGGTCCTGTTTCGTTCGCGGAAAGGAGTCTCCCCTTGAATCGCACAGTTTGCGGAAGGTGGCCATCCCTCCTGTCACGCACACACACAAAGGGGTCCTAATGACTGCGGGGCGCCCACCAGAACGGCAACCTCTCGAGACACCCATAGGATAAATTAAGGATCCATCCTCCGTTTTGATTAGGCATGGTCTTTCGATCATCCTTTTTGCACGGGGCGTTACGCGCCAATCATAACAGCAGCATCTCCGGCGGGGGAGGAAGATCTCGCCGCGTAGGGGCCAGCAGCCACTGGGTGAGGTATCGGCGTTTCAGCAGCAGAATTTACCTCTGGGATGACGAACACGTGGTTCGTAGCTTGTAGATTCCCTGGAGTCGTTCATCAGTCCTCATGGCGCTTTTGTATGCCTTTTCTCCCTGGTCCAGTCCAGTGAAACTGCACTTACAAATCGGTCTCACAACCTTTCGTCTCCTGTTTGGGCAAGCAATTACTCCAGAACAGTGTTGAACCCACAACCACAAAGCAAGCGAGCTCAAGGCCACCCTCCTTCAAGACACACCAGGTGTTACAAAAAAACAAAACCGCGACTGATTTCCCATTTCTTTCGCGCGTCCTCCCCCCCTTAAACACTAAAAACAGCCATTTCTTGAAGGAGTTAAGACGTGGTTACCAAAATCAGCTAACAATCTACTACAACTTCGCGAAAATAGAAAAACACGTGTGAAAAAAATACCAACGTAAAAATGACATGGAAACCAGAGTGTGCATGAGGCTTTGGCTACTCTAGGGGCAACGACTCGGACCATCGGCATTGCTGTTACGTTTACCCTTCTTATAGAGAATATCGAAGGTTTACTGTTGAAGAGCCAAGCTCCAGCGCAAAAGACGGCCGTTTTTTGCAGACATGGAATGCAACCATGCGAGGGGACAGTGGCCACTCTGTGGTGCACCTTGAACCAGCGATATAGCAAGCTAGCTTCTGCGTCACCCACACCACGCAGGCGCATTCCTTTTCTGATGCACTGTATGCTTCCTCACAAACTGCAAGCTTTATACTGGCGTACAGTACGGGGTGTTCTTTTTCGTCATCTCTCTTTTGACAAAGCACTACCCCCATACTCCGGTTGCTGGCATCACACTGAATAAGTAATGGTTTAGAGTAGTCGGGCGCGTTGAACACTGGATGACTCGTTAGTGTTTTCTTCAGCAGAATAAGAGCCTTTTCTTTTGCGTGATCCCACTTTACCGTTTGCGATTATGTTTTGCTGAGAACATCTGCTGAAGAACTTGAAATCTCGGAACAACGCGGGATATATCTTTAGCAATAAGCTGCCAAAGCAAGGGAATACCCGCTGTCCGGCTTGGTGCGTGGTTGCAGGAAGTTGTCTATTGCGGCCACTTTAACCTCTGAAGGCCCACGGTGGCCTTGCCCTATTATATCAACCGGATAAGCTACCTCCGCGCGCCCCAATTGGCATTTGGGAACCTTGACATTTAAGTTGGCCTCTCGTAGACGACAAAATACGGTTCGCAAGTGTTGCATATGGACCGTCCATGATGAAGAAAAGATTGCTATGTCATCGAGATACGGAGGTGCAAATTCCTTCATTCCCCTCAGTGCCTGGTCCATAAGGCTAGAGAAACAATAGGGAGCATTCTTCAATCCAAAGCTCAGGAATTTCGACCGAAAGGTTCCCGTCGGGGAAATAAACGCCGCAAGCCTAGTTGTCTTCTCGGTCAACGGAACCTGCCAGTACACTCTGACTAAATGGAGTGTAGAGATGAAATTAGCACTGCTCACTTTCGCAAGCCTTCCTATGATATGTGGTATTGGGTAGGTCGATCTGGTCGTTCGTGATTAAGTTGAGCTGGCGGTAGTCGATACACGGTCGCGGCTCCTTTCTAGGGACCTCAACCAAGATAAGAGGCGAGATATGATCACTCTCTCAGGATTCGATTACGCCTAGCTCTGGCATCTTGTTTATTTCAGAGGCTATGACTAGATGTTGACGAGGTGAAACGCGATAAGCTTTCGAACGAACTGGGTCCGATAAGGTTAATTCTATATCGTGAACGATCACAGTGGTCCTGCCAGGTGTGTCTGAAAATGTCTTTAAATTCAAACACGAGCTCCCTCAGTTCGGCCCTTTGATTGGGATTCAACTACGCCTGCTTTGCCCCCGTTACTGATGTTAACTAGGGAAAGTCGACAGGCATCTCCTCAGGTTCGTTAGGAGATATGTTCACAATGGCCTCCCTCTGCTGGTAGGGTTCAAGTAGGTTGCTGTGGTACACCTGTGGTGTCCTTCGTTTTCCCGGTACCGTAATCATGTTGTTTGTTTCAGATAATTTCTGAATTATGTCAACCTGTCCTTCCCATTGAACCTGTAGTTTGTTTTTCAATTAGGGTTTGAGGATCATTACCTTTTCCCCAACTTTAAAGCATCGCATTCGAGCTGTCCTGTCATAGTGTTGCTTAGCAATGCTTTGCGCCTTACGCATTTCCTGCCCTGCTAATTCTTGAGAAGGGTGCAGTCGGTCTAACAGCTCTAGCACGTATGCCACAACCGAAGGATCGCCTGCCCGGCCTTCCCAGGCTTCTCGAACAATGCAAAGAAGGGACCGAAGGCAGCGACCATAAACGAGCTATGAAGGTGAAAACCCTGTTGACTCGTGTGGTGCGGTTTGAAGCGTGAACATTGCGGCAGGCAAGGAAACTTCCCAATCGGCTTTATGCTCATAACAAAGGGCTCGCAAAAGCCGTTTCATGACTGAGTGGACTTTCTCTACCGCATTTGCCGGCGAGTGGTACACTCAGCTGCGAATGATTTTAATACCGCACGCTTCCAGAAACGTCGAGGTGAGGGCGCTCGTAAAGAGGGATCCTTGACCTGACTGGATTTCTGCGGGAAACCCTACTCGTGCGAAGACAGACAAAAGGCGCGTTGATGATCTCCACCGAGCTTAGTTCTTTGAGGGGCACTGTCTCGGGGAATTTCATTGCGGCGCATAGTAATATGCCGACATCCAGACTGCGTTGCAGGAAGTGGTTCCCCTGTGTCTATTATGAGCGTGCGAAATGGCTCCGTCATAATGGGAACAATTTTCATTGGCGCTTTAGCCTTACCTCAGGGCTTGCCTCTGCATTGACATGTGTCGCCGCTTCTTACGAATGCTTCTACTTCTCGAAACTAGCCGGGCCAGTAAAATTCCTGCTGTAAGCAGTCCTTTGTTTTACGAATGCCAAGATGCCCTGTCCAAAAGCCCCCGTGGACCAGGTGCAGGAGCTGGTCACGATAGGGATGCCGCCACGAGTTGGTCGAATTGCACTCCCTTTCGACTGGTGTACTTTCTATAGAGGACGCCTGCCCTCTTGAGGAACTTCGAGTTCTCTTTGGCCACACCTTCTTTCACGTCTGGCCTTTGGTTACACAGGGTGGAATCTTTTTCCTGTTAAAAAAAAAAAGACTTTCCTATGTCGCAGGGCTTACATTCAATAACTTTTTTCTGCATTCTGCCTATCAAGACATCTCCGGCTCCGGCGCTTGCCTCACCTTTTCATTAGCTAGTACTTTCCGCATTATCCCCTACAGGGCTGTCCTGTTTGGTGCTGGTTGACGAATCCTCCATCAAACTTGTTTGCTGCACCACTGGACATTCGTACACTGCCTTGGCCGCGAGCTCCCTTGCCTTGGAACGAGTTAGGGCTTGCACTAAACCCGATTCCCCTGCGTCGCAGTAAACCCTCAGATTTGTTAGAAAACAAATATGGATACTGAATGAAGGGAAAATGAGACATCCACCTGGTCGTAGCAATTGCTACAAAGGAAACCCATACGGGTTCCTCGAAAGAAAAGCCTCAAAGTTGACGAAAAATTCGTCCTGGTCCGGGACGAATTTCGAATCCGGGACGAGGAACCCGTATGGGTTTCCTTTGTAGCAATTGCTACGACCAGGTGGATGTCTCATTTTCCCTTCATTCATTTCTTCTCTCCACCTTGCGGGTTTCCGCAGAACTACTACGTCAAATATGGATACTGCGGCGGGAGGTGTGCCGAGACGGTGGCTTCAGTGTCCAGTACTCCAAAGGGACCTTCGATACAAATATCTGCCACATGGAGACAAACACTGGAGACCTCAACGGCTTGCCTTATAGAAGCACATTCTCCAGTGAACTGGCCCTCCTCTTTGTATGACGGATGTACCACATCCATTGTGACTGCCGAGACGCGAAGCACCCGACATGGCTTGCCGTTTACTATAAGGTCTCGAATGTACGGTTCTAGCAATTTCACATTTTCCTCATTACTAGTTTAAGTGAGATCAAAACTAGTTTGATATTTTTGTATCCCATGGATATATGCCCCGTTTGCTGGCAGCAGTAGCAAACTATTGGTTTCTTTGCCTCGAAAGTATTTTTTTTGTTTTTCCTTTCTGCCCTCTATTCGGGTGACTCCACGATTTCTTTGCTGTTCTCGTCACTATTCTTCACCGAATCTGACCTTTCCTTTGATTTATACTGACTCGAATTTGACCATCACTCTGGCTTATCGGGTCTGTATTTATTCATCTCCTTCTTAGGAGCTTCTTTGCCTTCGAACACACAGCGATTTACGTACTCCTCAGCCAGATCGGTTGCTCTCGTGATAGTGTCCACGCCTGGCCTATCCTGAACCAAATACTTGACCTTTTCTGGCAGCCGGTGGAAGTACTGTTCTGAAGCAACGCACTGTATTGTCTTTTCGGCGTCGCCGAGTGCACCCTCTTCTCTGAGCCATCCTTTCAGGTTTACCTCCAAGGTGTATGCGAAATCTGAGTATGACTCACTTTTTGTTTTCTCGACCTCCCCGAATTTTCGCCTGAATGCTTCTGCTCATAATCCATACTTTTTAAGCAGACTCGCTTTTACTTTATCGAAGTCATCTGCTTCTTTCCCCATGCGGTCAATCATATCAGCTATCTCACCTGGCAGCAACGTAAGCAAGCGTTGCGGTCACGTGTTTCTCGCGAATTTAGCCTTCTCACACGCGGGCTCAAACTGCACCAGAAAAAGACCTATGTCCTCTCCTACTGCGTAGTATGCCATCAAGTCTGTCATTCTGCGCTCGCTTTCTCGTGCCTCTGTGCTAAGTCTTTCAGTATTTTGAGCCTTCAGAAACTCAATATCTAGGCGCCTCATTTCGAGTGCGTCGCGTGCGACATGGTTGCGCTATTCGTTGGCCTCACGTGCTGCCCGCTCGCGCTCGTTTTCTTCTAGGCACTTACGCTCTTCTTTCTTATCCGCAGTGCTCCCTAGACATTCCTTCGGTTCATCGTCGTCTGCCCCGGTCGCTTCGATCACCTCAATGGTCTCCGGTGTTCTCTTTGATTCGGCAATTTGGAGGCCCAAATCACTGACCAAGCTCAACATTTCCGGCTTGTTTAGTGCTTCCAGTTCATGGCTGCCCTTAGTGCTGCTAACTCTTCACTCTGTAACAAGCTCGGCGTACTCGAAGCTCACGTCAATGGTTAAAGAAATATCACTGCTTTGTACTCCTCCCCCCCCCCCCCCAGTAAAATACCTAAAGCCAAGTGATATCTTAGTGAAGAAAAGTTGTGCACTCACTATATGCAGTCATGATTCCCGACACCTTCCTTCCGAAGCTGTCACCAGGACAAAGAGGAGACGATCTCTTAGATGTCACCCAAAGTTGGGGCCCTTGGGGTAGCGTATCCCATCGCTGCCAACCAGTCGTTGCGACACCGGTTACTCGAACCTCGACCGGCGTTACTACTAGGTAGCGCGCTGTTGTCAGCAGGCTGCTGGCGTCCGGTAGGCCATGGTGATGAGGCAGGGACGAGAGGATTTCTAGGGCGAAACATGCACTGTTTATTCCATGGTTCGTGAAGGATATATGAGAAGAGAAGAATAATCAAAATACATTGCGGGGCCGCTTAAGTAGGCCCGCTAAAATCGTAGGCAGGATTCTGCTCCCGTCAACGTCACGTGACATGTACTGAGTCAGGTTGGTTATGGGCGGCTGCTCCCTCTCTCCTCGGCGACGTTGCACGTGCTTGCCGCCACTGGCGGCAACCCGTGGGTCCTGTTTCGTTCGCGGAAAGGAGTCTCTCTTGAGTCACACAGTTCGTGGAAGGCAGCCCTCCATCCTGTCACGCACACACACAAAGGGGCCCGTAATCACTCTGGGGCGCCCGCCATACCGGCAACCTCTCGAGACACCCATAGCAAATTAGGGATCCATCCACCGTTTTGATTAGGCATGGTCTTTCGCTCATCAGTTCTGTATGGGGCATTACACGCCCATCGTAACAGGGCCCTTGAGACGCGATTTTGCCCTGAAGTATGTTTTTTTCTTGGCACGAAGCAAGCGCTTCGAGGTTTCTGGAATGGTATTTTAACACTCTACGTTGACTTAATATTTGCGTTTAGTGTCCCCTTACGAGACAGCAAATGAACTTCTTGTACTAATTGAAACATCTTCAAAGTGGAAGGAGCTTTAGCCTGCTTCCTCCACTTCTACTACAAAACAATTATGACCCTTCGAGGTCCTTTTTCATATTACGACTTCCCTGACACAATGCGAAGCAGTAATACACCATAAAAAATCACTGCTAAAGAGTTTGCAAAATTCATGGTCAGAAAGAACATGAAACACATGCACCTCCCCTACACCATGTAGTTTCCAACAGCTCTGCCAAACCAACCATGCCGACTGTAAAGCTAGCTTGGATAAAAATGTTTCTTTTTCAGGAAGTGTATCATTAGGTAATCAGTGTTCGCCACAAAAATGTATTGACAGATTCCTGTCGATATACCGTAAGGCGCGAAGCAACATTACAGGACAAGCACTGGCTACGATTTTCCTCAAGTGCTTGCGTCGCACGAATGTGGCATTGTTGAAACAAATTCAATGAGTGTGGTGGAAGACAAGCTGCGCAAATTGAAACTGCTGCAATAGTTGTGTCGCGGTAGTGAGTGTGCGCTTTGCTTGCGTAACCGTATTTCTCTGAGAACAGCGTCCGGTGAGTGTGCAGGAGGCGCGGAAGAAGGCGTTGAGCGACAGGTATTGAGGCGGCGAAATTAGTTGAGAAAGAGCTTGACTGACATTCTTTAACGTACGTGAAACGCATGCGGCTGTGTAAAGTTAAACAGATAGCAGACCGAGAACGTATGTGGATTCCCGAAATTGCTTTCCAGCACAGCAGTGACAGACAAGCAGAGAGAATATTAATGTTCGAAACAAGCGCTGACAGTATGTGCCATCCTGCGGTGACCTCTGCGGCTGACTTAGCGCCTCACGTTCAGAAGTCTCAATAGTCGGTACTATAGTGGTCATCATGGCCTGTCTGGCACTATATACCCTGTGTGGCACCGACACCATGGACGGAAGAACGGTCGTGTTCGCACAATTGTTACTGCTGCGAAGTTATCTTACTGCACAGGTATCGCCGACCATGTGACGTCATATGTAGCTATAGCCGTAAGCGACTAATAAATAAATTGGATGGTTGGCTTCAACAACTGCATCTGACATATGAAACTTTTGGGCTTAATGCCACAGCAGATAATGTGACATTTACAAAGATTGCTTAGCTTTGTTTTAATTACCTCACAGATATGCCAACTTAAGCTGCAAGAAAATTCCTATGCAACACGGAAGACCAGTTAAACAAGAAAATGTCTCACCATTCGCAAGCTTCATGCTGTCTTGCGGGCACAAGTGGATATTGTACAAAACAAATTAGAAAAGGCTACTACTTGTATAAACTCTCCTTGGAGAGTTAGAAAATTCAAGTTATGGTACGTTTCGCAATGCTTTCCATCACGACTTCAAAACAGAGTCAGGTGATTTGACCTTAATTTTATTGCAAACTGACTATTTCACTTCCAGAAGTCGCAGCACCGGTTTCCTTCGGCCTTTGCGCTTCCTTATCCATTAAAGAATGTGTCTCCCCCTTCTTGCGTTTCCTCGGTCCTCGACGCGGTCATTAACCATCTGCCGCCACCTTTCAGAGCAGGCTGGCGGTTGATTTGTGTCGCCCCTCCTTCCGGTGCTTGTCAAACAAAAAGCGAGAGTGAGGGCGTAGAGGTTCTGGAGTACGCTAAGCTGCTGCAGCTGGGCCAGCAGGTGGGCCTGTGTTGTATAGTGTTTCGTTTTTGCCCTTTTCTTTACAGCGTATTTTCTAGCTTTCTAAAAGCAAATTATTGCGAGAAGGTTAGCATAACAAGTTAGAACATAAGAGGCTGTATGAATAATAATGTAAA
Source organism: Dermacentor albipictus (assembly GCF_038994185.2). Lineage (NCBI taxonomy): Eukaryota > Metazoa > Arthropoda > Arachnida > Ixodida > Ixodidae > Dermacentor > Dermacentor albipictus. The sequence continues at coordinate 118,143,065 of NC_091821.1, forward strand.
GATATTTCCCTAGGAGAAGAAATCCCGAGTTAAGAGCTATATAGAGGCGCTATATGCGCTGCAAGATCAACCAGTAGAATGATTAGGGTGTCGCACGACCCGATGAATACAAAAGAACAGATGACCTCGCTTAACAGCAAGTCGTGTCAGGGCAGCTGCTTGTTACTTAGGTCCAGGGTACAGCTATAGATCACTATACATTTGTTGATGTTTGGTGGGTTCACAACCACTTTTCCAAATGTACGGTGCAATGAACTCAGGTCAAGAAAATTATTGTATTACAGATCAAATGCCTTTTGTACCAGCCGGCGTGACAGCCTGCGTGAAAGAGCGCTTTGCATAGGTCTGCCACACAGTACCTATGTCTTCTTTGCGCTAAAAGGCTGAAAATCAAATATCAGGATGCCCAAACATACATTTGTTCTACGAGATGACGCGTTTTTCAGCACAACTACTTTGGATTTATAGCCGGGGCCAGCCTTGGTTGTAGCCGAGTTATCGCAGAGTTTCGTCCTAGTGTCCACAAAAAAAGAAGAAAAAAACGTCTGTTATCTGGTCTACAAGTAAACTGTGGGCAATCCTTGTCATCACTCACAATAATAAAAGTGCCCTTGAAGCAAGAATGATCGGCTATATCAGCGTAGATGAAAAAAGGCGAGTCGTTCAAAAAGTACCAAAGGTGGACATGAAGCAATGCCAGACACATATATAGGGACTGCAAAGACGCCCATAGAAGATGGCCCAGTCGCTGGATAGATATGCAGGCCGATGTGGGTCAACGAGCTGTTGCAGTAAAGGCAGCCACGAACGGCATAAGCGCAGCGTGGATACGTGAGCACGTCTACACACTTCTTGTCAGCTCATCCAGCCAAGGAAGTCTGATCTACATGGACATAATGTTGTATAGTGTAGACATATATTTGATAGAGTTTTAAAGGAACATTCAAAATTCGCTAGAATGTACTAAATATCGGCTAAATATACACATACAGTCAAAAGTATTCAGAGGACATTTTTTTTGCGTAGTGCAAGTAAACAATCTAGTGACTTCGTAAGTGATAGAATGGAAAGGGGAACCTCTGCATGTGGAGTCTAGCTGAGGAGCAACCTGCCTCGTTGCCCGCCGAGTCACCACCCCCATTGCATTTCGGCCGCTCTCAGGATCGTTGATTTGAATACTGAGACTGAGGGGAGCAGTGCTCCATTTCACGTTAAATCGCCACCTATGCTTGAAGAAGTGCAGCCTAAGCAATATCATGTCACTTTTACTTTGCGCATATAATATGCAGTAAGCGTCAGAAAAGAGATTTTTCCTATTCGGTGGACACCGCAGGGGAAAACACGGCAGAACAAAAATACTGTGATACTGTAGTCCATTCATCCACTAGCCTCTGAGATAACGGGATGGGCGTTTACTTTGCGACAATTACCCCCAGCGGACATATCCCTGCATTTAGGGTGTGTTTCGACGCTGGCCGGAGGAGGGCACATTTCGCCGCCGCCTCAATTTTCTTCTCTCCCTCGATACTATACGCCAGTGAACCACGTGAATACCACGTGAACTGACTTACCCATCCGATGTACCCTCTCCTGGCACGTTAATGCATTTTCTACTTCCTACTGCCATATACATGGGTGTAATGTGTCAGCAATGCGATACGACGCTCCACTCGTCGGATTCATGTGAACGAGGCTAGTGGAAATTCGATTCCATGGCTTGGAAACGGGCTTCAGGCTGCTTTGTTGCTTTCATACTACCTTGCTTTCAAAGTTTTGTGAATACAGCCTAATCTGTAATAATATATATTACGTACAGTGTATATGTTTCGCTTGACCCGATTTTTTCAATATTTTGTGACTATCTTTGTCTTAATTAATTTTTTGATATTCTATACCCCGTATCGCTAACGCTCACCTGTGCCCTGAGGGTACTGTAATAAATGACAAATAAATAAAATAAATACATCCTATACAGAAAGAGGTCCCAAATTGGTACACTGTAGAGGGACCGCTCATGAATAAACGCATATATGTACACAATGACTGCTATTTACAGAAAGCTCATTCACAAGAACTTTTCGCAAGAGGAAATTCAAGCCAATTCTGACGTTGGACATATTAGCGAAGGCGGCATGCCAGTGACAATGAGCACTTGTAAACGAAAACCTTTGTGAATACGTCCCAAGATTTACAAAAAAGCAATACAAGGTATGAAGAGAAGACTATAAGGAAAGTTTAATTACTAATTCACAAGTTATAAAACTCGGTCAGAAAAGAATGAAAATATCAGGGTTAGTCACAAAGAAAAAACAGTACTTACACACATTTCTTGGGTACATCCGTTCGTAAAAGGAACTTGCAGACAATCCTGATGCTGGACATACCGTTAGCGAAGGCAGCCGACCAATGACAAAGTGTACTTATCAAAGAACAGCTGCGTAAAAAATGGCCCCAGATTTCAGCAAAGGCAACGACATGGGTATATAATAAGTGGAGAATCATTGTAATATTCGAACACGAAAGGGGGCCGAATTCACAAACCTTTTTATTCACAAGTGCTACTTCCCAATGACTGCCCCTTCGATAATTATATGTCCGTTAACAGAATTGGCTGGAATTTACTCTTGCGAACACTTCTAGCATAAGTATTTCTTTGTGAATACAATTCGAGATTTTTTCGCCCCTCGTACCCTCCAACAAAATATCCACAGTAATTAACAAACAAAATGAAGCCGAGGGGCACAGATTTCAAAGGTGTCAAGAACGTGATGGTGCTTTTAAGTGAAGTGGATCAAGTGTTCCAAAGCTGTGTTGTTATAGCGTGAAAGGAGCCCGCAAATGCACGCCAAATTGCAACGCGCCTGGCCGCTCGAGGCACTTTCCATGTATTCAATTTCAGTTTCAGTTTATTTCTCTGAATTATTATTTAGGTATTTATATTATTATTGTAGTTTATAGATAATAGTTTCAATTACTATAGTTTATTATTATTCACGGGCTGTTCAATCGCATTATAATAAATAAAAGCGAAAGCCACGCATCAAGCCTCTAGAGTGCTGAACATCTCTAGGTCGTCTTTAGAAGCTATTACTTTACCGTTGCGTACTCCAACATGGAATGTTGTGCTCTGTCTGCAGTGCAGTACATACGTGTTGTTTCTCTAAGACCTGGCCTAAGGCACTTATTTTGTTAATTTATCATCATTAGCAGCAGCCTATATTTTTATGTCCAGTGCAGGACGAAAGCCTTCTCCCTGCGATCCCCAATTAACCCTGTTTTGCGCCAACCGATTCCAACTAGCGCCAGCGAATTTCTTAATTTCATCACCTCACCACGTCTTCTTCCATCCTCGACTACGCTTTCCTTCTCTTGGTATCCATTCAGAAACCCTAATGGTGTACCGGTTGTCTAACCTACGCGTAACATGACCTGCAGAGTTCCATAATTTTTTCTCTAAATATAAATTAGAATATCACCTATCCCCGTTGGCTCTCTGATCCACACCACTTTCTTCCTGTCTCTTAACGTTACGCCTAAGATTTTTCGTTCCATATCTCTTTGCGTGCTCCTTAACTTGTTCTCGAGCTTCTTTGTCAGTCTCTAAGTTTCTGCCTCCATATTTTAGCACCGGTACAATGCACTGATTGTTCATATTTCTTTTCAATGATGATGGTAAGCGTACAATCAGTATCTGACAATGTCTAGCGTATGCGCTCCAACCCATTTTAATTTTTCTGTGAATTTCCTTCTCATGATCAGGGTTCCCTGTGAGTAATTGACCTAGGTAAACGTACTCCTTAACAGACTCTAGAGGCTGACGGGTGGTCCTGAACTCTTGTTCCCTTGCCCGGCTATTCATGATTATCTTTATCTTTAGCATATTAATCTTATACTCCACTCTTAAGCTTTCTCTGTTAAGGTCCTCAATCATTTGTTGTAACTCGTCCGCACTGTTGCTGAGGAGTACAATGTCATCGGCAAACCGAAGTTTGCTGATATATTCGCCGTTGATCCTCATTCGTAAGCCCTTCCCTGTTTAATAGCTTGAATACTTCTAAGCACGCAGTGAATAGCATTGGAGAGGTTGTCTCTTTGTCTGACCCCGTTCTTTGTAGGTATCTTCCTACTTTTCTTGTGACCCGCCGTGGTTGCTCAGTGGCTATGGTGTCGGGCTCCTTAGCTCGAGGTCATGGTATCGAATCCCGGCCATGGCAGCCGCATTTTGATGGGGGCGAAATGCAAAAACACCCGGGTACTTAGATTTAGGTGATCGTTAAAGAACCCCAGGTAGTCGAAATTTCCGGAGTCCTCCACTACGGCGTCTCTCATAATCAGAAAGTGGGTTTGACATTTGAAACCGCACAGTTGAATTATTTAATTTACTTTTCTTGTGGAGGATTAAGGTAGCTGTGGAGCTATATAAATTTTCCAAGATATGTAAGTAAGCCTCCTGGTAGTCCTTGATTATGTAATGACTCTATGACTGCTGGTGTCTCTACTGAATCAAATGCCTTTTCGTAATCTATGAAAGCTATATAGAGAGCCTGATTGTACTTTGCGGATTTCTCGATTACCTGATCGATGACAAGGATGTGATCCAGAGCATTCCTTCCTGAAGCCAGCCTGTTCTCTTGCTTGAGTGAATTCCAAGGTTCGCCTTATTCTATTCGAAATTATCTTCGTGAATATTTAATACAAAACTGGAAGTAAGCTAATGGGCCTATATTTGTTCACTTCTTTAACGTCTCCCTTTTTGTGGATTAGTACAATGTTGGCATTTTTCCAGCTGTCTGATACAGCAGAAGTCATGAGACAGTTCGTGTAGAGGGCCGTCAGCGTTTCAAGCATGATGTCTCCTTCATCTTTGATTAAACCGACTGTTATTCCTTCTTTACCTGCTGCTTTTCCCCGTTTCATGCCTTGCAAGACCCTTCTAACTTCATCACTACATATAGGAGAAGCCTCTGTGACCTGCTCATAAATGTACACACATCCCATACCATATCACATAGGCTGTCGGGGACATCACAGTATACGTGCAGAGGTATGAATTTTGAGTAGGTGATATTAGGTGAAATACGATACCGTGGTTGTAGCTGTTGGTTCGAAATTTCCTGAGGATTACTGACCCTTCCCTATTTAGGCCGGCTGAGGTGGCGGGTCAGTTTTTTCTAGCTTCTAGTGTTGCAGAATATCACGCTACTTTTTCAGTTCATCCGTTCTCTTTGACGCGTCTTGTGAGAAAACCACGTGAACGTGAGCTCGGGCGCTTGCGCTTGCGGCCCCATTCCCGAGCAGGGCCGCGTGTCTAGGAGTTCAAACAATGTACATATCTGGTAGGTGCTTCTTTGCCGTTTCTGTGAGGATTTGTAGGGCTTGCCTGTAGATTATCCCTTTCCCGAAATTCTGGCAAGCTGCTTGTGGATCTGTGAGTATTAGTGCTCTTTCCCCACAGGGTGAGATGGCCAAGGCTATTTCTGCTTGTTCTGCCATATCTCTTTCTCTTGATAAAAAAAAATAAATTATGGGGTTTTACGTGCTAAAACCGATTTCTGATTATGAGGCACGCTGTAGTGGAGGACTCCGCAAATTTTGACTACCTGAGGTTCTTTAACGTGCACCTAAATCTAAGTACACGGGTGTTTTCGCATTTCGCCCCCACCGAAATGCGGCTTCCGTGGCCGGGATTCAATCCCGCGACATTTTATCTTGTTAATATGCTAGCTGCCGTTTTCTCTTTACCCTTGCTGTCGACGACACTGATCGCATTGGTCGGGGCTCCTGTATATTTCGCTGCAATGGTGTATCGTGTGTCCAGATTTTGACCATAGGTTTTCGGACCGTCTCTATTGTGGCTTTTCATCTTCATTCATGGTTCGTTGGATGCATATTTCACGGAATAGGGGCCACAAAGGTGTACTGCCAGATTGTATCTGTGATTATCCTATTGTCATCAGGCATTTGCTTCAGTATATCCTAATCTTGTGATTGTTGCCCTTCCTCGTTCTGTAAGCGTATCCAGCTGTTCTGGACATCAGAGTTTAGTACACGGGAGTGCCACCACGTAGCCTACTGACTTTAAACTTTCAAACTACCCGTGGTGACGTAGAGATCACGTCAACAAAGAAATAAAAGGATTAAAAGCTATCTCTATGCAGTGAGCTTCATCACAAAGCTGGTTCCGCCAGTGTTATCAGTGTTTTCGATAAAGAGTGGCCGCTCGCCTGCTGGAAATTACTTATCATCCTAAGAACGCTTAGTCGCGACGACGAAAACCCAGCGATGATTGATTCCACGATTTTCAGATACTTCACCAAAGGCACTCACGGGCTTTCTTTTGTTTTTCTTTTTTTTTAAATGCCGCGGTGTCAACAGGCTTGGATAATCGTCGGAAGCACTTCACAGCAGCTTTAGCTCGGGCTTAACTCTGATGTCGCCTATTCAAATACATGTAAAACACAGAAACGCAGCTCTGAGATAACCACGGCGACAATAATAATGAAATTTGTTGCATTTGGAAGAGGATGTTAACTTCTAGTGAATGTTTGAAACGGAAGTTCAAATTAGTTCTGGATGTCTTAAAATGAATTTTCTAAAGTGGTAAGCATGTAAAAAATAGAAGCGCGAAGCTTACAAATTTTCAGCCCTGCATCTGCAATCAATATCGCCGTTCTGTAAACTGCATCCATGAGAGCATCTAAAGTGCCCAAATTCCATATGTCTATTTATATCTTATGTGAATTTGTTACATTGTTTACAAGGGTGTCGCGAAAATTCCACTCACAAATTATTGGTATTTTTGAGAGTAATGTATATTATATCAATTTTGTCCCCTTTAAATGCATTTTTAGGGGCAATTGACAAAATTGTGATATCCTGTTTCATTGCTGAGTTACAGATGGTTTCGTTTTCTGAAAGTATTCGATATTTGCCGATCTTTGTAAAAAAAATTCATGACCTAATTCAAAAATACGCAACCAACAGTAACTATCTCTCAAAATTTTCTCTTAAATGCAACAAAGCTCATCCCATTTTGCTGTGATTATGGAGCAAAATGATGTCTCAATTTCCATGCATTTAGATAGGAGGCCCTAGCTAACGCTTTCTCAACGTAGCGCAGCGTCTACGAGCGACGCCGTTATGGCGGCTTTTGATTTTCACTAGGGGTGTGCGAATATTGAAATTTTCGAATACGAATCGAATACGAATAAGGCGAAAAACTGCCTTCGAATATCGAATCGAATATCGAATATATGTGTAGTATTAAAAATTGCAAAACGAGGTAACAATAGCTTTATTACCCTTTTAAAAATAATATTGCATTTTACGAGGTTGCTTCAGGTTAAAGAGGCACTCATTAGAGGCAATGCACTCAGGTAATGTCAGGTAATGCTCTGTCAGGCAAACGCTTGTTACAAGTTATCGCGAAGGTAAACTGACTGCTCAACATGTTCACAAAGTAAGGGCTCTCTATGCACTGTGACAACATTTATCCAGGTAACATTTTCTTGGTGCATATTTTATTGCGCATACTTACAAAGCCCGAAAGTACATAATATATTGTTATGAAAGAGCTCTGGAATAAAGCTTGGTAAAAAAAATCGGAACTGATCATGTCTCACGGGCCTGGTGCAGATAGACTGGAACAGAGCGTACACATTCATAGTAAGGTTCGTTACAGCACTTAAGATCACAGTGCTGTAACGCTGTGTCGTATTCTTGTGACCTTCTTTTATCCTTGTTTTGTGTTGCGCTGTAACGAACCTTACTATGAATCCCAACCAACTGGCCCAATTTGCCATCTTCATGCAGAGCATACAGATAATGAGCGGATCATGTGAAGCTCTCAGTGAATAAACATGTTCTTAGGAGAATGTGGAGCAAGCATATAATTCGTTAATTGCTAAATTATTCACAGTCTGTCCGAATATTCGCTGTTTCGACCATTATTCGGCCGTCCTCGAATATTCGGGAATTTACGAATATGCATTTCTCGAATCAAATACGCTTCGAATAAGGAAAATATTCGATTCGTATTCGAAATTTCGAATATTCGCACACCCCTAATTTTCACCTATCGGTTTCGTTAAAGTACCCCCTGTTATTTTCCTAGCAATTTTGTTTTCCGCACTGATGGGCTACCGCAGCAGCTGCAAATCGAGGAAATATGTGCCTAAGTACTAGGATTGAAGCATGTACACGTTGGTTTTGCACCTTGGTGCAAAAGATATGACACATTAATTGTTTGAACTGTTTCTTTGTCATCGTCCATTAGCATGCTATGGCCAAAGCTGTACACAATATCACGTCACATTTACTGGTCACCGCGCCAGGTACACCTTTGGGCATGACATATACATTACTTGTACAGTAGCCCAAATCTTTAACTGGTGTGCGGGAGCGGCGACTTTTCCGTGCGTCAGCGCCGTTTGACGGGGCGAGGCTGCAAACAGTCTGAGGCTAAGCGCATGCGGACAAAGCGCGCTCAGCTGGGCCCATCGTCTACTAGGCTGTTTCCAGCCTCGCCGCGTCATACGGCGCTGACGCCCGGAAAAGTCGCCGCTCCCGCACACCAGTTAAAGATTTGGGCGACTGTACTTAGCAGTGGCAGCGTCGCAGTCAAAGAATCTCACGCATCTACATTGCCTATTATACAGCTTGTTTCTCGCTGCCATCTTCAGCAAGCAAGATACTGCAAGGCTTCAGGAGACAGTCCGGGAAATTTTGTCGCTGCTCTCGGCTGCGCTGAGCGGTTGCGCAGATTCATCTCAGCCATAGGGACGACTGCCGCTTCTGCGAACTGCCAGCGTCTGGACACTTGTGGTTCACCTCCTTATCTGGGCACCGCGGCCTTTGCCGCTGTCAGCCTCACCGGACTGCTTAAAACGAGCAATTCAGTGGGCGTGCATTTATTTGGCAGCAGTGGCAGCGTGACGAGCAAAGCATCATACGCATCTAGATTGCCTATTTTACAGGTTAGTGTTTGTGCACGGGTGCCATTTTTGGTCCTTGCTCTTTTTACGCAGTAGCTGTCACTGTTGCCTTTGCTTAGTTTTTACTTTGCACCTTTCTTTTGCGTGTGTTTGTTTGTGCTGATACCGTCTTGAGTCATGCAGAAGTCAGTCGATGATTTAGGAGATGAACTACGGCAAGAGCTAAAGACAGTCCGTGAGGCTGTACAAAGGGAGTTCCACGCCCATATGAAGGCACAGCGAACAGAACTTCGGGATGATGTTTGCAGTATGAATCACACGAATAGTGTCTTCGAAGACATTAGACAGAATTACGAAGCCATCAAGGCGGAAAACGGTGAGTTGAAGGACGAAATTTGTAAGCTACGCGCTGAACCTGATGGAATCAAGAGACGTCTTGCAGACGCGGAGCCTCATTTACAACACTCCGAACAATATTCGAGGAACAAAAACATCGAAATTAAAGGTGTCGAGGAAAGCCCCAATGAGGACGTAACTGCTGATGTTTGCGAACTTGGAAAGCTGCCAGGGATAAGCGTTGCACCAGATGGCATTGAGGCTTGTCACTGTGTTCATGCTAGAAACAAGCCAGGCTGCATTATTGTACAGTTGACGCGACAACAGAAGCGAGATGCCCTCTTGAAAAGGCAAGAAAGCTGGGTCTTAAGAACAGCGACTTTGGCAATAAATAAGCATCGCCTGTCTACGTAAATGATCGCTTATGTACAACACTAAAAGTCTTCTCGTAATGGCTTGGTCTGAAAAGCGCGAAAACAGGTGGAAATACGTATGGCGCCGTAATGGGAAGATCTTTGCGAAAACGTCGGACGGATCAGAGACACTTTTCATAAGACAGAAGCATGATCTGGAAAAGATCCAATGAACTGCCCTACATGCTTATCGAGTACACTTCGAAGGGGAGCAATACGAAGACAACAGACTACGGCAGCTCATTAGTAACAAAGGCCATGTTACAACAGAAAGTATTGAAGCCAATCGGGCAATACTAATTGAAACACGAAGGCGCAGAGCAAGACGTAAACCTAACAATATTGTTGCATTTTGTTTTGTAGAAACATTCTATAACGGATATAAAATCGGTACTTCGCAAAGACTGTTATCCTGGATGCATTCAAAGACGAAGACAGTTTCACAAGCTGCAATGTTGTTGATATCGGGTACAATCAATAAAATGAGAAGATCAACACATTGTTAAGTCAGATATAGTCCGATGTTCGCTATCGTTTTGGAGACGAGACTGGTGATAACGTTTTTCATGAATCGGCAGACATGGCGTGGTCGTTCTGCATGTTAATAGTGACTGGGACATTCTGGTAAATATCTGTTTTCATCGAGCAAATAACAGAGCAAAAGTATTGCTTTTCTCGTCTATGATGACTTCGTCGACAAATGAAGCCGCAAAATTGATGCAACTAAGTAACCTAACGATGATTAAATTTCAGCAATGCTTTAAGTGTGTCTATTTCAACTTCAGATCCTGTGACAATAAGTACGACGACATTGACGATTTTTTAGTGAGGCTAAAATTAAGTTCGATATTGTGATGTTTACGGAAACGTGGTTTACTTGCGAAGCGGATGTGTTTGAAATGCACGGATATAAGTCTTCCTTTGTAAACCGCTATCAGAAGATTGGTGGAGGCGTGTCTATTTTGGTCTCAAATTAAGTGCATTGCGAATTACGATCTAAATTTTGTTCTTCTACTCCGCACTATGAAGCACTTGTTCTCAAATCGAGGAAATTTTTATTCTGTTTCTGCTATCACCCACCTCGCGGCGACGTTTCCTCCTTTTTTAGCTTTCCAGATTCACTCCTTGAATTAGTTAAGTATCATAAATATGAACCAATTTTACGCGGCAATTTTAATAATAATTTACTTACAGATAATCGTAATAACGCTGCTTTAGAATCTCTCGTAGATATACACAATTGCCAAAATGTAATGACTTCACCAACGAGGCTAGCAACAACCACATAAACTCTTCTTGATATCTTCATTACCAATGTTGATTGACGCCGTGTGCACTCTTGTGTCATTAACTACTGCCTCAGCGGCCATCTTCCAGTATTCATTTCTGTAAATGAGTCTTCTAAACTTCTTCTAAACCAGGTTTCAGCTGAACTCTTTCAACAGCCAATTTATTTGTGCCGAAATTTGGCCACCTTGCCAACGTACGTTGTGGTTTTTTATCCTTAAGTTATTTTTAGGTTTAAGTTAGTGCTACCCTGAGAGTTCCATCAGTTTCACCTTTCCGAGGATGCCCGCATTTTTATCTGCCTCTGTTCATATTTTGGCTGATTTTTGATAGACGTTGAAACCATAGCGCAGCCTTCGGGCCATGCTGTTGAAGAAGTAATTTTCCTGAGGCCGTCTGCAGACTTCAGCCTTCTTGCCGTTCGTCAACTTCCTGAATTCACTATCAATTGTAGCCCGTTTTTATGACTACATTCCTACGGAAGTAGTATTACAGCCATTTAGATCAGATTTACCGTGGACACGCCAGCTGCTTTGTCCCACTTCGATTATAACTATTCCATTAACGAGCGCGATTTTAAAGCATATAACTTCCCATTCTAGAAAATTATGCGGATACCACGCAGTGTGGGAATGGATGTGAGCGATTCTCTATGTGCTGTTTGCTTTGATTGACGATATTTAGCGGTGATGGTGATTGCGAATGTTTTATTAAGCGTTTGGTTTAATACGAGAGTATTCAGTTGATGGTAAATGTTACCTAGCATGTACCACTGCTCTTTCTCTGCGTAGTACATGGAACACACAGGTAGACGTGTTTGCTTGAGTCGTCCTTGTGCACCATTGTTTATAACCTATGAGATGGTTCAGCATTGTCATTGCCTCACATGACACATCGAATCGCGGCAGAAGTGTTGGCAGAATTATATGGCTGTGCGTGCCAAAACCACAATCGATTACGAGGCACGCCGTAATGGCGGACTCCGGAAATTTGGAATACCGGGAGTTCTGTAACGTGCACCTAAATCCAACTACACGGGCTTTCGCATTTCGCTCCCAGGCCCACTGTCATTGTTCTGCTGGTCGGGAAGTTCTGTATGCAGCCGTATGTTCTTTCGCCACAGCGCATGTCCTGGATGTTCTTCAACATTGCCGCGTGAGAGACGTTGTAAAATGCTCCTTTCAGGTGCACGGCCAGGATTGCGCTCTTACTGCGCTTGCCTAGATGATCGATGGCTTCCTCCTTCAGTTGTAGCAAGATGTCTTGAGACTCTAAGTGGGAGCGGAATTAATACATGGTGTCAGGTATGTACCGGTTTTCTTCCGTTATTAGGGTTAGTCTGTTAAGCACCATATGCTCGTACAGCTTGCCTGCGCATGATGTCAGGGATTTGGGTAGCATTTTTATTATTACCAGTGGCTTGTGTGGCTTCGCAATCGTGATGACTTCAGCATGTTTCCAGATTCCTGGGATCGTTGCACTTGCCGAGCCTTCGTTGATGGTTTTTAGGAAGTATTCAGCAGCATTCTTGCTTAGGTTGCAGATGGTCTTGTTCTTTATGTGGTATTTACCTGGGCTTTTATTTCGAGTGAGCTTTGCCTTTACCGCTTCCATTTCTGTCTGTGTGAATGAACGATTCAGTTTTTCATATAGGTTGCCTGTATCTGATTGTTGTGGCTTGTGTACCTCCTGTCAGGTTCTTTTCCCAAGATTTAGTTTTCTGAGGCTTCATAATTGTGGAGGAGCTTCATGAGGTTCTTTCATGACTTGGTTTTTGATTCGGTAGCATATAACGGCGACTTGAGGATGTTCCATGTCTGGCGGTTGCTTAAAGTTCCCTCAAGTGCCTCAGACATCTGGTTCTAGTTCTATATTTCAAATTGGTCGGCGTATTCTTCAACTTACCTGGTCAGCTCCGCAATTCGTTTTTTCAGGACTCTGTCCCATTTCTGTTTTTTTTTTTCATCTACAGATAAGGCTTCTACGAGCTTCCCACAAGAGGAGAAGGTGGAGATCTACTGCCGGTGTTTCCGTGGTCAGTTCAATATCCTTGGTGTGTTTCTATACGTTTTCTGTGATGAATTCGGTCCATTCTTAGAGGTCTTCGGTATCTGGTGTGAGACATTCTTTTCGGAAAGTGGTCTGCCGTGTGTCACCGATCTCGGGGGCATGCGGTTGCCATGAGAGATGAGGTTGGTAGATGCAGAGCAGCAGAACGAGCAGATTTTATTTACCCCAGGCTCAAAATAAAACTTACGTAAACCACAACACCACGAAGAGATGCCAGCACCTATGCCACCTACTTAATAGTGACTGAAGTGACTGAACATGTCCAAATTGCTGGCCACATCAGTCCTTGGCGCTTTCTACGTGAGAGTCCGGCAACCCTAGCCTATGGTTGCGCACTAACAGAAAGGAGTGTTCTTACAGACTTTTGTCTGCGCACGTATCTTCCGAGTCCGGTGCGAGTCAGATCTTCATCATGGTGCTCTCGCCGACTCTGCAAGTGTTGCTGCCTTGGTGTTGGCCAGTCAACTCGTCCGTCTCTGATGTCGGTGTCCCGAACTCCGTCGATGACGTGACACCCCGGCCTCACCAGTTAGGCCTAACTCCGGGTTCCGTCGCTATTTCTTCTTCGAGTACCGACGAGATGCATCGGGGACTATCGTACGTGCTGGTCTGCCTTTCAAGGGGGATCCTTCCTGGAGTGCAAAGCACTGCCATGAGAGGCTGCAGCCGAGGAGTCTCGCTCGAACGTCGCTGAGATCGACGGCTACACCCTAGGTTACCAGCGTCACCGACTTGACCGAACCTCCATAGCTCCCGTCGCCAGTACGATGCTGACGCTACGACCTTCTTGGCCCAGAGCTACGTAGGTAATGCCAGCTCAGCACCGCTCCTCTCTCTAGATCATATCTCTGATCACACGCCTCGAGGCCTCGTGCCGTTCGGACCGATACGTGCACATCGTCCTCTGCCTTTCTTTCTGCGCCGCATTGCTCTTGCATATGACATGGTGTAGTCAGTGATTTTTGCCTTATCCCATTTTGAGGGGTTGTCTCCTGTAAGCCACTTCCCAAGGTTTCTTTGAGCCTTGTCTACTCCACCTGAGGTATCCCCACTGTGAACTCACATTGTGCATAAATATATATACCAGTCTATTTGCTGCTACAATCGCGTTGTCCGTGCAATGTTTTTGCATAGCGGCAGATTTCGCGGCGACTGCCTGAACGACGGTCGGAAGATCGGTTTCACTGGCATCGTCAGCGCGAAAGCCTGTCACAGTACCACGACTCGCTGCCGTTGGTCGCGTCGAAATTACTGTCGGCCTAGTATGACAATATGTATTTCAGTGATATTGACTGTTGACTAGTCGACTGATTGTTGGCATCGTTGTCAGGTCGGACTAGTACTGGGCTCTTAGTGAAGGCAGCTGGCCAACGGCAAAAAGCACTTATGAACGAGAAGCTTTTGAATTTCGCCAGAGAAGGACGGAGAAAATGACATAGAGCCCCAATCGATTTCATTACTCTGTTCATTCTCGCGTTTACAAAATCGTAGCTGTGAACTTCCAATTATACCGATTCACAATCAGTGACGTAAGGTTCAGCTCTAGCTTACACTTGCGCCTGAATAATTTAGAAAGGAAAATAGCACATCCAGCATAATTACTGAAATCGCGATGACAATGTTGAATCGATTAGCCATGCAATGGGTAGAATTGTATCGCAGTTAGATTAACAACTAACTAACTAACAAATAATGGAGAACGCCGACTAAAAATCGACGCGGTAGCTCAGTGCCTACGGTATTGCGCTGCTGAACACGAGGTCACTAGTCTGATGCGGCATGCCGCGGCCGCGTTTCGATGAACTCGAAAAGCATAAACGCTAGTGTATCACACATTGAGTGCGCTTCGATATTTACTGCATCTTCTACTAATTAACAAAACAATCTTAATTAAGTTTATAACAAATAACCTTATCACGCATACTGAAATTTACAAATTCTAGCAGGTAAAATTACAAGGCATATCCACTTGAAAACAATTCCGCGGATGACAGCATTTACGAGATATGCGCCGTCAAACTCCCGATAAAAATACGCTGTTGTTTCACTTACTTTCTTAAAAAGACGTCAATTTAAGCATCGAAGCACAAAAGTAACTAGAAGGCCAGTGCATTTAACTGCAGAATTCAAGAATTATTATCTAGAAACTGTTGTCAACTTGAGAATTCACTCCAAGTGGAACCGCCTTGTAAACTCCCCGGCTAGAAATTGTTAATTGCAGTATTTGCCATAAGGTAGTTTTTTAAAAGCTTATTTTTTGTTTTTTTTGCGAATTAGTCGATTAGGCATTTAAATTTTTTGTGCATGTCCGCCTCTTCAAGCAGACCATCTAATGAACTACAATTGTGCTATATGGCACAGGAAATTTTTAAAATGTTTGGAAAGTGTTCGCTGGAACAACCTGTGGGCTTGAATGTCGGCGTGCCGTTCTGCGTAAGTGGAATTAATGGCTGATGATGCTTGATGCGACTGTTTCTTCCTGCCAGCATCCTGCCATTCTGCAGCTTCGACTTTGCCAATATTGAAACTGTAGCATCAAACGCCTTTTTTGGTTCGCAATCGCCAGTAAACTTGATTTTTTTTCAATAAACCAGCTGCTTTCTACAATGTTACTTATTTAACACAGTAATTTAAGTCAGCAGCATTTATGCTGATGCAAACGTGACTGGTCAGTATTTCAGAATAAGGTGCTTCTTTATGCTTTCATTGCAGTTAGTATATATTGCATAAATCTAAAAACTTTGCTGTCCCTTTTTCCATTTTTGTCTATTGTTGGACACCAAAAAATTTAACATTACTGGCAAGGAAAGGTAATGAGCAATTGTATTTTGTTATTACATGGTTCGAGTTTATTCTTAGGCACAGTACACATCGTTCCAAATGCATACTAGGATATCGTTTGCCAATCAGAGATGTTGATTTATATTGGTGCACTGTAGCCTAAAAACAAACAATTACACTTGTTCAGTATTTTTTCTATCGATTTGCCTCACTTGTTTATTTTGACTGATTTCGATCTTCTTTCTTCAGCTAGCAATTTTTATCATACCTATAATAAGGACTAATACACTTTCATATAGGCATCAGCTCTTGCGTTGGTTTTATTGTCAGCCACGTTTTTCAGAGCCTTTTCTCTACAGTTTTTATTACTTCAGATGCAATGTACAACTAGTAAAATGTAAAATAACTTGTGCCTTGGAAAATCCGGAAGACTGCAGTAATGATAATAAAGGCCACTTTTCCAGTTAACGGGGTACTACAATAATGATCAATAATAAATGTAACAGGTTTATTTTTATCGAAAAGCACAGTTGGATAGCTCACAGAAAAACTGCTAAAATTGCATATATAATGGCGTGACATTGCGGTGTCGTGCAATGGAATTACAGAAGCTAATATTTTTGCACGGGAAATTGCTGTAAATATGACGGCCTGCTGTTGAGGTGCCGTGGAGTGAAGGTATAGAATTATGTATTTTTACGGTACGGTATATTGCCATAAATGTGACGGTGTGTTTGTGGAAAAAATTACAGACGTCTGTATTTTTACGGAAAGTTGCTGCAAATATGACAGCGCGTCATTGCAGCGCTGTGGAATGAAATTACGGATGCCTGTAAATTTTGTGCGAGACAGTTTGCAGCGGATGCTGTCAGGTGACGTCCAGTAACAAGAACGACACATTTTATACAGTGTAAGAACACTACAAGGTTAGGATGAGAACAGTGGCTGACATTTTTCGCTAACTTGATGGTGTTAACCCCCATGCCAAAATTGTGGGGAATTTTCAGCATGCTTGCTGGGAAACCTCACACAAAGGAGCGTTTCGAAGCCTTCACGTCATCACACTTTCTAGTGCACGTCGTGGAAGGCCAGTGGCTATGGCGTTGCGCTGCTGAGCTCGAGGTAAAAAAAATTATGGGGTTTTACGTGGCAAAACCACAATCTGATTATGAGGCACGCCGAAGTGGGCGAATTCGGAAATTTTGTCCACCTGGGATTCTTTAACGTACACCTAAATGTACGAACACGGGTGTTTTCGCATTTCGCCCTCATCGAAATGCGGCCGCCGTGGCCGGGATTCCATCCCGCAATCTCGTGCTCAGCAGCTCAACATCATAGCCACTAAGCAACCACAGCGGGCCAGAGCTCCAGTTAATGGGGTCGAGAGAGAGATGTGGTTCTTTATGAAGAAGGTAAAGGTTGGCACTATCTTCTGCAGCTCTTGAGGGAGCACGGCTAAGTGCGAACGGAGTCGATCCCGGCCACTGCATTTCGATAGGAGTGAACTCTCAGATTAGGGTGCATGTTAATGAACTCTAGGTGGTCAAAATAAATTCGGAGTCCCCCAGTAAGGTGTGCATCATAATGTATCGTGGTTATGGCATATAAAACACCAGAATTTAATTTTTTTAACGTTTTGCTTTATAGCATTATACACTCTAAAACAAAATTACACCCTTTAAGTTGTATTCTGCCAAACAGAAATAAAGGTCGTCTGTCTTGTCCGCATTGCCTTTAACGCTGCGAGCCCGGTACTTCCCACTAATGAACGGCATGCGTGTTAGCAGCATGGCATAGCATTCCCGACAGGAAACTAGCGGGAGCGGCGTTTCTAAGAAAAGAAACGCAAGCAAGGCAGATGACGATTATTGTTGTGTGGCAGATATACACCCCAAAGGGTGTACCTTTGTCTGAGAGTGTACAGAGTTTTTCAGCGAACACTTTCAATTTTTTTAATGGTTGTCTGTGGCTGATAGCTCAATTCTAGTTTATGAGCCGGTGTACTTAAAGCGGCGGACACTACTTGCAAAAAAAAATTAATATATAAAATTGACTAATTAACAAGAATTCACCAATTAACTTTTAAGCTATGTCTTATGACCCATATTGCAATTTACAAATTCTAAGAGTGGTATGCGCAAGACGGATCCACTTAGAACGATTTCTCGGGATGACACCAGTTTCGAGATATAAATTCCCGAACTTTGCGGACAAATGCATTGGCGTTCCAGGTACTTGTGTGCATCAGTGCATGAAAGGACGTTTTCTTAACAAATTAACTGGAACGCCAATGCCTTTCTCCGTAAAGTTCGGGAATTTGTATCTCGAAACTGGCGTCATCTTCAAAATTTGTTCCAAGTGGATCCGCCTTGCGTACTCCACGGCTATAATTTGTGAATTGCAATATGGGCCATAATGTAATTACTTAAAAACATAATTTGTGAATATTTATTATTTAGTCGATTTAGCATCTCAATTTTGTGTGCAAGTATTGTCCGCTGCTTCGAGTAGAGCAGCTCATGAACCAGAATTGTGAAATCCGCCACAGACAACTTTTAAAGATTTTTGAAAGTGTTCGCTGACACACTCTGTATAACATCGCATATTCCGACAATATGTATCGCCAAAATCGCTTCCAAGTGAGTGGAAAGTTCCTTACTCCATACAACTACATGGAGGCATTGAGCCAAACAAAGCCAAGATTTACCGATCAAATTATATCTTTAGCATGTGTCTGACGTAAGATGGTTGAATGCATATTTCGCACAGAAGCCAGTTAAATCACGCACGTTTTTTTTCCTAATCAGCTTGAGCTCAAGAGTTCTGTCTTGAGAGACGCAGTTACTAGAATTATCTGCCGGTTTGTAGTAGTAGTAGTAGTAGTAGTAGTAGTAGTAGTAGTAGTAGTAGTAGTAGTAGTAGTAGTAGTAGTAGTAGTAGTAGTAGTAGTAGTAGTGGTGGTAGTACTACACAGTAGTAGTAGTAGTAATAGTAGGAGTAGTAGTGACAGCAGTAGTAGTACTTAGTGGTAGTAGTAGTCGTAGTGGCAGCAGTAGTAGTATACAGTAGTGTAAAGCTTTCTTAAAGCCTTGAGGGGCGACGATCGGGTAGTGATAGCTGTTGTTACTTTTTTACCCACCGGGTGAAAGAGCAAGAGCACTTAGCCAGACGTCCAGCAGTAGTCATCACCCGACGTGCCCGCTCCAGCAGCCGTAGCTGGTCTTGCAAGCTCGAGCTGTGTGGCTGGATTTTTCTAATCGGGTTATTGTTAGAGTAGCTAGGTGAAACTGAGATGTTTCATTAACATGCTGCCAGCAGGCGAGTTTCATTGCCAAAATAAGTACTTTCCCCTCCATGGACACCTTACCCCATTTTCCTCGACAATCACCGCCAACGACCGTCCTTCCTTGCTTTATTATAATTGAGTCGCGGTGCCACGTTGTGTTCACGTCTCGAGCCTCACCTTACCGAAGTCGCATGCCATAATCCATGATCAGAAATGAGGATGGATGTATGGATGTTATGAGCGTCCCCTTCGGAACGGGGCGGTGGGTTGCGCCACCAAGCTCTTGCTGTTATACTGCCTAATATCCTACCTTGGCTAAAAAAGAAAAAAAATAGGTAAAAAAACACAGGATGAATTCCCATAATCAAATTTTCCGACCCCCTATTGTGAACTTAGTTTTTGTGCGTCTTGTTGCGACAGGGGGTCCGAAGATGTGGAATTCACTTTGCTCGAAGAGGAGTAAGGGAACGTGAGGCTAAGCGCAATATTCAGGACGTTTGACGAACACGTATATATACACATATATACAAGAAAATTCAAAGTAATACAGAAAAAGTTTAGAAAGAAGTTGTAGCAGCCGATCACTCCCGCCGTCCGTTGCTCCTTTTATGCCCTGCGTGGTCATTGTTCAGTCATTTCCGCCAATCCGGCGTCAGAAGACCGATGAAATCAGGCTCCACCAATCCGGAGGTCTGTTGCCCTTTCCCTCTGAAGGGAGCTTTGTCGGAAACGCACGCGCATCGGGGGGCACAGAGAGGGGACGGGAATTGTACACTGACTGTCCCCGGCGTGGTCATACCAATTAGGGCGGCTGACAGGAGATGGGCCGTATCATTGCACTGACCGTGCGTCCGGCATGGACATGCCAATTTGTGCGGCTGACAAGTCATGGCCCTATCCTTGCTAATTGCCCAAACCTCTCCTCCCCGAGGTACTCCCGTGTTGGCCATAAATAATCCGTTTTCAGAACCATGTTGATTAGGCCGTCGGCCCGTTCCCCATAATCGCGTTAGCCGTGATCGGAGGTTGTCGCAGGGTAAACGGACGATCATAACTCTCTCCGTTTTTTGTCGCTTCTCTACTTTTCTTCCACAAATCTTGGAATCTCCTCTTACTAACAGTTATTGCAGATCTGTTTACTTTTCCAGTGCACTCGCTGAATCAAGTGGCTTCAAGGATGCCAGTGGTGCCTAAATCGACCGCTGGGTAGACGTCTGCACATTCTAATAAAACATGCTCCGTAGTTTCCCTAGCTTTACCACAGCAAGCACATGCTTCTTCTTCCTTCTTATATCTTGCTTTATAGGTGCGTGTTCTAAGGCATCCTGATCTCGCTTCGAAAAGTAATGAGCTTCCCTTTGAGTTATCATAAATGGTTTCTTTCCTGATTTCGTTTTTTCCTCTTAAGTAGTTACTCATGGCAGGTTTCTTTTCCATTGCCGCCACCCATGAGATTAATTCAGCTTCTCTGACTTTCCGCTTGACCTTTGTTGTTGCGTTGTCCACCCTACAGGCCGCATACTTGCTGGTAAGCTTCCTAGTTCTTTTCCTCCACTGTGAATCAATGTTTTTCCTGTACAGATACCTGAACACTCTCCCAGCCCATTTACTTTCTTCCATATACCTCAGCCGTTATTCATACTCAATTTTACTGCGAGCTTCCCTCACTTCAAAACTAGTCTAGCCCGTATCACACTGCACAGCTTCATTTGTAGTCTTCCCGTGAGCGCCTAATGCGAGGCGACCCACTGACCTTTGGTTCCCGTCGAGTCCTGATTGTACCCCTGATTTATAGCAAACAACCGCATTTCCAAAAGTAAGTCCTGGAACCATTACACCTTTCCACATACCTCGGAGGACCTCGTACCTATTGTATCCCCATAGCGCTCTGTGCTTGGCACATAGGAACATCGCCGAACAGCGCCTCCAGCGGTGGCCACGGCAAACATGCGCGTTTTCTATGGGAGAGCGTCGTTTTCCGTGAATAACTAATCATAGAAGCAATCTTTCAAAATATTCCCATAGAAATAGGCTCTGCGCGCCTAGCCCGACATCGCATGCAAGCGGTACCGTTAAGTACGGCCGAAAACTCATTCTAAATTACGGGCGAAATTTGAAGCATGAGAGTCCCATGGAAACGTTCAAATCTTGGAGGCTTTTTTTGGCTAGTAAAAAGTGATTTGCGATTAAACTATTGCATCGATTGGTATATTCCCGGGGATTTAGCAACATCAATGACTCAGCCTTCTGCTGGTTGCAGCAGAACCTCTTGAAATGGCAAAAGAGTCATTCCAAAATTGCAGTTTTCATAACAAGGTCGCGAAATTTATTGTGATAGATAAGTAAACATGGTTTTTGCCTGCAGCAGATGGTCGAAGTGCTAGCCGAGTGCTCTGACCGACGGCACATCAAGATCACTGATACCGCGAGTGGTAGTTAGCAGGTTCGAAGCCAGCTGCTTCTTCCGTTTTTTTTGTCACTGCCTAGTCTGGTAGTTTCCCGCCAGATGACATATTACGAAATGCAGGTCATTTAGTTACGTTTTTTGTTACGTTTATTTGTAGCAGCACCAACCTTTTCGTACAAAAATGTAGCTGGCTGCTTTCGCGAACATGCGAACGTGCTTCCAAACTTCCTTTGCACTTTAAGTATAACGTATCTTTGACAATACATCCCGATGACGTGTTTTGAAAGGTCCTTCTTTCTTAAGGCGAAGACCTATGAAGATAATACTAAGAAATATTTCTGCCTCTGGAGCTGTGTCATGGGAAATGCGATGGGAAATGTCATTGGTTTTCGCGACTTTTAAGCTGCTTAAAACATACCAGAAAAAAATAATTAGCGTCGTTTGCGCAAATAAAAGGCACACAAGTAGCAAAAACACCAGGAGCCGCAGACGCAGTATCGTAGACAGGAATATAGTTGAAGTTATTTGGCGGAGTACATTCGCATTATATCAAAGCACTATTTTTGCGTGCAGGGGAAGGCTGTCTGTTTGTTTGTTTGCTTAATACATGTTTGTTTGCCTAATACAAACCGGTACCTGGAAACCTAAGAATTATATCCTCGATACAGCGCACGTGTCTTATCATCATCACGAAATTTCAGAAAAACTAAAGGTCGTCATATCTTTTTACCACGACGCACGCAGAGGAGCATTCGAAATTTTATGCGAAAACACACAGGGGCGTGTTAGTGTAACCTGTCGTGTAAGAAGAGAGAACTCAACCGCAGGCACTTTTTCAGTTATGCCCGCAAAGTTTTGCAAAAAGACCTTTTCCTCGGTTACAATCACCACACATGCTATAGCATTCTGCTGTTCAGTTCTTAACTCACTCTATTGATGTGTCAGGTCACATAACCGTGATATATTTACTGGCGCAGTTCTTCCGTTATTTTGTGAGAATATTCTTCTGCCCTAAATTTACCGTGTTAGAAAAATTGAAGAAACATGAGAAAGGGCATTGAGGGTTTGCTAGAAATGTTCTCTTATCAGAATCGTTTACGACCCACATCGGCGCGGTGGTTTTGTTATGATCACGCCAGCGCCCACTGAGCATCATTTACCATTTCCTCCACTGCCTGTAAATAAAATATAAAGTTGTCGTTAGTTGTGCGTGAGTAACACAATGACAGCTGAGTCTGACATAGGTTCTCACTCAGCCACACATTCCCTCTTCTGGCATGGAGCTGCAAGACATGGTAATTTAGTCCTCGAATTTCGCACTTTCAGTTTCCGGGAAAGCTTGGGGAGGTACACGAGACGAGCTGGCGAAGTTTTGAAGTAGCCCTGACAGTTGAGTAAAATTTCATAGGCAATTTTATCATCTTTTCATTTAACCTTATTTGTGCTAATAATGTTGTAATGCATTCGAGTTGAGTTCTTTTACTCAATACATCATGTTTGCGATGGCTGTTCTGAAAATTAGCCAGGCAGAATCACTGCATGACGTTCGCTGGGAGGCCGTTCATTAGAAAGATTGTGTGCAGAATAAAGAAAATACAGGTGCTCATTGGCACAATCGCTGTCAAAATCTTACGCGCCGTGGTTCTGCGAACAAGTTAAATTTCAACGCAGCCAAATCCAAAGGCAGTAAAATTACGCAGAACCGTTGGTTACATTAGACCAATGCATGCTGAAAATCCTAGAGAGCAGAAATATAGACGGTTTGTTTTTTCAGATTGTGCGCGCCGTAAGCTTTTGACGCTGAACATACGTTACGAAGCCGAGGCTGCTTTTTGAGTTACAGATGATGACAAGCGCCGAGCTCTTGGTGATGGACTATTGGAAGGCAGAAGTGTAGAACTTATGCAAGGTCAGGCGACTTCATGACGCAAACCTACGATAGTAGCTCAGCACGCTTTTTGTTTAGTGACACTGATGGTGAATGAGTAGTTAGAGTAAATGAAACCAACGGCATCATCGCATGCGTCACCCTGTGGTGCGCATATAAATAGGCCAACGATGACGACCCTCGTCAGTGGGCATGGGATAGCAGCAATGGCGCAGTCTTTGCTGAGACCGTTCTTCTTTTACATCCAGATTCTTCCAGTAATCGGGCTGTTTCCTGTCCGTGCCTGGAACCCCTTCGATGGAGCCTGTACAACGCCCTTCCTTGCTGAAAACTCGGCCTTTGCATCATGCGGCGATTTGCTGCTCTCTTCGTCTGCGCATGCCGGAAACGTCAGCAGAATCATCGCACCGGATCTTTTCACCAAACCAACGGCATCAACGCATGCGCCACCCTGTGGTGCGCATATAATAGGCCAACGATAACGACCCTCGTCAGTGGGCATGGGATGGCAGCAATGGCGCAGTCTTTGCTGAGACCGTTCTTCTTTTACATCCAGGTTCGTAACTCGACTTCCCTTTACTGTAAGCGCTCTAGCAATCGCACTTTGCTGCTCGTCTCATGCGCGGACATTTTGTGGTGTTTATTTGCCGACTGCGTACATGTTACGAAGTTGCTTGTGATGTCCGGAGACATTGAGCTTAACCCTGGGCCTAATCCCAGTTGTAGCACTAACTTGGCTCTCGAGGCCATCAACTCTCTTGCTACTAAAATGGATGCGCGTCTTGCTGAGCTAATCTCAACTCTTAATGAAGTGAAAGCCAACCAAGAATTACTTGAGGAGCGTATTACAAGCATGAATGCCAGATTAGCGTACGTAGAGCAGAAAGTCGCTGCACTTAATGCTCGGCAAGAACCTGCTCATATACGAGGCATTATTACCGAAGCCATGAAAAGTGAGAATGCATCGGTGCAATCTCGTCTGGACGATTTCGAGGACAGGTCAAGAAGAGAAAACTTGATTTTTTAAGGTATCACCGATGGTGCCTCTGAAACTTGGGCGGAAACAGTAAAAAAAGTTCGTGCACTCCTTGTGCAGTTTTTCGCGTTGCAATTACCCGAAGAAGGAATTGAACGTGCGCATCGCTTAGGTTCCTTTATAAATAACAAATGTCGACCAGTGGTAGTGAAGTTTGCATCATTTAAAGCAAATGAAAACATATTAACACAATAGAAGAAACTGAAAAGATCCGGGATATCCATTCAAGAAGACTTCTGTCTGGCAACTAGAATGACCAGGAATAAGTTAATTGCATTTGGGAAGCCTTCCGGTAAATTGTATTATCTCAGGTACAACAAATTGTTCATCAACAAAATGGGCTACGCATATTGTTCTCAAACCGATACCGTTTATGAACTCCAGCAGAACAGTATTGCTACTGCCAGCGGTAATGTAGGCAGCAGCGGAATAAATTTCCCTGCGAATTCCCCGTCACCCGCTTCGAGTTAGCATCGCAGAACAAGCAGAACAGAACAAGCATGACAACGATTACTCTGTGCTGTTCACTAACATCCGCTCCATTATGAATAAGCACGATGCCCTGTCTGCGCTGATCGACACGCGCAATGCAGATATTGTTGTTTTAGTCAAGTCCTGGCTTTCAGATAAAATTGAAAATTCGGAGGTTTTCGCGTGCAGTAAGGCTTCCAATATTTATAGAAATGGCAGAATAGGACGATGTGGTGGTGGGACCTTGATCGCTGTCTCATCTGATATCACCTCTTTTGATATACACGTGCCTCCGCAAATTGAGTTGTTGTGCTCTTGTATTCACATAAGACGTGATATTTGCCGCTTGCTGTCGACCACCCGATAGTACATCTACATTTTGCAATGAGCTATTTGACTGTCTTAACCAAATGGTTGTTAAATGTCCAGCAGCACCAATATTCTTGCTCGGTGATTTCAATTTCCCTGGCATTGACTGGGCTGT
The DNA here is from genome assembly GCF_038994185.2 of Dermacentor albipictus. Lineage (NCBI taxonomy): Eukaryota > Metazoa > Arthropoda > Arachnida > Ixodida > Ixodidae > Dermacentor > Dermacentor albipictus. The sequence continues at coordinate 118,168,457 of NC_091821.1, forward strand.
TGACTTCCCATCAGTGACTTTAACCTCATCCCAATGTTCAACCTTTCATGATATATGTTCGACATTTCGCCTCACCCATTTTGTTGAAGAGCCTACCCGTGTCACTGCAGTTTCTGCCAACATCATTGACCTCGTCTTCACCACATCCCCTGATTCAATTTCATCATTATCAATTATACCTGGCTTAAGCGATCATTGCGTGATTCATTTTGCAATTCCCTTACGCTCGCCACAGCGTCTAAAACACCGTAAGAAAATTCGTGACTACAGTAGAGCAGATTTTTTCTCGATCAATAACGAATTACAAAGTTTTGCCGATTTCTTTTTTCCTCAGTTCTGGGAAAGAACAATTGTAGAAAACTGGCTCCTTTTCAAGAACAAGGTTCAAACGCTAACTGAAAAATATGTTCCGACTCCCCTATTATCATCATTCAATCGGGCTCCTTGGTTTACCTTGAGTTTAAAACTTCTTAACAAGAAAAAAATGCATTTTTCTACGCTTCAAGCTATCTGGGGAAACCTAAGCAAAAGCTGCCTATACGTAGCTATCGCATCTGAATATAAAATGGCCATTCGCTCAGCCAATTACTTTTTTCTGATACACTACCTCATCTGCTCACAACTAATCCTAAGAAGTTTTGGAACATTATTAACGTACGCAAACCCACAGAAATTGTTCTGAAAACTGACGATGGATTTCCTGTCCCCCGTGAGCTTTGCTCAACGGTTTTTAACAACACATTCTCGCTATCTTTTTCTAACGCCCTAATAGATACTTCACTGTCCGCACGTGCCTTTACGTACCCTGAGATGGAGCCGATTTAGCTCGATTTAGATGGCATATACAATTTGATTATGAAAGCTAAACTTTCTTCATCGACAGGTGTTGATACCATAAATTACAAATTCCTTACGAGTACTGTAGCGTATTCATCTGCTTTCTTGTCATATATTTTTACGCAGTCTTTGCAGAGTTCAACACTTCCGGACGACTGGAGGACGGCGAAGGTGATTCCAGTCCACAAGTCTAGTGATATACATGACCCCTTAAACTAACGGCCGATCTCCTTAACTTCTATTCCATGTAAGTTATTAGAGAACGTAATCTACTGCAACCTGATTAGTTGTCTCGAGTCTAATAAATTGTTTGCGTCACAACAGCATGGCTTTCGTAAAAATTATTATTGTGAGATTCGATTATTAACCTTTACAAATGACTTATATTCCGCTTTAGATCCAGCTTCAGGTATTGACTGCATCTTCCTTGACTTCGCGAAAGCTTTCGATGCCGTCTCACACCGACTACTATTACTGAAACTTAGCACAGTCCACCTTGATTGCAACCTGTTTAAGTGGATTGAATGTTTCTTGCATAATAGAACACACTACGTTTCTGTTAATGATCATGATTCTAAATCATGCAATGTAACATCCGGTGTTCCTCAGGGGTCAGTCCTAGGGCCTCTTCTTTTTCTAATTTATATAAATGACCTGCCTAATTCTGTTACTTCTAACATAAGGCTCTTTGCAGACGACTGCGTTCTGTATCGCGTAATTTCTAATGAGTCAGACCTCTCCGTTCTTCAATCTGACTTAAATAAAATTTCTTCTTGGTGTGATGCATGGCTTATGAAACTAAACATTAACAAATGTAAAGCAATGAGGGTGTCTCGAAAGATTAACCAATCCATTTCTCAGGGCTATGATCTTAATGGTTGCCCTCTTCAGTTCGTCGACAGCTACAAGTATCTAGGCGTCCATATCGCTAATAATCTGTCATGGCAGAAGCATATCCACCATGTTATTAACAAAGCTAACAGTTCCTTTGGTTTTCTTGGGCGGAATTCCCGCCTCGCTCCCGTTCCGCTGAAACTACTACTATATAAAGCACTCGTGCGTTCTAAACTCGAGTACGCTTCATCGATATGGGACCCGTACACTAGCTCGTTAACACAGACCATAGAATCGGTTCAGAACCACTCAGGTTCATCCACTCTAACTACTATCGCTTAGCCAGCGTTTCTCGCATGAAGAGAATGCTCGAACTACCTCTCCTTTTTACTACACGTCGAATTTCCCGCTTATGCCTGTTTCACAAAATATACTACACTAATAATGAGCTAAAAATTACACTTTTTTCGCCACCGAGCCATTTGTCATCCCGTATTGATAATCGAATGAAGGTTGGGGTGCCTCAGTGTAAAAGAAATGTATACCTCGAAGCCTTCACCCCGAAAGCAAGTCAAAACTGGAAGCGCCTTCCCGCATCCATCGTCACTATCACAGGCCATGATGTGTTCAAGTCGGCTATCTGTGACCATGTGCTGCCTCATTAGCTTTTTTTTTCTTTTTCTATTGCCACTCCTTTCTGTAATGCCTGTAAGGCCTTGAGAGTAAATAAATGAAATGAAATGAAATCTTAGCGTCCGATATTGTACACACTCGCGTGTACAGCATAAGTTCTATATTGCTGAAGATTCCATACTAATTCGGTACTACACATTCTTATTCGAATTTTGGCCTGCCTTACGTCTACCTGTCTTACGCCGGCTGGGGTAGGCGGTTGCTTCTTGGGATGTAGCCGAGGCGATGGTAGATGTGATATAGTAATGTTGAATGCGTGAGTGGGTTGACTGGGTTTATAACATGAAGTACGCCAAGGTACCTATGTGAAGTCACGGTCCAAATTAAAGAGCCTCTTATTGTATATATTAAAGTCATTTGAGAGTGTATCCTGTAAAAATTAGAGGTTTATTAATATTAGCACTTCTTAGCCTTCTGTTAGGCTATTTGGAAAGGCACTGTGTACGAAGCTCTGTGGTGTGTTCAATTACAACGTTATCATCACTTCCAAAAAAAAAACGTGACTGTAGAAGTAAACCTTTCGGGTCTACTTAATTTCTCCTGGGTACCTCCGCCTGACTCATGACCTTTATATGTTTAAGTCTGCCCCGATGACGTAAGTCACGTCGCGGAACGAAAGTAAATACTATTTCTAAAGAATGAACCATCACAGCTTCCCGACAAAGCTTGATAAAGTTAATTAAATTATGGGGTTTCATGTGCCAAAACCACTTTCTTATTATGAAGCAGACCGTAATGGGGGAGTCCGCAAATTTGGATCACCTGTGGTTCTTTAACGTGCGCCTAAATGTAAGTACACAGGCTTTTTCGCATTTCGTCCCCATCGAAATGCGTCCGCCAGTCAACCCCGCTACCTCGTGTTTAGCAGCCCAATACCATAGCCACTGAGCAACCACGGAGGGTTACAAAGCTTGCTACGTTGGCGCAAGTTATCTGTGATAACGATAATAGGAGCAATACGTCGTTCAAAAATGACTTGTCACTCCCCGGTTTCATTTCTCAAGGACTAGATTAACGTGTAGAAAGGTAATTCCAACTCTGACGTGATGCTAGGGAACTTTCAAGTGCCGGACGAGCCCGTTCTTTGCGTACATTTCTGGCTCATATCATCAAAAGGCTTAAGCCTTTAAACAACGAAAGTTTTTCACAGTCACTTCGGTGGCTGCACAGAAGGAGCGGACTATGTCCGCTTTTAAGAGGAAGCTTTAACTCGGGCCCAACTTTGATGCGGCCTATGGTAATACATTTAAAAACGCAAAAACCTTTTTCTGAGATAACCCCCAGACCGATTTTAACGAAATTTGTCGCATTTGGGAGAAAAAGTTAACATCTAGTGACTGTTAATCGCGGAATTTTTATACAGGTCCTGAATTTTGTTAAAACAATTTTCAAAAATTCAAAAATTTGAAAAATATACAAGCACGAAGGTTGCAGATTTATAGCTCCACATAAAAAACAGATATGTCTGTTCTATAAACGGGATCCATTAGATCATTGAAAGCGAACAAATTCGATACGTCATTTTATATCTTACGTGAATTCGTTACGTTGTTTACAAGGGTTCTGCAAAAGCTATATTTTCATAATACTAAATTTTTGAAATTCATGTGCAACATATCAATTTTGTCCGCTTTAGATATACTATTAGATGCAATTCACAGAATTGTATTATCGATTTTCGTTGCCGAGTTACAGAGTTGTAAACTTGATAGTTTCATTTTTTGGAAATGTTCGCTTTTTGCCAGTTTTTAATAAACAATTGACAACCTAAATCGAAAATTCGGAACCAACACTCACTAGATATTAGGTTTGTCTTTTAAATGCAACGAACCCAGTCAAATTAGGTGCAGTGGTTGCCGAGAAAAACGAATTCTCTTTTTACATGTATTTAGATAGGAGCACACGAGCTAAAGCTTCCTCTTAACACACCCGTTCGGAACCAAGGTACATATTTGCGAGAAAGGGGCTCCTATATTACCCGTGGCGAGAAATTTATGTACAAATTACACTTCATTGGCCCGATGTGTAGATGATACGAACTCTGCTGCTTGTTTGCCGTGTTATGACAAAAAAAATAGTTTATACAGGGTCAGTAGCATACACCGAAAGCAGGAAATAGAAGTTAGAGTCACATCAACTGTCATGTATCGTAAATTACAAGAAAGAAAACTGAAAGTGTATTTCATAAATCTCGCAAGGCAAAGTTCGATGCGTGTGATTCATTTAAATTTCTTATCAGTTCGAGGATAAAAATGTGCTGCTCAGATGTAAAAGACAGTTAAATTTCGCAAACACTAAAAAAAAAATGTTGCCTTTAAACAACTGTTCCTATTGGTCATGCACATATGTCTCCATGATATACATGGTATGAACATAACTAAGTCTAATTGTGAAGCAATTCAAGGTTAAACTGGCTTCTACACATCTAGGGAAAATACCGTAGGCGCTTGAAAATGGCATAATAAACAATCGTTTGTTCGCATAAATTTCCTGTCTATAGGTATGAAATTAAAACCTGAAATATAATGCACGGCTTTGTCATTTCGCAGCAAATTTCATGCACTGCGTTTATGCAACATCGCCCTTTTTGTTATTTGAGCGCGTGAGTCCAGAAATACATAAGCAGTTTCTTTGCGCAGATAATCCGAAATGCGATACAAATTTCAAGAACTCGATGGTTAGGTTGTTATCGCATTAATGAAGACGAAAAACTTTCATGCAGACAAAATAAGGACCTAAGAGTGATAACTGATTAGCTAGCTTCTGCTGCTGATAATGATGATATTACATGACAGGAGGTGACCGCCCCCCCCCACACACGCGCACACACACACACGCGCACACACACACACACACGCACACACGCACACGCGCACACGCACACACGCACACACGCACACACACACACACACACACACACACACACACACACACACACACACACACACACACACACACACACACACACACACACACACACACACACACACACACACACACACACACACACACACACACACACACACACACACACACACACACACAAACTTTTTTACAGTGTAATAATTTATCTACGCCATCAGCGCTCGACGGTATTGCGGAAAGGAGTGGGTGGTGAAGGCTAAAAGAAATGGAATGATTAAAACGTAACTTTATAACCATACAATTTTAGTGCATGGTAATTGGAAGAAAAAATTGTGTGCTCCAAGAAGGCAGTTCCGCAGTTATGCACTACTACCTGACATTGCAAAAAGTGGATGAGAAAACAACTTTCCGCAACGATCCCACAACCTTCGCATTTCGCGTGCTATGTTCTACCAGTTGAACTACCACCGTCGCCATTTCCCCATCCACTTTCTTGGATATTTATGTTTTCTTAGTAAAACTCTGGCAGTGTTAGCCAGCGCCACCACTCAGACCTCTGCCGTGGATGTGCAACATCCTTTCTGCCGCAGGCGTCGCGAGACCGTGATCTTTTTCGGTGAAGGCAACCGGTCAATAAACCCACACATGCTATGTGACGGCATCAATGTTGCAGGATTCGAGGACCTCGTTATGTAATAAAAGAGAAGAAAAGGGGTTAACCGAAGGGCCTATGAGGGGCTCATGATCTGACATTGGAAATAATTATAAAGTAACATAATCAGTAATTAATAAGATAATAATAATAATAATATATGGGGTTTTACGTGCCAAAACCACTTTCTGATTATGAGGCACGCCGTAGTGGGGGACTCCGGAAATTTAGACCACCTGGGGTTCTTTAACGTGCACCTAAAACTAAGTACACGGGTGTTTTCGCATTTCGCCCCCATCGAAATGCGGCCGCCGTGGCCGGGATTCGATCCCGCGACCTCGTGCTCAGCAGCCGAACACCATAGCCACTGAGCAACCACGGCGGGTAAATTAATAAGATGAAATTCCATAATGTATGCTATAGTTCACGGCGCACGAAATGTGCGTTTATTAGTATTCTTTAGGATTTCTTTGGGGAAGCGAATCAACTGAAGGCCACAAAAAGCTTACGAATAATTATGTGACTTGATTTGTAATCTGCTTTATACAGCTAATCAATAGAATACATATCGTAAATATATGTTGCGATGGAGATATCAATTAAAAGTTGGAAATTCAAGGTTAGTTTTATTTGTGGTTAGAGTAGCTATTCGATGATAAGTTGCAATATAAAACAAGTGGAGTAATTTTTCGAAGTTCTAATGAGCTAATAATGTTAATGGAATCTCACAAGGCAGATGCATACTCTAGTCTTGTTCGCATTAGTGTTTTCTATAGTACTTGAGAGCCGATGGTGGCATTATAAACCTACTGGAGCAAATATTCCAAAGTTCTATTCTTTCTGTTTTTTTTGTGTGTTGTTACTGATGTCGATATAGATTGACCAAGTAAGACTAGCGGTAATACGAACGCGTATGTGCATTTGTGAATATACAGGCTTCAACGCACGGTTGCTAAGTAAGGTCGTCGAAGAGCTGTTATGAATGGGAGTCGCTCAAATAATGTTGGTGTGCCGCAGGGCTCCGTGTTGAGGCCGATTCTCTTTCTTGTTTTTATTAATGACCTTTGCGATGTTATCGCGAGCAAGACACAATTTTTGCGGAAGATTGTGCCCTGTGTGCAAGGACATCCAATGAGACATTGTTTTCAATTTGCGGCCGACCTGGAGCGCATAGAAAAATAGTGTGTCACTAATAGCATATCCCTCAACCAAAATAAATGTGTGCATGTTAGCTTTACTAGAAAAATTTACCAAAGTCAGACATAGGTATTTGTTAAGCAGACAATAAATAAAGAAATATTCATTAGTTAAACATTTAGGTGGTATGCTGTCAGAGCATGACCCTTGCTCACACCATGTTAGTACCGTAGACAGAAGTGCAGGGTATGACCTTGACTTCTTGCAATAATGTTTGAAACGCCGTAAGCGTTATACCGTAAAACTAGCAGCGTATAAACAAGTTTTACGAATGTTCGAGTAGGCTTGCCCGGTGTGGTATCCATTTTATGATAATGGAGCCTTAGAAAAAAATTCAATCCATCGCGGCAAGGTTCGTCCTGGGGACATACAACCACTTTCTAAGTTTAGGAGCAAGAAAAAAAAAATAATAGTGCCCTTCCACCTTGTGAAAGATAACCAGCGAAGCTGTACTGGGATGACTATATTGATAACTATTGTCACGTGGTGGTGACGTTAAGAATACAGTAGAAATACTGTGAAAGGCAAAAGTAGATCTTATTGGGCGAACCTGTGTCCACAAAACAGGCTACACTTTAAGCACAACGAGAGCGGCGAACATGGTCGGCGATCATCGAAAATCTGATCTGCGGGTCAAGCACGTCGGCTTTTATAGGGCAGTCGTCGAATGTTCCAGACTAATCGTTCGGACCCGCGGGCCTTCCACAAAGTTCTACACCATTCGCGTCAGGCGAGGAAATCAGATAACATAAGGTTCGGCGACAACACACAGCGGTAGAAGCATCGATAACTTTCCAGAAACGTCGGATACATGCAGGCGCGTCCCTCGCTGTGCGATTACAGTTTATCGGGCGACCACGTTTCGCCGCTTAAGATAAGTACACGTGTCAATACCCCCCTCTTAAAAAGCATCGACCCGATGCTACATACAAAAGAAATAAAAAACACCCGTAGCAAAGAAAACAACAAAATAAGGAATTTCGTCAGCGTCCGTAAAAGGGTTTAAGGCGCACCACGTGGACCACTTCAGATCGTGCGCGGCGCCGCTGTGAATTCGAAATGCCGTCTGGCACGACCTCATAGTCCAGAGCGCCAATACGTCGGATGACCTTGTAGGGTCCGAAATAGCGTCGGAGTAGTTTCTCACTGAGTCCTCGTCGGCGTATCGGGGTCCATACCCAAACACGGTTGCCGGGCTGGTACTCGACGAAGCGTCGTCGGAGGTTGTAGTGTCGGCTGTCGGTCCTCTGCTGGCTCTTGATTCGCAGGCGGGCGAGCTGTCGGGCTTCTTCGGCGCGCTGGAGATAGCTAGCGACGTCAACATTCTCTTCGTCAGTTACGTGGGGCAGCATGGCGTCAAGCGTCGTCGTTGGGTTCCTGCCGTAAACCAGCTTAAACGGCGTGATCTGTGTTGTTTCTTGCACCGCCGTGTTGTACGCAAAGGTCACGTACGGCAGGACCGCGTCCCATGTGTTCGACGTCGACGTACATTGCTAGCATGTCGGCGAGGGTCTTGTTCAGGCGCTCCGTGAGACCCTTCGTCTGCGGATGGTACGCAGTTGTCCTCCTGTGGCTTGTCTGGCTGTACTGCAGAATGGCTTGGGTGAGCACTGCTGTAAAAGCCGTTCCTCTGTCGGTGATGAGGACTTCTGGGGCACCATGTCGCAGCAGGATGTTCTCCACGAAAAATTTCGCCACTTCGGCTGTGCTGCCTTTTGGTAGAGCTTCAGTTTCAGCAAAACGGGTTAGATAGTCCGTCGCCATGACGATCCACTTATTCCCGGATGTTGATATCGGAAACGGCTCCAACAAATCCATCCCAATCTACTGGAATGGTCGGCGAGGAGGTTCGATCGGCTGTAGCAATCCTGCTGGCCTTGTCGGTGGTGTCTTGCGTCGTTGACAGTCTCGGCATGTCTTGACGTAACGGGCGGCGTCGGCGGTCAGGCGCGGCCAGTAATACCTTTCCTGTATTCTCGACAGCCTCCGGGAGAATCCGAGGTGCCCAGTGGTTGGATCGTCGTGTAGGGCGTGCAGTATTTCTGGACGCAGCGCTGACGGTACAACAAGAAGGTAGCTGGCGCGGACTGGTGAGAAGTTCTTCACGAGCAGGTTGTTTTCTAGCGTGAACGAAGACAACGCGCGCTTAAATGCCCTAGGGACAACGTCGGTGTTCCCTTCCAAATACTCGACGAGGCCTTTTAGCTCCGGGTCGGCTCGTTGCTGTTTAGTGAAGTCTTCCGCGCTAATTATCCTAAGGAAGGCGTCGTCGTGCTCGTCGTCTTCCGGCGGGGGATCGATGGGGGCGCGCGATAAACAGTCGGTGTCGGAGTGTTTTCTTCCGGACTTGTATATTACCGTGACGTCATATTTTTGTAGTCTGAGGCTCCACCGCGCCAGCCGTCCTGAAGGGTCCTTTAGGTTAGCTAGCCAACACAATGCGTGATGGTCACTGACGACTTTGAATGGCCTGCCATAGAGGTAAGGGCGGAATTTAGCTGTAGCCCAAATGATGGCGAGGCATTCCTTTTCAGTCGTAGAATAGTTGCTTTCCGCTTTTGACAGCGACCGGCTAGCATACGATATCACCCTTTCAAGTCCTTTCCTCTGGACTAGGACGGCACCGAGGTCTAGGCTACCGGCGTCAGAATGGATTTCGGTATCGGCGTCCTCGTCGAAGTGTGCAAGTACCGCGGCGACTGCATGCGTCGTTTGAGTTCTTGAAATGCCTTGGCCTGCGGCGTTTCCCACTTGAACGCGACATCACATTTGGTTAGATGTGTTAGTGGCTCCGCGATGCGTGAAAAGTCCATGACAAAGCGCCTATAGTAGGCACACATGCCAAGGAATCTGCGCACTGCCTTCTTGTCGGTTGCCGCGGGAACTTTGTGATGGCTGCTGTCTTCTGTGGGTCGGGGTGTACTACTGATTTGCTGATCACGTGGCCTAGGAACAAAAGCTCATCGTAAGCGAAACGGCACTTTTCCGGCTTCAGAGTGAGCCCTGATGACTTGATGGCTTCTAACACTGTCGCAAGCCGCCTAAGGGGATCGTCGAAATTTCCGGCGAAGACAACGACGTCATCCAGGTGAACAAGGCACGTCTGCCACTTCAGTCCGACTGACACCGTGTCCATGACGCGCTGAAACGTTGCAGGCGCCGAGCACAGTTCGAATGGCATGACCTTGAACTCGTAGAGGCCGTCTGGCGTGATGAAGGCAGTCTTTTCGCGATCTTTCTCGTCGACTTCTATTTGCCAGTAGCCAGACTTGAGGTCCATCGACGAGAAGTATTTAGCGTTGCAGAGCCGATCCAATGGGTCGTCTATCCGTGGAAGGGGGTACACATCCTTCTTCGTGATCTTGTTCAGTCGACGATAATCGATGGAGAAGCGTAGGGTTCCGTCCTTTTTCTTTACCAGGACTACAGGAGAGGCCCACGTGCTTTTCGACGGCTGGATGATGTCGTCGCGCAGCATTTCGTTGACTTATTGCCTAATAGCTTCACGTTCTCGCGTCGAAACTCGGTAAGGGCTCTGTCGGAGTGGTCGAGCGCTCTCTTCGGTTATTATGCGATGCTTTGCAACTGGTGTTTGTCGAATCCTCGATGACGTCAAAAAGCAGTCTTTGTATCGTCGGAGAAGACTTCTGATCTGTTGCTGCTTACTCATAGGAAGACTTGGATTCACGTCGAAGTCTAGTTCGGGGACAATGCTCATCGGGGTAGATGCGGCTGAATCCGAGAGGACAAAGGCATTGCTGGTTTCCACAATTTCCTCGATGTATGCGATTGTCGTGCCCTTGTTGATGTGTGAACTCTTGGCTGAAGTTGGTTAGCATAACTTCCACTTCCCCTCCGTGGAGTCGAGCGATCCCTCTTGCGACGCAAATTTCACGGTCGAGCAGTAGATGTTGGTCGCCCTCGATGACGCCTTCTACGTCAGCGGGTGTTTCAGTGCCGACGGAAATAATAATGCTGGAGCGCGGCGGGATGCTCACTTGATCTTCGAGCACACTCAAGGTGTGGTGACTGCGACAGCTCTCCGGCGGTATCGCTTGATCTTGTGGCAGCGTTATCGATTTCGACTTCAGGTCGATGACTGCGCCATGTTGATTCAGGAAGTCCATGCCGAGAATGACGTCTCGTGAACACTGTTGGAGGACAACGAAGGTGGCAGGGTAAGTCCGGTCATGAACGGTAATTCTTGCCGTTCAGATTCCAGTCGGCGTAATGAGGTGTCCTCCAGTGGTTCGAATTTGAGGGCCTTCCCATGCAGTTTTACCTTTCTTCAAATTGGCGGCGATGTGTCCACTCATTACGGAGTAATCGGCCCCTGTGTCGACTAAGGCAGTGACTGCGTGGCCGTCGAGAAGTACGTCGAGGTCGGTGGTTCTTTGTCTGGCGTTGCAGTTGGGTCTTGGCGTCGGATCACGGCAGCGTCGCGTTGAACTGAAGCTGGAACGTCAAGTCGTCTTTCATCGGTGTAGTCTTGGCTTTCTGATTTCGTCGGGACGGCGGCGTGTCGTTATGTCGCCGAGGTAGTTTCTTCGGTGTCTTCGTCGGCGGCGGAGGATCTTCGTCAGTTCGACGAACAGCAACCGCACCTCCATCGGTTGCTGCTTTTAGTTTCCCGGATATGGGCTCGCTGACCGGGCCCGGGCTGGGCCAGTGTATGGTCGGCGTTGCGGCGACAGGTAGCGGCCTGGTGATGGCGAACGCGACGGTCGTCGAGAGCTCCACGGAGTAGCGGTGAGGTAATCGGCGATATCGCGGGGGCGTTCACCTTGCTGCGGGCGCGGAGCGTTCACGGCGAAACCTCGCAGTCCCATCTCCCGGTATGGACATCGTCGGTAAACGTGACCCGCTTCTCCGCAGTGGTAGCAGAGCGGGCGGTGGTCAGGAGCGCGCCAAATGTCCGTCTTCCTCGCGTAGGTGCGCTGGGCGGCGGGTGGTCGTGCTGGCGGTGGCGGACGACGGAACTGCGGCGTGACAGGGCCCTGGCGCGGACGCGGAGGGGGACGTGACGGCGGGCTACAGCGGCGTATGTCATCGCTTGCGGCTCAGGCGATTCAGGGGCTACTCCAAGTTGTTGTTGGAGTTCCTCACGCACGGCGTCGGCAATCGAAGCCACTTGAGGCTGTGATGATGGCAACAGCTTTTGTAGCTCATCCCGCACGACAGCTCGGATAGTCTCGCGTAGGTCGTCGGTGGTCAGTGACTGAACTCTGGCTTAGTTTGTCGAGTTCATGCGGCGGTCGAATTGCCGGTTTCGCATCTCGAGTGTCTTCTCGATGCTGGTAGCCTCGCGAAGAAACTCGTCCACGGTCTTCGATGGGCTTCGTACCATTCCGGCAAAAAGTTCCTCCTTCACACCACGCATCAACAGGCGGACTTTCTTCTCCTCGGGCATTTCAGGGTCGGCGTGGCGGAAGAGATGGCTCAGTTCTTCAGTGTAGATTGCGGTCGTCTCATTAGGTAGCTGCACTCGAGTTTCTAGTAGTGCTTGGGCTCGTTCTCGGCGTACGACGCTTGTGAATGTCTGCAGGAAGCCGCTTCGGAAAAGGTCCCAGGTCGTTAAGGTGGCTTCTCTGTTCTCGAACCACGTACTGGCAGCGTCTTCCAATGCGAAGAAGACATGTCGCAGTTTGTCGTCGCTGTTCCAGCTGTTAAATGCAGCGACCCTCTCGTACGTCTCGAGCCAGGTTTCCGGGTCCTCGAATGTTGAACCGCGGAATGTGGGGGGCTACTCCAAGTACTCCCTGGGCTGCTGCAGCACGACGGTGGATGCTGGGGCTGCCATTGGGGTGGACTTGGTGGCAATCTTCCTGCTCGTCTCAGGTAGAAGTCCGTGCTCTGGGGGCAGTCCTTGCAGTCGGCGGCTAGCACGCTGGTCTTGGGCGACGTTGGTTTTGTCCTCGGGCTTTGGGCTTGGATCGCGGCTTTGCGGGGGCGTTCGGTACATGAACGCACAAGCACCTCCACCAGATGTCACGTGGTGGTGACGTTAAGAACACTGTAGAAATACTGTGAAAGGCAAAAGTAGCTTTTATTGGGCGAACCTGTGCCCACAAAACAGGCTACACTTTAAGCACAACGAGAGCGGCGAACATGGTCGGCGATCGTCGAAAATCTGATCTGCGGGTCAAGCGCGTCGGCTTTTATAGGGCAGTCGTCGAATGTTCCAGACTAATCGTTCGGACCCGCGTGCCTTCCACAAAGTTCTACACCATTCGCGTCAGGAGAGGAAATCAGATAACATCAGGTTCGGCGACAACACACAGCGGTAGAAGCATCGATAACTTTCCGGAAACGTCGGATACATGCAGGCGCGTCCCTCGCTGTGTGATTACAGTTAAGCGGCGAAACGTGGTCGCCCGATAAAGATAAGTACACGTGTCACTATATTGATTCAAATTGATTGCTATAGGACTGCTATATCGGTTGAATAATGACACATACACGTCGTGTTTTTTATCGTCTTTATTTTGTCTCATTCGTTACCGCAGTGACCGTAGCTTTGTGGTCGCTGTGGTACACCGCAATCCGTTGTACTGTTGTGCTCGAGAACCGTGCAACCGATTGCGGTGTACCTGGTCGGCACATTGCCGTCCGTGTAGTACTCAATTCGAAACTGTTCCATTAGGAAAGATATTGACATGCATACTTGTTTATCTTTCTCGGGTTACTGCATTTCACCGTCTAACAAATGTTATCGCTCAGCGCGTGACATGCCCGCATGTATCGGAAGCTTGTAAATATTATCGATCGTTCTCTCTGCTGTGTGTTGTCACCGAAGCTCGTGTAATCTGATTGCATGTGCGACGCGAATTGTGTAGAACGTTCGGGAAGACACGCGGGCACCGCGACACAAGAAGAGGCAGGTTACGTTGGTGATCTGCGGGTCGATGGGAATGACAAGACAACGCTCGCCACTGATGGCAAGGTAGCCAGCATCGACGATTAGATTCGTGGAAGCCATGCTCTTGACGGTGGCTTTAAAGTCGAGGTCTATCATGTGCTGAACGCAGTAAACCTCAGAGAGGCCAGATATTGAGGCCGTCGCGCCGACGACAGTCTCGGGACCATTCCCCGTAGGGACAACAACAACGAAGACTTTGGCTTTCGAGGGAGTCCGCGAGGCTGTATGTGCCATGGCGTGAGAGGTGGACGTCCCTGACGGGAAAGACGCAGGAACGTCAGCAGAAACACTCCGTGTCGCAGAAAAACCACCGTCGGCGGTGTTGTCGGACAAAAGAAATCATCCCGAACCACAACCACCCAGGACCTCCGCGTGGCGCAGAGGCGTTACTGAACTAATTGAATTTGTCAAAGTAAAATATGTCAGGGAAATTCGCAAAGTCCGACTTACACACAACCTACAGACATGATAGCGTCGGATTGTAATTTGAATATACGAGAAAATAGAATTTTCTTACGCGGAAACTCAAACAGGAAGCGCCTTTTCTCGTGCTTACGGGGGTGTGAGCCATTGAAGTCACTGCTTGAAGCTTCTACCTTACGGGTACTGCCACCGGGATCGGCCCACCATTGTTTGCTATGAAATCCCGTCACTGGCGCGCAAACACACACACACACACACACACAAACACACACACACACACACACACACACACACACACACACACACACACACACACACGCTATGCTATGAAATCCCGTCACTGGCGCACACGCACACACACACAGTGCAGACTGTGTTCAAAATTAGAGTTTCAGGGTTTTTTCAAAAATGCGAAGAAGAGTACACAGAAGTCATTTGTCTACCTAGGTTATGCGGCCACGCGGTCGCAAAGTGTGAGGATAATTGTCGTGGTAATGTCAGGCGACGGTGATTATTGTTTGTTCTCGGCCAGCGAAACCGAAGAATGACAGTGCGGGTGACGTGAGACGAGCCGTTTCTTTAAGCAATTGGTAGTAGTGTGGGTGACAAGACGCCGTGCCGCTTAAGTCTTCTCATGCACTCAGGTGCAGCGATACTGATCTGCTTCTTTTTATTATGATGGAAGCTTCGTTTCCAGAATGATTGAAATTAATGGCATCTCACAATATAAAGCGACAGCGTCAGCTGCCATACAACGTATTATTAACCAATAAAATTTCCAGGGCGCCTTCCACATCCGTAAAGAGAATTTACGACCCTGCATTATCAGCACATAGGAAACGCGGGTTAACGGCCAGTATTCTCTATGTCACCTTTTTAAAATTTGAACGCATCTACCAGTCCCCATGACAAAGCATGAAATTCTGTCTACGTAGTCAAATTCATATTTATTTAGTTACAGACAGTACCGATACCGGCATTACTTCGAAAGAAGTTGGAATAAAAAAACAAAAAAAAAAACAAGATCAGTGTAAATACATAGCCTACATACACACAACACAGCAGTTGGTATAAATGTAAAAACCTGAAAGAGTACATTAAATTGAGTAGTAGGCAGGAAAAAAATTTTCGAAATGGAAGAGTAGGTGAGGTTAAGAATTAAGGTTAGCTGGTGGCCTAATGTGTTTTGTGTCTTGGTTGATGATGGCAGAATTTCAGATTTAAGTTACCGCTTTCAAAGATTCTAAGTTGCCGCGTGCCAAATTAATTCCTGTCGGGTGTAGGCAATTAAACTTATGTATGAGGTATGATTCCGTATACTTCTTTTCGCGAGAGGAACGCAAATTTGTTTGTAGTATATAGAGCCAGGCTTTGTCCAATATATGACCATGTTCATTAAAGTGACTGGCTACTGCTTTGGGTAAATTGTGTTTTGTGTCCGCGCGGGGACCGTTGAGTCTTGCATTAATTTGTTGTCCAGTCTCGCCTATGTATTGTTTGCTACAAGCGGCGCATTCTAGACAGTAGACTACGTTGCTTGATGTGCAGGTGAAAGCCGAAGTTACCTTGTGTGCGCAATTCGACGCTGTGCTTTTTACTGTAGTAGTAGATTGAATATGTTTGCATGTAGCGCACATGGGGCGGCCACAGGGAATGGTTCCTAACTTCCTCTTTGTAGTTTGGCGGGCACAAGAACATCTTTAAAATTAGTGTTGCGTATGTAGGCTACTCTGGGAGGGTCGGGAAAAATCTTCTTAAGTTTCTGATTGCTGGTGAGAATTGGGTAGTATTTACTAAGGATGTTGTTCACGTTTGGGAGTGCGTTTGAGAATTTAGTAGTAAGAAGAGGAGTTGTTGTTCTTGTGATCCTCGGGCGGGGCTTGAGGACCTCGGCTCGATCAAGTTTGGTTGCAGCGATGTAGGCTGTTTGAAGGTCACTGTTTGGGTGGTTCCTGTTTGATAGGGTTTCTTTAAGGTGACCGAGCCTATCTATGTAGTCTTGGTTTTCAACGCAAATGCGACGAAGTCGTGTGGCTTGGCCTTTAAAGATGCCTTGCTTGCAATGTCTGGGATGGTGGCTGGTATATTCTAGGTACTGTTGTTTGTCGAAAGGTTTCCTACACAGCGTTGTCTTCAGCTCACCATTGTCAATGTATATTGTTGTGTCCAGAAAGTTTATGCGCTCAGTTGAGGATTCTGATGTGAATTTTATTGTTGGGTGAACAGAGTTTAGAAATGCTACATATTTATCTAGACTGTCTTGACCATGTCCCCAGATTATGAGTATGTCGTCCAGTGGCGTAGCAACAGGGGGGGCCGGGGGGCCGTGGGCCCCGGGTGCAAGCGGCCAGTGGGGGGTGTCATATACGTCTGAAGACATGCCTCTTTGCGGCGGCTACACCCGGGGGGGGGAGGGGGTGACAGAAGATCTATGGGCCCCGGGTGCCAGACGACCTAGCTACGCCACTGATGTCGTCTATGTATCGTAGGTATGTGTGGGGCGTGGTAGTGCAGCGCGATAGGTAATCTGTTTCTAGAATCCCCAAAAATATGTTCGCGTAGGTTGGTGCAAAAGGCGTACCCCCAAGTAACCACGGGTATCCGTGGGACGTCCACCGCAAGTCCCAACGTCCATCCATCCGGATATCCAACACGGACGTCCGTGGGACGTACAGGAAAAGTCCATATCCTGTTTGGATGTCCGAAGGACATCCCACCGGGATGTCCATGGGACATCCCATTTTGAACGTCCGCTGGCTGTCCATAAATAGGCATGCCCAAGATATACACTAGTGAGGTATATATAAACTAGCATAAATATATTGCCGGAAATTTTATTTGTTCACATTATATTTGTTTATTTTTGTTCTCTATCGGACACAGTAAATTCTTTTTTCAAAGCAAAATAAATATATTTCCAACTTGATATAAATTCTGCCCACTTTAACATCGCAGTATTAAAATACGATTTTTTTTTCTATCGGTGGGTCATACAAACAATTTGTAGTTTGCTTTAAAAAAATGCTTGTGGATGACTAGCAGAATATATAAGCGCCCATTTGAAGCCACTTATTCGACCTAGAGCCAAGCACTCAAGTTACCCCTCATTATGAAAAGTTCCTGATCATAGAGTTTTGGTCCTGACCTCCGAACATGTAGGTTCAGGTGTATCATTGAAACAGGAAGTAAAACACGTTGTTGGGCTAGTTGGTGCATTGTGTTAAGAAAAAACCAGCAAAAAAAAAGACGGACACAGGAAACATACACAAGACAGGCCTCTTCCAGCCTCTTTCCTGTCTTCTCGTATGTTTCCTGTGTGCGCCTGTTTTTGGCTGGTTTCTTAAAACAGGAAGTTGTCTGCAGTGTTCAATTGTGCATACAATAATATCATTATAGGTAACAAAAACAAATCTCAAAGGCTACGCTTTTGGTGGCTGCGTGCGTTGAAAGCGATTACGAAAGCTATAATGCGTCAGAGCCGCCATGCATTGACAGTAATCTCAAAGGCTATGTTTTTCTGGCGCCGACAGCTTTAGCAGAAACTAAAAACTCGAAAATCAGATACCGAATATTCTCAGAATAAGTAAATATTTCACTGTGTAATAATAGAATATTTTAAAAACCTATTTATGCTTGCGTAAATGCACGTGGAAGTGTTAGAACCTTGGCAAAGCAGAACGCTGCAGTCATCCAATCCAATCCAATCTAAGCTCTAGCCATCGTCGCCATGCCATTTTTTATTCTGCGATCGTTTTAAGGGCAGCGGAGCAGCGTTTGTCACCTTCCGTGCCTGCCGAAGTCTCCTACTCAGCTACCAAGGTATGACAGCTACATCGATTTCTTTTTTAATTCGTTTGGGTATTGAAATGTGTTTTCTTCACAGGTGCCAGGATGCCTAGACTGCGGGAGAAGCCGCACGCGCCAAAAAGAGCGTCGCTGGAAACAAAGACGATATTCGAGGACTTCGGATCTCGCACCGGCAGCCAGCAGTCAACAGCTCGAGAATTCGCAAGTCTAGAACTGTGCAGTGGCGCGTATACCCCGCACGCGTGCATTAACATGTGCGGTCGGGCTGTCCCTGCAAACATTTGTACGTCTTGTGATGCTGGTCGCTGCACCGAGGCGACATCGGAAGTTCAGGACGGTGGTTGTGAGACTACGCGCACTAAGGACAATGTGCCTTGCTTCCCTGATGGATATACTCTACGTGACGCTTCGGATGGTTCACTTCGCTGTGAGAACGGAACAGGATCCCTTAGGAGAGGTGTACGCACAAGTCAATGCGGGTTTTCTGGTAAGCAGGACCCCGGAGTCTACATTTGCTTTAGCTACCGCGGACTCTTCATCGGCGCCCTTTGATTCTCCTGGCAAACAGCTTCTCCTGGCTAATGCGCTCATGATCAGAGCTGTAGCCGTCAGTAGCGGCAAGATCGCGTGCTGATCTCTACGAAAATAAAAAGCTCCTTTTAAAAAATTGAAGAATATATTAGCTGTTTTTATCTACAAGTTTGTTTAATATCGTGAGAATATGGTCACTACGGCCACGGCGGGGACATTGTAAACGAGAGTACGCATTCGATGGCCAAGTGAGTTTTAATAATTGTAAGAACGCACTACGCCACGAGAAAGAGCTATTGTTTAAAGAAAGTGAAGAATATATTGATTGTTCTTCACTAATAGTTCGTTTAGCCTCGTCAGAATGTGGAGACATTGGGAACGAGAGTACGCATTTGACGGCAAGTTGACTTACGAGAACGCACTACGTCGCGAATAACATTTAAGCTGCAATACCATTAAGCATGTCCGTGTGGCACCCCGCGAATGACATTAAAGTTTAAGGCATTAGCCAGTTAATGTCATTTTTTGTGCCCGTGTCGCAGAGTGCTAGTGAAGTGATGTAGTCAAGATTAATTCCTTCTTGTCATTTCTGTTGCTTTCGCTGCTTAATAATGCTAATTGATGTATTTTTGCTCTTTCTTTTTATTCCATGCTGCAAACTCAAATGTCAAAGCAGGGTGGGCAATAAGTATTTTTGTTCTGCTGTTCTCTACCTTGTGTTGTGCTATTGAAATTGCAAGTTTTCTTCTTTATCCGTGTATTTATTTGTTCTTTGAACAGTACGCATATATCTGCTTATTGGTCTTTTTATGTATATGTATAAGGTGACAATAAACGTTTAATTGTATGTGGAAGTTGGTGTAAGTTCATTTCTCGTTTATTTAAAACAAAACTGCATTCAAGCATTAGACCAATGTAACATATATAATGGTCCGGTGCTTGAATGTGTCCCGGCCACTATTGTCGCTTCAAGGCATGCGTATATCTGGAATATCCCCGGGACGACACACACACACACACACACACACACACACACACACACACACACACACACACACACACACACACACACATATATATATATATATATATATATATATATATATATATATATATATATATATATATATATATATATATATATCCTGAACGTCCCCTGAATGTCCATGCTGGATGTCCGCGTCGGACGTACTACGGATGCCAAAGCGATTACCTTTGGATTTCCCAGGGACGTCCCTCGGACGTACGTCGGACATTCATGGATATCCCACGGACATCCCGAATATCCAGAAAGGACGTCCGTCGGACGTCGCCCGGATATCCGTGGTTACTTGGGCCCATGCTTGTGCCATGTATCTGTAGGTAGTAGCTCTCCTTAAATTCGAAGTAGTTATGTGTTAGAACTAATTCAAGGAGAGACAAGTAGACTTCAGTAGAGTGTTGTTCATTGTGTTTAGACAGCGTTTGTTTTATCGAAGATAAACCATCAGGGATTGAAATGTTGGTGTACAGCGCCGTGACGTCTAGTGCTGCGAGAATCGTGTTGTGGGGTGGTGTGCCTTTAGTATTAATGTCCGCTATAATTCTCAGCAGGTGGGGCGTATCTTGTACAAATTACTTAAGTGCTTTTGGCAAGTCACCAAGGTAGTGGTTAAGGAATGTTGTGGGGGGTATGTCGAAAGGGGTGCTAGTCTTATGATGTCTGCTAGGCAGACATATCTTCACTATCGCTGGGCTGCAATATCGCAACGGTAACATCAGCCTGAAGGTGGGTTGATTAAAATATATCTAAAATATTTTAATGAGCTATTACTTAAACAATGTCACTACTGATGCAGGCAATTGCTGCTACTATCTAAAATGCGCAATATCTCTCTCTCTCTCTCTCTCTCTCTCTATATATATATATATATATATATATATATATATATATATATATATATATATATAAATTCTTCGAACCAAGTGAGAAAACAGATGCTAACTGATCAGGTACTGCATTGGTTGCTTAACTTTTCATTTCATGACGCCTAATTTTTAGGTCTTCAAAGAACGCATTCTAACGCATCACAATTACAAAACAGAGTATACTGCGCGCTGTCTAAGTGCATATGTTACGGTGGTCGCGAATAGCAAATGTTGAGAGTATTGTATTCTCAGGAAATTGATCTCTCACGCATTGCTTTATTTCCAACCTGAAGCCCACAGTGGCTTGTGTTGTGCCCACGCGTACCATGTAGCTGGCGAATCGTTACCCTCCATAAAGCAGCAAAAGCAAGCGATCCTACATGCTCGCATTTCCTGCTGTAAATGCTATTGAATACAGTGAACGACGGATGTAGAACTGATTCTCCTTGACACAGCAGAATGTTGTGTTGACATAGAAACTTCGATCTCGCGGACGCTTGTGCGAATGAGCTCATTTATAACGTCGACGCATACAATAAAAAAAGGTAAATAAAGATATGACTTCAATCGCTGTGGTGTTACACTAGTAGCGAAAACTTCTGTCATGGAGAGTTGTTCTGAACTTGCGCTGTCCTAGCCTGCCGACCGGCGCACTCGGCGATTACGCTTCACCACTTGCGACCGGTTGCAGATAGCAGGGGCTGTTATTTTCTGTGCTCTGAGTAGGTGGCACCATCTAGGGATGCCTTCGTAAATTGCACTACTATTTGCATGATAGCCGAGCCTTACATACCATATTATTAGAGCATCTTGGTTCGTTTGATTTTATCCCTAATATTTTGTTATTTTATCTGTGGCACTCTGAAGGTGCGTCTTCTCATGCCTCTGGAATGCTCGGGCTTCCGAAACCTGAGAAATTTACTTGCTTTCCCTATGTTTCTCTCCGCACTGAAACTGGCTGTGCACGCAGATCTGAATGCAGTGCCGCTTCAGCGTTCAGCATATGCAGTGTATGCCCCCCCCCCCCCCCCCCCGAGTTGTTCAGCGGTCGATTAATATTGCGGGGAGAGTGGAGAATGCGTCCCAACAGCCCTGCAATTTCGAGGCTGACAGTCGCCATTGCGTGTCCATGTAAAGACGGGAAGATCACAAAATGAGTGCAATCATCAATCGACTCCGTGCACTTGAGTTTACGTCGCCCTCCCAATAATTTATCGACGCCAGGCTCCCTGACCAAACACCGAATTTCGCCAAATGTGCGGTTCAGGTCCCACCGTGAGTACAGTAATTCTTTCCCATAAAAGAACTATCGCTGCAGAAGTTCGGCAGTTAGAGTGACCTCAACATAGTTCAGAGAGGAAAATTGTAGAGAGCGCCATTCAAAACCGCGGCAGCGGGGTCGAGGGCAACAACGTCCAAGATAACAATGACGGCACGGCTATGATAATAATGGTATGACGTCTGGTACTCCAGCTACTGTAAAGATACTGAAGAAATGAATATTTCTTATTTTGACACGGCACTAAAGTAAACTAGTGGTAGTAAAATATGTGGGTGCATAAGTTGAATGAGGGAAGTTGAAATGTATAGAAATGGGGTAGTCTTGAGTCGTGATAACGAGGGAATGGGGGAGGGGTTGTTCTGACAGTTATTTCAAGAAGTAAGAGTGACAAGAATAAAAAAGATATGTCCACGTATACGCTGGCGTTTTCAATTTGGCGGCTTCTGTGCTGCCATAAAACAGGAAGTAAGAAGAAATATGCTTTGAAGAGCTGAAAACGAAGAAAAAAGAAAGAAACATGGGTCTTATAAAGAGGTGTCTGCTTTTGTATACTTAACGGCCACATCAATTACAGCGAAGACAAAAGAAGTGCGGTTATCCCTAACGCATATTGAAAACACGGCGTACGTACAGTCTTACGCTGTTTGAAGTTTTCTGGCAGCAGTAGGGAATCCTTTAATATATATTGCAAATCTACATGTACACAGCGTAGAGTCCACTCTTAAAAGGTACACCTATGCGGTAATACACCAACACTTATTCAATCATTTAGGTCAATTAATCAAAATGATTGAGGACCTTGGCCGACAAAGTGTTTGAGTAGGGTTCAAGATTAATACCCAGTAGACAAAGGTAATGTTCCATAACCTGAGAAGAAAACGAGAATTCATTATATTGGCAGTCAGTTTTTATGATCTTTTCCATGGTATGTCTATATAGGCCTGTTACTCAGAGATGACCCTGACCATTAGAAGGAAACTTATAGAACAATAAAAACTGGTTGGAGAGCATACAGCAGGCATTATAAAATCATAACCGGCAGCCTATCCTTATCCTTGAAGAGGAAAGTGTTCAATCGTTCCATTCAACTGGTATTAACGTGTTGAGCGGAAACTTGGAGGTTAACAAAGAAGCTCAAAAAGTTGTGGACCGCACAACAAGCGATGGGACAAAAAGTGTTAGGCGTACCGTTAGAGACAGTAAGACAGCTTGTATGGACGGCAAACAGGGCGGCCGATGTTGAATAAAAGAATTGTGGGGGTTTACGTGCCAAAAGCACGACTTCCTTATCACGATTTATTTTGACCACCACGGGCTCTTTAACGTGCTCGCAATGCATGGGACACGGGCATTTTTGCATTTCGCCCCGTCTAAATGCGGCCGCCACGGCCGGGATTTGACCCCGCCAGCTCGTGCTTAGCAGTAGAACACCATAGCCGCTAAGCCACCGCGGCGGCCGGGTAGGCTGATGATCTAGTTGGCATTAAGAGAGAAAAATGAGGCTGGACAGGCCATGCGAGGCATAGTGCAGATAAAAGGTGGTCTATTAGAGTTACAGAATGTGTACCAATGAAAGAGAAGCGCAGTCTAGGACGACAGAGTATTAGATGGTGTGATGAAATTAGATATTCCAAAAGGACTTCTTCTTGGACAAGTTGGTGCTTAGGTTTCCTAGGTATACATTCTGGCGCAAAATATATTTCTTGAAAAGGGACAGACGAGAGATTTCACTGTCTTCCTTTTTTCATTCCCTTTTCAAGAAATGTATTTTGCGCCCCAAGGTATACCTAGGAAATTAGATGTGTTCAGGCATAAGATGGAATCCGCTGGCGCAAGACAGGGGTAATTGTAGATTGCTTTAAAAGACCTTTTCCCTTCACTGGAAACAAATAAGCTGATAATGATGATGATGACAAAGATGATGCTGGACAGCAACGCACAGCTCTTCAACTCTCGTATGAAACATCAGGTGACATATGATTAAGCGTTCGCCCCTGGTTGACAATAGGCTGAACACTGCGGCTTCAGTACGTTTGATGCAGTATAACTCCGCAAGAAGACAAAAACGCCGATTCCCTGGTAACCTGCACCTAAAGACGGCGTCCCATTCATGCCTTTACAGGCCTACGAAATGTTCGGCTATGCGCAGTGCATAAAATGCCGTGTTGATCATCGACATACGTTCTGCTGACAAGAAGGCGACATAAGTTTCTCGCACTTCATGTCGAAACTATTAACGTGCTCAGCCAGCAGGACGCTCCTGTATTTACACTTCCGCATAGGTCATATGCGGAAAGTTTTCACTTTTCCAGGGGGAGGGGGGGGGGGAAGGGGCTGGAGCTAGACAAGCTTTCCGAACGCCATATATATATATATATATATATATATATATATATATATATATATATATCTTGCACCTGAAGAAACTTCGTGTGACCTCGAATAATTTTTCGCTGAAGGGACGGCCTTATATGAGAATTTACAAGACCTGTTAGTACGAGACAGTTCAGTTTCACAGAGCCTGAGTTCTTTCCCACCACCAAGAATCTCATGTCTCTCGGTGGTGTAATCTTTCTTCGTCTGATTGTACCCTTCGCTATCGCTAATACTGCTTCGCCTTTCCGGTGAATCTGCAACCCCTCTGTAATTTTTTTTCTGCGAGTCCGACTATAAGCGCTCCTGCACAAGGCTGCTGTTGATTCTGACTTCGAGTGAATCCGGCTTGGCCTCATTTCGATTATTGAGTGAGTTATACAGGGTGCCCCAGCTATCATTCACCAAGACTGAAAAAAAAAGCAGTTGCGTCACTCGAAGAAAGCTTACTGCATATTGTTTCGAGTACAGTGCAGTAGCCGCCAGTAACTCTTCCATTCCGGAAATTTAATTCAGCGATTGCAATTATCTGATTCTAGAAGTACTGCCCTAATTATGAAACTGACAATGAGACATTTGTAGGCACCCCCAGGTACCTCCAAATGAGATACAACTGCTGCGTTTTCAGCGACGTACCAATTGCGTGCAATTTTTTTCCGACTACAAACAAACCTCGCGAAATATGAAAAATACCACGTGACTGCGCGACCACCCCCATCATAAAGCAGCGCCATCAAATAAACTGACTGAAAGCAACTACATTGCCTGTCGCAAACCCGAAGAGACAGCGCATCACCTTGATAATGGTACGGAGGGTGCACCAACAGCAGGTTTCGCGGCTTTGCAGCTATTCCTTCCTCTCTACGTCACACTTATTATCTGTCTCTCAAGGCCTACTGATCCCATGGATAACCAAATCCCTTTGGTAACGTGGCCGAAGCGCCACTCTGAGCACGGACGAAACGCGAAAAGCAATGTAATAGGCACAGTATGTTTCAAAATCTCGGCTTTGCTACACCACATCGGACAGAGTGCGCGCGCAGCTATACTTCGCGTCAGATATTTGCTTCCGACCAAAGCCAAATTGAAGTGACAGTTTTATTTTTCATGACGGTGTATACCTGCTGTAAAAACATCTTCATGGCATGAAATACAAGCTTAATAAGCAGATAAGGAAGTGAGCCCCTTGTATAACCAAGGCAAAACTGCTGCGTTCAGGAAAGTAAATCACCTATTCTAAATGAGCCGAATGAAGAATCGGCAGCACAAAAAAAAAAACATCAGATTTTAGTGTGCCCTTATTATCTATGAATTCGTAAACGCCGTTGAACACCAGCTGCTGCGTAGAGGTCGTGGTCGAATGGGTATTCTAGGGCTACGCAGTACTGAGTTCTCTTTATCACAACTTCTGTACCTTTCTTGATGACTGACGCTCAAATTCTACGGCAGACATCCGTTATCCTTGTCTTGAGCTAATCTGATGTCTGTCTCGATCACGTAAGCTCGCTCTTTCACAAAACCCCAAAGAAAAAAATTGAGTGGAGAGAGGTCACGTGACCTAGCCGGCCAATTTACAGGCTCGTGCTTTCCAATCTATTCTACATGAAATGTCGCATCCATCCAGTTTCGTGCTCGGCTGCTGCTGTGTGCTGGTGCTCCATCTTGGTGATACCACAGAAGTGGAAGACGGGACAGCGGGACTTCGCTGAGAAACTATTCCACCTCTTCTTCAAGGATTTCGTCCACGTAACGCTGCCCAGTCAGTGTGTGATCGAAGAAGATGGGGCTGATTATAGCACAGGCGTAAATTCCACACCCCACATTGAACGACCACTGCTACTGGTGCCGATGGCGCTTTACCCAGTGTGCATTGTAGTCACTCCAACAGTGTGCATTATACAAATTTATCGGGGCGTTTCTGTGAAAATTGGCTTCATCTGTGAGCATGATGTTGCTCAAGAAGTCCGGTGACTCATCAGCTTTCTTGAGGACCCAATGTGAGAAATCTAGACGATTCTTTAGGTCCATATCATTCAAGCATTGGTGCTGGTTAAGGTGGTACGAGTGAAAGGCCATCGTTTAAAAACCACCAAACTGATGACTTGGAAATCGGTACCTGGGCGGCCACGTCTTGCACGCTAGCAATAGGGTTTTAGGCCAAATGGCTAGAACATCCGTGCGTAGGCTAGGGCTTAAAGATGGAGTCCTTCGCCGCTGTGTCTTGAAGCTGCTGGTTTGTCTCGGATTTTCATCATTTCTGATGGTAGTCGACACGTTTGGTCGGCCGCCACACTTCCATGACTGATACATATTTGCGGCCTTCCTCTTGTTGTCATTTGCAGCTCACAAAGGCAAGGATCATTTTTACCCTCTCCTTATTAGAGAAAGACATGGCGACTGGAATGAACCAAAACATGCCTTTAAACAGTTGCACTGACATTGTAAATTCGCTTTTGTGGTGTTAACTTTTGTGGCGAAAAAAAAAAACAACCATCCATGCGCATTATCTACGCTAACACAACAGCTATCACAGCTTGTTTCCAACTACCACCAAACGCCACGTATTACTTCGGCCGAGGCGCGGCAGATAAGGCACTAGCCCGATGACGATGTTTTACAGTGAAGCTGTATATGGCTAGTCGAATCGTCCGCCCGTCCATATGTCGCCTGTACGCCGCAAACTCCTCCGGTGCAACCCCGTGTGAATGCACGAAAAAAGAAAAAAAAGCGATACAGAGGCGCGCGATTGGCTGAGCGGGCATGCCGAGTGGGCACGCAGCAGTTTTTCCACCACTTTTTTCTACCCCATCCCCCCTGTGCAGTGCGGTTGAGGTGTCCTCATCTGAGAGACAGTTACTGCGCTGCACTTTACCCCATGTTTCTTCCTTCCCAAACAAGAATCTCTCTCTCTCCGGCTCCGAAATGGGTAGTCCACGCCTCATACGTACTGCAGCGGAGCAGGCAGCCTTCGATCAGTTATGCCGCGAGCGGAACCGGGAACGAGCTCGTCTACGTCGTCCCGATGCTTTAGCCCAGACATAAGAACATGCTCGTGCAGCCGAGCACAAGCACCAACTGCGTACCGAGGATCCGGCAGCCTACCAAGCCGTCATTTAAGGAACCATCGGGATTAACTCAGTGATAAACACCAGGGCCACACGTTTCAGCTTCGCTAGTTAACCGTCTGTACGGAATGCTTGGGGGTGATTTCTTTCGTTATTTTCTTCATTTCGTACTGGCTAACTCAAAAGGAGCCTGTTCGAGGGCGCTGCTTTAGAATGCGGGTGGGAGCACAGCCACGTGGTATTCGCCATATTTCGCAGGGTTTATTAATCAGACGGAAAAAGTTTGTACGCAATTACTACGTCGCTGAAAATACCCCAATTAGATGTCCCTTGGCTGTACCTACAAATACTCTATGGAACTTTGATAATTATGATAGTAGGTGTTGATTAGATAATTAATTACAATTAATATAAATAATTACAACAATTAAATCTCAGTAAGGAAAAGAATGCTGGCAGCTACTCCACTGTAGTGGAAACAATACGCACTTGGTTTTCTTCGAGTAACACATTGCTTTTTAAAAAAATATTGGTGAATGATAGTTAACTGGTACGCTCTGTATATACATATCACCTCTGCATGCAAGTGACGATGTTTCCATCCTTAATAAATGTTGCAATTTATTAAAAGTGTTCTTTTTAACGAGTCGTTAACTTAGCTTACCGGAAAGAAAAGCGATACTGAGGCACATATCATTCGCGTGCATTTCAGGCGCCACGATAAAAGACTGCCGAAGGGGTCACTAAAATCTAAAGGTTTTGTTTCAGGGTGAAAAAAATGGCTGTGGCTTAGCTAAGGTTAAGCCCAGGATGCGAAGCATACTAGCCTTTAACAAGCAACCTTGGACCTGGTCATGACCTGGGAGTACTTCTACTCGCTCGGAGTGGCGAAATGCAACCAAACTGGTCTCGACGAGAGCGCGCCGCTCTTTTATACAGCTGTTATGACGCCAGTGCCCTAGCGGGAGGAACGGGAGTTACGCCGCAGCACCGGCTGTGCGACCGCAGGCGAGCGCAAGAGTTGAGCCCGGCTTGCTGCTGTTGGGACGTCAGTGCTCTAGCGGGAGGAGCGGGAGTTAGGCCGCAGTCGGCTCGGCGACGTCGGCGCGGAGTAGGCCAATCGCGCGCGCCGGTAACCGAACGAACGCGCCGAACAACCATCTCCGATCGTTCCCCAGGTTCGGGTGCTGTGGTGGAGTGTGCCGTTTCGAGCATTCACTACACCCATTTTAATGTTGTGGCCGGTACCATCTCCAACCATGCAATCTGCTTTGCTGGTAGCCATTTCATGCATACATCCACTGTCGATAATGGGAGAGCCACAATTTTTTTGCCACTGCAAATTTCCTGCTAATGATGGGGTGACTGGTTGTACTGCGAATCTCAACTCCAACAAGAATGACTTGCAGCGTTGGGCTTGCAAACTCTTAATCCCGTATCATCCGATGAGTACCTTGCTGCACTAATTATTTCACCGAGATTGCTACCACGTAGACGAGGGCATTCGGTCAGTGAGGAGTGATCAAATATGTTAAAATAAATTAACAATATGCCATCTCTGCCCAAAGGCAATTGCGTGCCCTGGTTCTCGTCATTTTAGTCAGCGAGAAGGCTTGCTGGTTGTGTCGCGGAAGTGATGTTCTTAGCAGCGATGAATCGTTGACGCGGCAGCGATGAATCCCGTCGAAGATAACATTAATTTCGCCAGTCCTTCAGTTTGGCATCCCTTGGTCAGTGGCTTCATCGTGCACACGGCTTGGTGCGGTCCAAATATCTACGCACCGAGCAGCAAGCCTCCTTTAGCCAACGAGGGAGTATATGGATGAGTCGGTTTTGTTGTTGCCGACATTGCTTTCTCTAATTTATCCTGGGATAAACGTATTTCATGGTAAACGAACATTCCAGCAAACGGCGCTGATCGCGCTTACTCTAGCCCCTGTACGAAGCTTGCCAGTTCTAAAATTCTGACTGTCCTCGACGTACTAAGTTGCGACGGTGCGTAGATACGAGACTCGAAAAACAATACAACAAGGAATAACAATGACTTCATTAATAATCCTTCAGCGCATTCACGCCTCCATACCCTTCCCCGCCCTTCCTTCTCTTCCCCATCTCCCTTCTCGCAGCGTAGAATAGCCAATCGGATTCTTGACTGGTGAATATCGCTGCCTTCACTATATATATATATATATATATATATATATATATATATATATATATATATATATATATATATTCAGCGCATTGAAACCGAGGCTGATGATGATAAGTGTTGACTTTGGGCCAGGATGCCATAAGGCTTCTAGTTCTTTTCTTTCATAAGCTTTCCCAGCGTTCTGAACACCCCTCCACCCATATGTTATCTCCAGGACTGAACAGTCTTGAGCTCTGGCTGATAAAAAGAACAAAGCCGTGCTAACGAGCGCATCTGCGTTTCATGTCGGCCTTTTTTGGGCTAATTACGCATCATTACTGCTCCGTAGTTAGCTCTAAGCTAGTTTAGCGTGTCTTTTTTAAGCTTCGTTTTGACGCCTTTTTCATTGTCCTACGTGCGCTAGAAGACCTCAAATCTCAAATCGTCCAATTTACAAGACGGAAGTGGTTAGATACCCCGACCCCATGACCACAAAATCTATCAGAACTTGTCACGGAAGACCTTGTCTTCAAAAAAGCAGCGTGAAGAAGGCATACACAGGGCGAGAACTAGAGATAACAAAACGCTTCGCTGTGTCTTTTTCTGGTCCTTTGCGTTTCGTCTTCGGGCTGTTTTATTACCCTAAGATTTCATTTCGCGTGGATAAAAGGGAAATCGCAACAGCACAGATTCATTCCCCCAAAATACGTGGAAGCACTCACGAATCCCGACAACGCTGCTGTGCGTCATTGGAGATGTTACTGATGTTGCAAAACATGGCCTGTACGTGTATGGATGTGTGCTTTTGCGTGCAGATGCTGTTGGTAAACAAACGAACCTGGTCTTACGTTGCTGCCGGCAGTTGTCGGTCTAATGTGATGCTGGCCACAAGGTGCATACGTCGCACTACCACTCCTAGGCCAAGCTTCTTTCACCTTGGATTGAGCTTAAAATCATCTCACTACTTCAAAGTACATACTTCTCTCCAATGGTTAAATGCGACATGCATCCTACTGTGCAGCTGGGATAGCGGAGATCGTTCACGGGGTTAAGCAACCTAGGCAGGCGAAACGCGAACGGGAGCAGCCATATCCACGCACGCCGCGCACGCTGTCGCTATCACAGCTGAGCTGTTTACGCCGAAGACGCTAACCTGGTCCCTCTAATAACTGTCATGTCTGTGAGCAGTCGTATTCAGACAAAACATGGAGAAAAAATCATGAAAAAAGAAACAATAACACAAAGTTATGCATAAAAGCAATCTGTGCTTGCGTATTCTTTATTCCTCCTTATCTTTGATATCTTTTTATTTTCATATTTCTGCGCATGTTTGCGTAAGCCAACTTGAATGGCGACCTTAATACACGCCAAGCTCATTAACTAGACGTAAGTTCCCCAAATTTTCTCAACTATTCTCTTTTGTTGGTTTTTATAAAGGCAGATCCAACGCTGGCACTGCCGCCTGTGGGATGCCAGACTGACTATCTGTGGAGGGAATCGAAGGCCTTGAACCCGCTGATAGTAGTCTGCAGTATTCATCTGATATATATTTAGGGAATTTCGTTCATGTAGAGAGAGTGCAGCAAAGGGGTGAAGATATTGGGGTGGCGTGCGCATACGACTATAAGGATTTGACAAATTTTGGCTACAGGTTGACGCACATCCAACGTTGAACAGAAGTCGCGCCATACAGGTATCGTTTATCCAGGTATCACTGCATATGGCGTTGCGTCCGTCCTCAGGCACGGAGGTTTTCAAGACATTTCGTGCGTAAAACTTTCGTTTCAGTTCGCCTGCGGATGGCACACAGTCTCAAATTCTTCGTCATTTGGCGGTAAGCTGTCTTTTTTAATTGAAATTCATGTGCATTTCCTCAGACAATGAGCCATTGTCATGAATACTTCCTCGTCCTGTGTTGCAGCAGTTATTCCCCTGTCTGCAGCGTCCTTGTGTGCATCCCAATCTATAGAGCTTGTAAGAACAATTGCATACAGACAGCTGATATAAGAATTGGTAATGGTCACTCCCGCATGTTTCCAAGCCGGTACACCAGGCAATGTTTCGGGCAACTGAACTTGTTACAAAGGTCACATCAATGCTGCTGGTAGTTGTCGGGCCTCTGAGGTAGGTTATACTGCCGAATTTCGAGGTTCGATTGAATGGTTTCAGAGAAGCTCTGCGAGGTTTGCTCCTCGTGCACCTGTGTTTGAGCTGCCCCAAATTTCATTGTCAGCATTAAAATCTCCACAAATATTATGTGGAGAAAGTGTCGTTGCACTCAAGTTTTCAAGTCTCGAAGCGTCGAATGGCCTGCCTGGCTCCATGTATGCTCTATTGAGAGTGTACTCTTGTTGGCCTATTAATGTTATGGCACACACATATTCATTGTCACTGTGAGGCGGAATATCAACCACGGAGGCCGGAATATCCTTGCGAAAGCCTGTGAGTAATCGGCTGACGTCATACGGTCACTGTGAATGATGAAAATAGTACATTTGCATTCGGAAATGTTCCTCGACGTGCTGCTATTCGCAGGTCGTCCTGTCATGTTGTGGCGCCTGAGGCTGATGGCGGCAGTGGTGGTTTGGTGGGTTTTGTGCGACACGTTGCGGTAGCTTCGAAGGAGGCGATGAGGCCGCGGGCTTCCTACGTTTTTTTCTGACCACATCAGCGTATGTGTTGCCAGAGGCCTTTTGGCTTTGTGGTGATTGTTCCTGGGAATGGTTTGTCGTATTCGTGAAAACCAGGGCTGGGTTAGGCGGTGGTTTATCACGCGTGGGTGGTTTCCCTTGTACTTGCTCCACCGTGCGAGGAAGTGTAGCATCCTTCTTTTTAACGCACGCACCATATGAAGCAGGGTGTGGGCTACCGCAGTTGCCGCATTTAGGTTGCGATCTTGAGGTACATTCCTTGTGCGATTGGGGCTCAGCACAAACTTTGCAGCAAACTGGGCTGGTACAATGTCTCGATATGGGGCCATGCCTCTGGCATTTGTAACACTGCATTGCTGCCCCAAGATATTCGCTGATAGTGTAACTGCAGAATCCAAGCGTAACTCGTTGAGGTAAAGGTGAATCTTTGGTGAATTCCAATATAACAGATCGACTACGTGTCTCTTTGACCTTGCTGCCATCTTCAGGGGTGTAAGTGGTGAGTCGCCTTGCTGTAACGACGCCTTGGTCACGTAGAGACTCGTGCAGGTCTTCATTTGAGTAGCTGAGAGGTAGACCGTGCATTTTGTCGTAGCTGGCCGTGTATGGATATGGGACGCGGGCTTCTACAGCCACGCCAGCTAGCTCAGTTACTGTGGGCAAACGGTTGGCGGCGGGAAATGTTGACACTGTAACCATCAGGCTGCCGTTGTTAAGGCGATCGCTGAGAACTTTCTCTTGAGCCGATGTTACAACCACCAATGCCACTATGTTAGGGTTAACATTCCATAGGTTTTCTCCTTCTAAAGCCTGTTTCACATGATGCGATTTACGTCGCAGCGGAAGTGCGATTTCCGTCGTTTGCGATGAAAATCGCAGTCGCAGTGCCGACCCCCCGATTTTCGGCTGCGACCAACCGGTTGGTCGCACAGTCGCACCGTCGCACCGATCGCTGCGATATTCCGTCGAAATTGCACGGAGAGCTGTCAACGGAGCTATTTCGCCGGTTTGTTTTGGAAAGTGGCGTCTCGCCCGACAAGTGCAATGCGCGGAGACGTGGATCGTCGAATTCGGTACGTACGCGAAGGGAGAATAAAAAACTTGTACCGCAGATTGCATTCTCCGATTTCTATGCGTTTGTTGGCACGCTACACAGCAAATGAAGTGCATTTTCACGTTTGCTTCGTACGCGTTTGCGAGTTGTCAGTGCTAGCTAGAGATGTTCGATCCCCAGCAGATGACGAGGTCGCTACAATGTTTTGTTGAGTAGCATGGAAAAATCGCGCTTACGGAGCAGCTTGAATTATTTCAACCTCGGCAAGGGCAAATGACAAGACAGCAAAGTACCCGAAATTTCAACGTTGCGCTGAACGCGGTACCGTTCAGTTGCATTTTCTTGTCGGTTTTCAAGCATGAATTTCCCGATGCATCTTGAAAGCTCATCTTGCCTCTTATTAAATTTGACAGAGCAAAAGTGTAGGCTATCGTAATGAATTTGCTACGATAGCATTAAATCCGTGGCTCGAATAAAATATTACATGCACGTTAAGTTGCACCTCTTCTCTGGAGAATTTTTTTTTCTTGCACAAAAACCAATAAACATTCACTATGTTGCGGACTTTGTATCCTTATTGCATCTGTATGAACACTTGCTCTGCAAGGTAATTAACTGTACGGCTAGTAGATTAAGTAAATTGCTTGCTATAGTGGCACAGTGACAACGTACCCTCCTGCACAATCATGTAGAACTTGTGCAACAATGCAAAAAGCAGGCAAATGGCCTGTTCTTGTGGGGATAAAACAGTAAAAAACGACACCCTGAAGGAAAGTAAATCAAAACTGTGCAGTGAAGTCAGCCAGTACAAGCAGTTCTTGCACGTTCACAGCTGATCAAGTGTGCAGAAACCTTCATGCCTTAAATGTTTCTAGTAAGTTTCTAATAAGTTTGTGATCACATATATTAGTGTGTAAACCGTTATAACGATATCCGCTGTGATTACTATCTTTATAAGTAATGAAATACCATGCTACTTGCAAGAACATAGATATCACCCGAGGATCTTAGAACAAATTTCTGCATTTCAACAATACACAATATGTGGTTTACTCAATAAAGGACCAAAAACTGGGCTTTTTTTGCAATGACAAATTTATTCCAAACTTTACTTGCATACAGGCAAGAAAAAAAATTATAGACAGAAATATTGTTCTTCAATTTGTTCACCTGCAACTGTGTCTATAGCATTCTGCTGCTAACACAAGGTGAGGGGTTGATTTGCCAGCCATGGAAGTCGCATTTCTATGGGACTCATAGGTGAAAAAAAAAAGCTCTTGCACTTAGATTTAGTTCATCACCTTTTATTGAACCCTTAGACTTCAAAATACTATTGCATAGGGGGGGCATGCTTATGCAAAATCTAACACCAATAAAAAAGCAATAGAAAGCAGAGGGCAGAATTGTAAAACAACCATCTTTCGTGATAATTTGAGTGTGTAAATATTCATTGCATCAATATGTATTGTTCAACAGCACTGCACAAATAAGCATGATCAGGTATAGCAAGTACTGTGTCAGGAAGCTGGTTCTACAGATGTATAAATGTGAAGGCATGAATGCTCGTACTACGTCGCACACATAGCACAAAGAAAACCTTTTTCAGGAGTTGTCCCTTCTGGCAGTTATGAGTGGGCCATAAGCAGCAGAAACTTTATCGCAGGACATTGTGTAATACCGCTTATGAAAGAGTGAAGAGGCCTTTAACAGCAGTATCTTATGCTGCTCTAATAAGAGGAACGATGAGCAAAAACATTTCTGGTACAGCACTTAAACAGTAACTTTCTGCAAGACGGAAAATTCCAGGTCAGAGTTGGAGGTACATTTGGCCCACACACACCAACAACACGGGCATACTACAAGAAACACTACAGCCTATGGCGTATTACAGTCTATGTGAAAGCTATCTTATACAGAAATCAAGAATGATGCAACAAGCCCTCGACAACACTGCAGACTTTCTTGGCCAGTCTGGCCTCTCGCTTTCTGATAAGTCAGCTCATATCGACGTCGGAAAAAAAAGAAAGACTAGAATCAAGAACTACCCCAGGTTGCACATTGTGATCCACATAGCTGGACAAGTATGCCCGCAAGTCAACGTCCACAAATCCTCAGCAAGTGTAAGCCCATGACGGCAGAGCCAGCACATGGGTGAAACAATTATGCAACGCCTGGACGCAACTTCCACACCTGGTGAAAAGAATAATCTCGAAATAATGGGGGTGGAAGAGTGTATACTATAGAAAATCGCAGATGCTTTGCTTGTGTCCAAGGTATGGTACGGTATGAATTACCTGCAGCACACAAAAAGACAACTCATCGAATACAGGCATCGGGTAGTAATAACAGGTCTTTCCAACTGTACCATGCTTGAAGACCTCTTTGAGAAAGAGCTAACGAACAAGCACCTAGACAGAGTAGAATTGCTGCCTGCAGCACAAGTTCTTTGTCTCAAGAGCTCAGAACCTCGTACCAAGATACTATGCCAGCTAGCATATGAGATGCAAAGACGACTACCCCTCCCTTCAGAAACACAACCTCGGGAGTACCTGAACACAACAGGCCCATACCGTGGAATATGGGGGTAAACAATTAGGCCAGGAGACTATATGCAACTGCCAAAACCACAGGGGAGGTTGCTAATCATGAAGATGCAAGCAAACATAAGGCACATATAGTACACTGATCTGGCAATAGCAGTGTAACAGTAGTATGACACTACATAAAAGTGAACCCCATATAAGTGAGTACCATTCCAGGTCATCCTACACCTAGAAAAGCTGAACTGAAAGCAATCAAAGCAGCACTTGTAGTGCAGATTACACCCTGCACAACACCCTGCATGGATTCACCAGAAACTGTCTGGGCCTGCACATTACACAAGATTGTCAGGAAAATCAGGAGATTGACACGCGACTTGCAAGCACATGGCCAGAAATTAAATTACAGGATACATAGCCATGCAAATATTCCAGCACACAAGCGGGCTTATAAGCCTGACATAATAACTGAAAACTAGAGTTTGTGTGTATTCATTATTAACTAAAGTGCAACAGATAGACAACAGACAAGAACGAAGTGCTCTGTGTGTTCACTTCGTTCCTGTCCATTGCATTTCTGTTGCACTCTAGTGAATGAATTCATAAGGCTGCACAGGAGAAGAACGATACCTCTGCCCAAGGGCCCGATCTCACATCCAAATCCACATGTGTGCACACACACGCACACAAATGTTGCAAGAGTGCATAGCATGAAGCAGTATCAACAGGATGACACTAGATATGGATGAGGACTAACCTTCAACTGAGGTTCATTTGTAAAAATGTGGCGAGTTATACAAATTACCAGAAAAAGAAAGGACGACGAGCAAAACGAGAACAAGGTGAAAGCAGGAGCCAACGTCTCGACTAGTGGACTTGTCTTCTTCAAGGTCCACGTTTTGAAACGTTGGCTCCTACTTTCACCTTGTTCTCATGTTGCTCATCGTCTTGAATTTCCATCTCCTGCCTTCCCCGAGTTTTCCCCAGAAAAAGAAAGACATCTTTGAAAGATAGATAAAAATTGGTGCTTGATGCAGCCAAACATAAATAAATATGCTACAGAAAGAAAACAGAGAAAAATTCCAAGTGCAGGAAAAAATCATTACATTTGCCAATCCTGCATTCCAGCACCTTTCAAGAAGCACTGTTGTTATTCCAATAGACAGACTGACAGCTTGCTTATGCAAGCACATTCTTCCAGTTCCATGCCATTGGGAAAAAAATGAGTTTCCTGGAAGGTAGCCACATGCACACTTGGTGATCACAATGTTTTTTTTTTCCCTGGACTTGTATATCTATAAGTATTTTCTCCCTTTCCTGCTTTTATGTTTGGTTTCATCAAGCACTAGTCTTTATCAGGTTTTATTGTTGTGCTACTTTGTGGTAACCTTTATAGATCATTGCATTTTCACAATAAACCTTTTAATCAGAAGTTAGCATAACCTGTTCTTACTGCTTCACACTGTACGTTCTTGCTACATTGGCCAAATAAAAGATTTTATAAGGTCTCATGAGGGCCATTAAAGTGACTTGTTGCAGTCTAAAAAAAAAACGGATAGCCTGGCTGCAAATGGCACGAGACATAGGACAAACAAGGAAACCGAGATGATCTAACCATCAAAAGTTTAATGTACACACCGAGTTAATGCTCGCTGACAAGCAATAGACTGAACATACACAAAAAGGAGAAGCAAAAGTTCATGTGCATTTCCTGACAGGAAATGCATCCATTCTAACGGAGGCCATGATGACAAGATTAACGCAGCATTTTTAGATCTACAGCTTCCGTAATTTCTCTAGGCAGCCGATCTGCACAGAATGCTAGCTTCTTCCTCTACAATGCATGCTCAGACGTGGAGAGTGCATTATTTATTTATTTATTTATTTTAAATACTTTCAAGGCCCGTAGGCGCTACAGAAAGGAGTGGTACACATACATAGAAAAAAATGCAGATGAATGAATAAAACATTTGTTAGATGGCATGGAGAACAGCAGTCTTGAACCCCGATGAGTCTATAGTAGTAGCGACCGATGCGGGGAGGTGGTTCCAGTCATTGCAGGTGCGAGGTAAAAAAGAGTAATAGTACACGTTCGTGCGACAAGATGGCACGAAAACTTTATGAAGGTGATCGCTGCGGGATGAAAAGTAGGACGGACGAGTAAGAAGTTTTGCTTTTAATACCGGGTTGTGATAAATCTTGTGGAAAAGGCAGAGGCGACTGTATGCACGACGTACTGAAAGTTCCGGTATGTTAAGGGTTTGCTTCACGAGTGTTACGCTAGCATGACGAGAGTAATTAAATAGAATAAAGCGGTACGCGCGGTTCTGAATGGCTTCGAGGGAGAGGGTTAGCGATATTTGAGGGGGATCCTAGATGGCCGAGGCATACTCTAATTTTGATCGAACGAATAATTGCAATTGCAACGAGTAAATGCAATTGTAGAGGAAGAAGCTAGCATTCTGTGGAGATCGGCTGCCTAGAGAAATTATGGAAGCTGTAGATGCAAATACACTAGGAGAATCTTGTGTCAGCATGGTCGCTGTTACACTTTCAGAGATGGATGCGTTTCCTGTTGGGATCTGTATGGACACACATCAGATCTTGCTTCTGCTTTTTGTGTAAATTTGATTTATTGCTTGTCGAACAGCATTTACTCGGCATGTTCAATAAACTTTCATTTGTTAATACACCTCATGATTGTCTTGGTCTCTAGCAGAAAGGTGTTCATTCTTTTTACAGTGAAGCTGTGTATGCCTAGGCAAAACACTCATGGTCCGATCCCAAAAACCCTAGTGTAGGGGTATGAGCGATTGTTTAAGGGGGTGTGAGCCATAGCATTCGTCTTGCATGATGGACGGAGACATTTCGTGTTGGGTAGACATAGAAATGCTTATGCATTTCAAACATACATTTATCTGCATATTATTGCAGGGAAGGGACACAGAGAGGGATGGGGTTAAGACAAGATCATAATGTCATTATTATCTCGCAGCGAAGGTGTGGTGGGCCATTGGCTAGACCGATAGTGACGTCGTTTCTCTCTAGCAGCAGAGTGCGCGTGCAGAAGTCTCTCCAACTTCCCAAGAGGTTCGAAAATGTTTCCCTGTATTTAATTAAATGAAATGTGCAGCCCCGGTGTGTCACTTCGTAACTGCAGTGCATAACTGAGTCATAAACATTATGATTAACGCATTACAAAACACAAGTGCATAACATAATCCAGAAAGACTTTGATGGACCCGCTGGATTAACACAATGAACCACTCATTGCACTTTCCATGATGGTGATCTTGCAAAGTGCAATGTGTGGCATTCCAAACAAACAATGTGATAAACCCAAGCCAAACATGTGCATAACCTCATTAAGAAACACAGACATAACCAATAATATAGAAAGACTTGAATAAACCATTGGAATTAACTCAGTGGTAAACACCGGGGCCGCACATATCAGCTTCGCAGGTTTACCGTCTGTACAGGGTGCATGGGCAGTAACTTTTTCTGTTATTGTTTGTTAAATATTATATATGTGCCAGTA
The DNA here is from genome assembly GCF_038994185.2 of Dermacentor albipictus. Lineage (NCBI taxonomy): Eukaryota > Metazoa > Arthropoda > Arachnida > Ixodida > Ixodidae > Dermacentor > Dermacentor albipictus. The sequence goes on from NC_091821.1 coordinate 118,207,763, forward strand.
AAACATGTTGGGCTAGTTGGTGCAATGTATTGGTACTGCTTTTTTTCTTAATGTTGTTCGCTTCTTCCTTTTGTAACAACTTTTTTATTCCTCCTTGCATAATATTCCCACCTTGCAGCCTGCGAGGTATATAAATAAATAAGTACATAAGCACGTCATTCATTCATCTGCATACACCTCGCACCATTCCTTGCTCAACAAATGTCACTGTGTTGATGTCTCGCAGCATGCATCTACATTAACTGTCATTTGCGTTTCGGTATGGTTTGTGAACAGTGTAATGCATAAAGATTACATGACATTAAGGTTGTGACTTATGCGGTGCATAAGCAAACCTTGCAAAAGATGACATGTTGGATTGTTGAAAGTAAGACAAATTGTATATATCGCAGTTACTTTAACCGCATTTAATTGACCACTTGACAAAAACTTCGCATAGATTCCAACACGTACACTGAATCTGCAGTTTTTTTTTGCTTATTAATGTAGTTGTTACTGCATGGCCACATTGTAGATTTGAAAAGAAAGTTAAATAAATTTGTTTGTTGCAACATAACAATATGTGTAGATCACTGCGATTGTAACACCAGAACTTGATACAAACATGCACACTATATGATGCAAGCAAATGCTCAGGACAAGCTCCAGAATGTTTGCATCCTGATACTTATGAAAGTGAACGGTTTCATTCCATGGCTGTCAAAAGAGGGAGAGAGAAAACTTAATTCTGTTCGTGGAACAAAAACTCATTGATAAGCTTAGACATATAGCCATTGCTTAAAGCTTTCGCAATGAATAATTATAGCTTGCTATCCACATTGAAGCAGCCTTTCGACAGCAAGAAAAGGAATCAGTTTTTCCTGCTCTGAACATTGAATTGCAGGAAATGCAACCAGGCATAAAATTCTGCCAATATAATCTGTTTAGGAATACCAAATTCGAATAAACATTGAGACTTGCATTTGTACTTTCTCTGGCTGAGCAATCTAGTTTGAAATGACTCCCATAAGCATGTCGTAACAATGTTTATCTAATACAGGTTAAATGCATGCCTAGCTTAAGAAATCTGGATGATTGCTATAAATTACAGTGAAGAAACTATAATATCTAATAACATTAATAATATAAGAATAATATTTATTTCCACAAAACAGGCTAACCGTGAGAGAAGTGCGAGGCTGAGCAGAAAGCTGAAAAATTCTACGGCAAGTGCGAATGCCGCAGGCCTACGATCCTGCTTTATGAATGGCGCGTATTGATATGGTCTTCTTGTTAGAAGTTCCGAGTATGGTGCCAGCGCGAGACACAGAACAACAAAGTGGACGAGAAGCGTGTCCTTTAGAATGATATGTTACAACGTACAGGTTTCTACAAAAGTGACGGTAACTGCTCGAAACATTTGATGCGTCGGCTTTTGCGCCTTTAGAAATATTTAGAGAGGGCTCCCATATATATATTCGCAGCGCAAGCACGGCGATGGACGAACCAGGATAGCGCTAAGGTTGAATTTCACAACACAATTTTCATTCCACGTCGTAATCACACAGATCATTTGAGGCTTCGTTCAGTGGCACACGTGTGCTTTCGGGTTGGTGCTTGTTGTTGCGTTTAGCGTAAGAATATGGCTAATAGCAGGCACCACATATGCGCAATCACGGGCAATATATACGCATCATTTCTTCAGAAGCTGGCGCTGAGCACGGGTAGCGCGAGGATCTTGTTGGGCTGACACGACGACTTCGTAGCAGCCGAATTCCGAATACTGCATATGCGGTGAGGGTAGCAATATGAACTGGTCGATAGGTCATCTTGGAGATTGTTGTAGCGCAGGCAGAACGAGACGGTCATAGAAGGCAGATGAGACAACACACGGCGCAGAACCACCTGCGAACAGCTGTTTACGTGCGCCATGTCGCACTGAACTACCGAAACCGCCGTCGCGCACTCCAAGACAAATCTTAACTAACGTTTTTAAATTAGTAAACGTACATATTATTTGCTTCTAATCAAGAAAAGTCAAGAATATTATACTGTAAACGTTTTATTCATTACAATAAAAGAATTATACAGCGTGTGCCACGAAACCTGGCACTAAGCAACCCTGGGCGTCGCACCAGTCGCATTGTTGAAATCGCAATCATGTGAAATGAGCCCTCTAAAAATCGCATTGCGACGCGTGTGACAGCACCGATTTTCGTCGTTGCAGTCGCAGCATGTGAAACAGCCATAAGGCAGGCCTGAAGATGGACACCACCACCTCTTTTTTTCATGTACGATACAACCGTGAAGGATGCCTGGTCCAAAATATGCTTCTCTGCATTTTCGTCCGAAGGCTCTTCTTCGCGTAGTCTCTTGCTCGCTGGGGCATGGCCTGTAGCTACTACTGCCGGGGCTGCATGACTAGTAGTTGCTACTGCTGCCATGGATGCAGCGTGGAGTGCATCTGGCGGTGATGTTCCATGTCGTGGTGGATATGGCGCAGAGCGCCTAGAGGTTCGCTTCATGTGCTTCTCCGGGTGGGCGGAACCTCCAGGGGGTCCCACGGCGAGTACAGAGCACAAACAAGTTTTAAAGGCTATCAGGTGGAGACAAAAACTGAAAAATTGGCAACTGGTCTCAGACAACCAATTCCCTAAGACATCTTCGTCGTCGTCTGTCAGCCAGATATCAAGGAAGGCAGAGAGTTCGGCCTCAGCTAGCGTGCTTTAGCCTACAACGTGATCGGAGGACAATGCCTGTAGATGACATTCGCGACGCTATACGAATGTGAACACAAGCCAACGTCACCTGGGGTAACTGGACAGGAGGCAATAGCGGGTCTTCTAGTCCAATGTTGATCCAAGAAAACCGCTGTAAAGAATATAGAGCATTGTGCGTGGCCTTAAAACCCCGCCGACTCAATTACATCCTTTCAGTTCTATTGCGCTATTCTGCAACAGCAGAGAGTTCGATGCGGCGGAGACTTTCTGCGCTAAGGTCATTACTGCAGTAACGCTCGCAACTTTGCCTCGAGCCACACAGAAGGTTTCAGCGACAGTGAGCACTATTAGAGCCTGTTGCACTATTGCGCCTTTTTCGATTATAGAGCTGCTCGGCGCGTCTGGTATTGGTGACAAAGGCAACATCTGCTGGCCTTGACTGCGTTGGCTACGCCGAGTTATTACATTTAAGCGACAAGGGAAATATGCGCCTTCTTACCATATTCAATGCCAGCTCGGAGAGTAGCCGCCTTGTACTTTGCAGAAACCGATCTTGTGTTATCCTTGTCGTCAAGCCTGGCAAGACTCCAACAGACAAACTCCTATCACCCGGTAGCTCTCCTCATTTGCATCAGGAAGCTTGTGCAGAAGATCGTATTGACGCGCCAGGACTGGTTGCTGATGAACATGAACGTCTACCGTCCGCAAATGTCGGGTTGCCGAAAAGGCCACAGCAGCATAGACAACGTTATTAGCTTTGTCAACTGCATAAGACTCAACAGGGCTGCGTGCAACATAAATATTGGCGTATTCCTCGACATCAAGGGAGCGCTCGAGAACGTGACTCTCGAGGCTGCCCATTGGCTCTAAAGCGCATTGGAGTTGGTGGACGTATGTACCGCTGTATCTCAGACTACCACACTGATCGGTCAGTCTACATGTCCACAAAAGAAGGTGAGAGCTCCGCCCACAGTGCAGTGAAGAGTTCCCTGGACGGTGTTTTAAGTCCCACTTTATTTATCATCACTGGTATTGGACTGGACAAGTTCATTGCAACATGGGTTGAAATTATTTATATACAGATGACATCTGTATATGGAGCTGTAGTCGAAGCTACGAGCAAGATTCTAGGAGCAAGATCACAGAAAGCTATCAATAGCATTGAATAATTTGTATTCGCACCAGATCTAATGATGTCACCAAAATAGTGTGCCACCATTGCATTCACTAGGTGCGATGTCTCGTGCTACACGTTAAAGGTTGCTCACTCTCCTATTCAGTACGTGTAAAGTCAGATGTTTCTGGGCGTGACAATTGACATGCTATTTTCGTGGACACCCGATGTTCGAACACTGGGGGTTTCTCCATAAATTCTCTGCTACGCATGTATGTGGCTCTCTGTGAAGATCTCCTACAATACAGCCTTCCTTTGCTACAGGGAATTTCCCAAACTAACATAAAAGCATTCACTGGTGCGAAAGCAAAAGCCCTGAGGGTGTGCCTCGGCCTACAAAAATCACATCAAGTTTAGGTACCCTTGCAGAAAGTAGACTCCTATCGGCTCCTGTGCTTCTGCAGTAGGATTTTCTTCGAGTCCATATGCTCTTTGCTGCCCGAGTGCCGGGACATCCGCCTGTTTCAGACAGCGGTCCTGTGGTGCGGAGCCTGCTGCCGCTGAACTATCAAAGCCCATCTATGCCCATGGAACCCCCGTGGAAAATTCCTTCGTGGAAAATTGTCAATTTAGTGCCTGGTTTCAATAGCAAGAGTACTACACCCGGTCCAGCACTGACATATTTTGCTCCAGCTGCAGCTACAACACCAGCCACAGCGCTCATCATCATATTTACACTGATGACTCCGTTAGGCCTACATCATCTGCCATTGGTGTCTGGATACTGTCTGCGAGGGTTACCATCTCTTCCACTCTCCGTCACCGCACATTAGCCGTACCCACTGAAGTAGCTGCACTGCGGGTAGCCTTTAACTTACATCATAGACCAGACAGTGGAGTGATGGGTAATAATCGATTCAAGAGCGGCCCTGCAGTCCCTGAAGTCACTACGCAGGCAGGAAAACTCATAATTGACATATCAGACGCCAATGCAATAAAGCCTGCGAATTGCATGACAGCACTGTACTGCAGTGGTTACCAGCTCACTGCGCAATACAAAGCAACGTCCAAGCTGACCATGCTGCCCAGGCTGGACATGAAATTTGGAGCGAAATGGTCGATACCTTTCTCGAAGAAATAAGCGGTGATGCTGGTATCTGCACATGATTGCTGTTTCAAGCGAGCCCTCTGGACAGATGTAAGTCATCAGTACGGACCCGTATACAGAATTGATCCGTCGTGTGACTTTTACATGCCGCGAGGCCTCAATAGGAAAGACCAAACATGCCTACACTGAATCAGAATTAACAAGGCCTACAGCAATTTCTTGAAGTGCAAGATTAAACTGACGGACTCACCAAGGTCCTTTGAATGTAATGTCTCTGAGGACCTGTAACAAGTTCTGTGCGACTGCCGCTGCTACGCACTATGCTGCTACGGCACTACGCCTTCAACGAGACTCAAGCTTGGAATTGCGGCACATTCTTGGCCCGTCGCAAAGCCTAACCTGCACGTTGCGCACCACGAAATCGCTACTGATGTTCTTGCGGGCCACAAGCCTTAACAAAACTTTGCAAATGTCACTATTGTGCGTGTGTATCTGACTGTATAGCCCCGTTTACATGAATGCGACAGTGGCGCATCGCATTTCCAAGCGCATTTGGGAAAGGCGATGCGACGCCGTTTACATGTAGCGCCTTAACTCTCGCGAGAACGTAGCGCCACATGGTGTCGTAGAAGGGAAGTGCAACCGACTTCCGGTGTAACTGGTTTCCGGTAGTGGGCCGAGTGCACGTTGGTGGTTGAGTGCCGAGAAATAGACAGTTTTAGTTAAGCGTACGCAACCTATAGCGTACGCTATACGCTATAGTGTAGCGGACGCAAAGCCGCGCACGTCTTTTGCAGCTTTAGTTAGCCAGCGAGGTCTTTGGATCTCAGAGGCCATATGCCGATGTTGCGGCTATTTTCCGACTTTAGCGAGAGGTAGCGCTGACATCTCAAATGTTTCTTTCGTTAGGCTTCGACTCGTTCGAAATTAGAAGCGATCTCGAAAACACCACAAGGGTATTCATGATACTCTGTCGTCGAAGCGGCCTGAGACTAAGCGAAAGCCGTTTACACAATCATTTGCTGCGAACGAAGTGCATTTTACAAAAGCAACGCCAAATTCGATTCAAAGCGGGCAACAGGGAACGCCGCCATGTTGATGGCGAATTCCTTCCCATCATTCCTAATGCGACGATCCTGCGTTTGCATGCTCCGCGAGAGTCGACTCGCGCCCGTAAATCTACCCTCGCCTGGCGCATTAATGCGATGCGCCTTCCTAGCGCATTACTGCTGTTTACATGAATGTGATGCGCTAGAAATGCGATGCGATGCGACACTGTCGCATTCATGTAAACGCGGCTTATGTGCTGTTAAGTGTTTATCACTAGATATATCATAATCATCCGGCACCTGGAGTAGCATGTCAGGCGAAGAGCAAGGTTAACTTTCCCAACTTTCCCAACATTAAAGCTTGTAAGCTCTCGCACTTTTTTCCTCTGCCAATTCATAACTCACCTAATTACCATGCCTACGCATCCGCCTTTCCTTGACCCAGTCATTCTGCTGCACCTCTCCCATACAAAATTGCCAATAACAGACGGGTGCTAAAATCTCATAGATGCGTCTCGGGCAAGGCGTACAGGCTAATAGCTGTTTCATTCAGCTGCGTTTGAACTTCCAGTCATTTTTCCTGCTGGCGACCACCGTGCATGTTTATGCAAAATTTCACCATCTCTATTCTTATCCTTTGTGCATCATTTCTTAACTCCTTGTGGTCTAATTCTGGGCTTTGCGTCTTTGTTACTAAACCGAATACTTACTCTTCCTTTCGGATTGCCTGAGGAACGCCCAGAAAAGCTACTACCCGTGCCGCGACTTGCTTTCCAACCTGTGTTGCTTCACTATAGCTAAAATTTATCCCGCCACGCATAAATGCACCTTCGCGGCCTGCTCGGTGCACTTCTCAGTTGATGTCAATGACCGTAAAATTAGTTACCTTAGCTAGCGTCCATATTTTCCTGTTTATTGCAAGTATACTGCTCTTTCAATCGCATACCCCTGTCTTTTAACTTCTGGCACTGCACACACTGCGATTTGCACTTGCTTTGAGACATTCTGAAAGTCGGTAACCCCTTTGGCTATTTGCTTCGGAATCCCTGTCCCCGGTCCTTGCAGTACGTCAATCACTCCGCCCATTATCACCACTGGGTGCCTCTCCTCCATTGTGTCCCACATGCCTGGCTTTCGCTATCACTTCCTTAATGTGGTTTCCCTTGAAGCACGCTAATCTAGACTCGCCTGCATGAACTTACGCTCTCTATTATCCCCGGTTCTACTTTTCGCTTGTTTGATACCCAAACAAAGACAACGGGACGTTTTTGCCTCCTCTTCGCTGCCGAAAGCTGCACCTGAGGCCTCGATGCATTCCCCTTAAGTCTCAACCTCACCTTTCGCTTTGTTCTCTTTCGCGCGCGCGTCAGTGGTAGCCGCTTCGTGAGCATCACTGACGTGTAAGCCACTGCTTTCGGGCGTGCTGGTTTAGGCTTCCTTACCTACTCTCGCTTCCGTGACAGCCCCGTTCGCCGTGCTCGCATCGAAGTGTTCACCATTGGTTTGCGAAATGGCGGCCCTCAACTTCATTTCTGCGTTGGCCTGCTTATCTTCTACCAACCTCCTCAGCTTCTGTTCACTCTTGAGTTAACACCTGCTTCTGTTCGCTAGTCGTCTAGTCGTGACCCTAGCACCCACATCCTACAGCAAAAGGCTGCTTCTTTCGCTTCGCGTACTGACTCAAACCGCGTTCCTTCCAACGCGTAGGAATGCTCGCACTCAGTACAACGCACACATGGGGTCCTCCTAGTACGGACCAACATCCTGTACTAACAAGGCGTAATAAAAAAGTAGCCCTACTTGTCGAAAAAGAAAACTGCAGGTATTCATTAGTTATTTATTATTAAGCAAGTAAAAAAAACAAGAAACTGAAGAACATGCAAAATAATGTATATAGATTTCTTGGTTAACGTAACACTTCTATAACAACTAAATGAGCGAAAAATAAAAATAAAGAAATATGCGTATCCCCCGCACTATGGGAATCGATGTAGACGAAACTTTCTGTGTAGTTTGCTTTGATTGACGGTAATTAGCGGTGATGTTGACGGCGAATATTTACTTCCTTCAGCGTTTAGTTTAACAGAGAGTGGTAGGTTAATAGGGAGTTTTAGAATAGGGGCCCCAATAGTTTGGGGCCCCAAAGAGCTTTGCGGGTGTTAGCGTTGGGGCACGTAGGACTGAAGAGTTTTAGAATAGGGTTTTACGTTTGCGGATACCGTCTTGCGCTGACAGCGCCACTACGGCGTCAAAGAAAAGCTATTAGAAATAATTAAATAACATATACCATTTTGTGATAGGAATAATAACTTTGACTTGCGTGTATTCGTGTTTAATTACAATTTAGAGGTTATTCTGTAAGCAGCAAACAATTAGTTGCGCTTAGTTTTGAGCAAACCAACTTTACAAGCCTTCACCAGCCAAGCTTAGCCGCGTTAGGCCTACGAGCCATAAAATCCACAATCGAATTCAAAATCAGCGGCGTCTAATGAGTCAATCTTCACAACACACGCTAGCTGAGAGAAAGCGATAACCGCAGTCACTTCTCCTAGCTTGCGAACTTCACGCGTTACCGCGAATCGAACCCAGTTTTGTGCTAGGTTAGAGCCGTCGCTTCGATGGGTGCCGCCATGTTTGCCGACGCAAAGTTTTTGGGGCCGCTATTTGGGCTCACGCTAAATCGGTGAAATAGCGTTCCCAACGCAAAACCCAAACGGAGTTTGCGTCTTGCGCATGCGCAGTGGCTTCGACGCTATTTCTTTGGGGCCCCAAAACGTTTGGGGCCCCTATTCTAAAACTCTCTAATGTTAAACTTACCTTGCGTGCACCATTGCTGTTTGTCTGCGTAGCACACAGAACACACAGGGGGAGATGCTTGGTTGGGGCGTTGTTGTACGCGATATTTTCATAACCTCTCAGACGGTTGAACATACTGATTGCCTCACGCGGCACTTTTCAACATAGCAGAAGTATTAAACTTTAATTGAATTATGGCGCTGTAGTGCCCAAACCGTAATCGGATTATGAGGCACGCCGTAGTGGTGGACTCAGGATTAACTTTGATACCGTGGTGTTCTTTAACGTGTCCATAAATCTAAGTGCACGAGCGCTTTTTTTTTCGCCCCCGTCAAAATACAGCTGCCATGGTCGGGATTAATCCTGCAACATCCAGCAATACCATAGCCGCAAAGCTACAGCGGCGGGCAGAGAAGTGTTGATTTGATGTTTTACTGCTTCTGTAGTGTCGCCTAGACCCTAGGGTGCGCTTTAATGTGGCTCTGCTTCTGCACGCCCTGCGTAAGCTGTTCAGTTGACAAATTTGCGTGGTGCTTATTTTCAGAAGTAGCAGAAACGTACCGTAGCATGCCCTGAACTACAATTTATCCTGTTTGCCCGAAACCACTGTCGTGTCCTCACGTCACTTTTTCGGTCCCCTCCCCCTTGTATGGGAACTGCGATCGAAGAGCGGAAATGTTATTCACTCGTTTCGCGACTGCGACGGTTCTATCCATTCTCTACCTCCTCTCCCCGCTGCTCTCTGCTATTCTATAAAGCTTTCCTCTGGACTTGCACGTTAGTAGAAAGGTAAGCGCTGCGATTTCTGAAATGCTTTTGCGGGTGGTTAAGGATAACTACAGTTTTTAAGAGGCTAATGGCAACGCCCAGGCAGCTGTAGATGGTGTCGTGCACATGGTGTCGTGCACAGGCTATGTACACCTCTCGCCACCTTATTCTTTAACCCCCACTCTCCCTTATATATATATATATATATATATATATATATATATATATATATATATATATATATATATATATATATATATACGACGCGGTGTGCCACACGGCAGCAGGAGCAGCAGTGGAAAAGTCGATACAATAGGCACAGAAAGCTTCGCTTTAAAAGACGCTTATTTCTACAACCTTTCAGGTAGCGCAGTGCAGCGTCATTCTCGCCATCATGCTTTCATGCGAGGAAAGAGAAGGTGAAGAGTTGCGAGAGTCAGTTCTAAGTCATCAGTCGTATATTGGTCCCATGCTTGTCGTAGCAGCTATTAATTGTTGCCCCTTCTTATGCATATTCAAGTTCTTCGAATGACGCGCGTTTTCTATCGAGCTGACTGCGTGTCATCTCATGAATGCGTTGCAGAAAACAACGCTCGTAGATTAGCCACTCACTCGCTAGCAGTATCCAAGAAGGCTGCGAGCCTTCATGCACACACACGGCGTAGATAGCCGTGCGTATATGACGACTCTCTAGAACAAGACAGAATATAACGCTGTCTGGAGACAGAATTGAACAAAGCTGCTATTCTATAGAAGCTTTTCATTCCCGTCCTTGAGTACATTCCACTTCTTTGCGTGTTTTGTCTCTCTTTTGCACGAACATTATCTCATTGTCCATGAACATTATACCATTATATTGTATCATTGTATTTAACGCTCAGTATTTGTGTGAAAATGGGCTAAATAAACCGAATTGTCACTTCTAATAAACATTGTCGCTTCTCGTTGCCTTTATTTGTAGGTATTGCGAAGTGTCACAGTCTTCCAGTTTCAACTTTATAACTGCTTGTCGCAACTTTTTATGTCGCCAACTGCACACTTCTCAGAGTCTGACAGTGTTTAGTTTCTCTTATATATCAGTGTTGCGGTGAGTTTGAGAGGCTATAAAGCAGGCTTTTTAAAGAGCGTAAGCAAGCGGCGTTGGTGTCATTCTTTACCAAGCCAGCGTCAGTTGAATATAGCAATAACGGTCACAAGGAACACCTAGATAACGCTGGCTGGCGAATGAAAGCGAATTTCGAGTGTTACAAAGAACGGCAATTCTAACATTGTTTTCGCAATTCGACGTTGAATGACAATAGAGTCAGAACGGCCAATATTTCTAAAAAGCATGTTTTGACCATAAATGTTGGTTGCTTGCCCCGCATCTTTCATTAAGGGAACTGGCACAACAAATCTTCCTTTTATCGGGATATTACTAACGTGAACCAAAAATAGTGCAGTTAAAAGAGCGTACTCATCCCAATAACTCTATACCTAGATTTGCCTGCTTTTGTTGTACTTGTTGTAACCCCATTTAAAGTACACTTACGAAAAAGATCCTGAATATAGTTCCACTGCTGCTCTGAGGTTTCTTGCTAGCTTCAATAATTCATCATGGTGTTGTGCAGTGTTTTAACGATATAGTCAGATCTTAAACTTAATCCCATTTCCACCATGCGGAGTATATCCAACCCGAGTTATCCCCTGCTGTACTTCCGCGTCTTTCCTTTAGAACATCTCTCTGTCTCTTGGTTTGCAACGCACTACGTTGGCGTCTTGCACATTGCAGACTCGGCATCCCTTGCTGAGCTTGTATTAGGTTAGAGTGATAGCACTTAATGTGTGTCTTTTCTTGTGCACCCTAATGGCACACACGTCTGAGAAGAGAGACGCCAAACAGCCAGCAGCCCGGCCGTTGTCTTTATCTTTTAATGATTCGCCACATCCACGTGTATCCGTTTGTTTGTGTGGCGATGTGAAAGATTTTTCTCGGAAGTAAACAGCTCAGAAATAAAGAAGAAATGAACAGCGTCAGCGGAATTTCTGCGTTGGATAAAGAAGGGATTGCCACAGAACAACTCGAAGAAAGCATTGTGCAAACCACTCGATAAAAGGTCTGTAGACGAACAGCTAAATTCGGCAGCTATTCGGCAGTTCTTTCCTAAACGTAGCATCAAGATCTCATTCTGGCTTAGGGTATCCGACCGCTGCTGTTGAGCCTGTGGCTTTACTATTATTATTGTTTTACGCCAGGGACGCTCCTTAGTGGGTAAGGCGCAAGTTCACACTTGCGTTTCTTTCTTGTTCATCATCCTACAGTGACGACGAAGTTCTCTTATAAAGGGGCACTGCGCGTCGATCTCAATGGAAATTTCTGCCTTCGGGCGAAACCTGAATGGCCGCAGTAGGCGCACAAAACACATAACAGGGCTCATTTCATTACGTCGTACGTGGCTCCTTGGAATCATTTGCTTTAGTGTTCCTCCTTGCTAACTTCAGGAAGGAAGAAGCATGGATTAAGATTGCCTTTTTTCACTTGAGCCACTCTAACATTCTTAAACACACACTTTTAACAGGCGTTGCAAGGATTTGCCATGTGCAATTCTGCAATTACTCATGTTTTGCTTTTAGAGTGTGTAACATATGGAACACACCAAAAAAAGACGGTGATGGCACCATGTCGTCTGAAGCCCCGTGTGCATGGAGCCACCATTTGTTTTCTTTGAAATTCCTTCAAAATAATGTGAACACTATAGCCATCTCTGCATAAAACTTTCAAGTCCCCCTAGTGAAGCATACTGTCATAAGTTTCGTTTTTGCGCCGCATACATGTTCACACATTCAGTGGTAGGCCATGTCAAGCAAAGACCGTGAGTGCCCAAAAAGTGATTTTATCAAACAGACGCTTTAGACCAGCATCCCTCCCGTCCACCTCTCAATCTATTATCTTGTTCTGCGCTCGTTGCTTCACATATACGGGTGTTTCTACGAAAACTCTAAGTGTTATTTAAAAATAGCCGTTCTGAAAAAAAAAAAAAGAGTGGTTCCACCAGAGACTTGGTTTCAGCGGTGCCGACCACGGTGTGACGGGTGATACGAGGTTATTAGTCACTAATTAACAAAAATCAATTAGCTTACCTTTTAATCTTTTAGTTTGAGCGGGCTCATTGCAATTGGGAAATCGAAGCGAGCTCTCCCCCCGTACAAGCCATTTCAACTTTTGGTGCTCGATAAATGCGATCAACCGCGTACCTGTGGCACGACGAATTCCGGCTATCAGAGAGCGCGAAACCGAAACTTGGAGGTTGTAGCGAGAGCAAAGCCGCGACCCTCGAGGCAACATTTTGCTTACGTCACCCAGCATTGGGCAGCCAGCATGCTGCGGCTCCGTGTTCCGCGCTGGCGCAACGGGCTGGCTGCCCGCTGCTTGGTGACGTAGGCAAAATGAGACTTCGAGGGGCGCGGCGTTACGTCTCTGGAGGGGCCGGTGAACAGGAAAAGTCGCAAAGCCGCGCCTCTCCAGGGGCGCGTCTTTGCGCTCGCTCCATCCTCCCAGTTTCGGTTTCGCACCCTCTGATATATAGTCGGGCGCGGAATCTGGGAAGCTGCTGTCAGTCATCAACGCCTGTGAATGGGGCTCCTCTAACACACAGTTGTGCACTGGCCAACGGTGGAAACGACGTTAACGACTTTGGGAGCCGAGACGCACAGGGACGTAAAAGCAGCCTTCAAACAAAATGATGCGCGCGTGCATTTCAAGCGGCGGAAATATTAAACGATGGATGAAAGAAAACCCACCAGAACACCCTTGCAAAGCATAACAGGGAACTGTGTTGCATAGTTCTTGTTTCTATATATGTGTATGCCCTCGCTGCGCACTTGAAGGCAGGACATACCGGTGGTCTTGGGCACTTGGCCTACCAACTAGAGCCAGAAGAAGCATACCATACCGTGGTATATGTAAGCTATATAGACGTAGACAATGTACGGAGAAAAAACAACTGTAGGCACTGTAGGCGCCAACTGTTATGCTAATCAAGCTGTGGGAGCGTGAACACGGGACCACAGCGTGGTAGCCCCAAATAACCCCAAATAATTGTTGCGGCCATCACGAATGCGCCGCCACATTAGGGTATACATATATGCCCCGAGCATAGGGGCCTTTCCTAGAGGGTGAGTCTCCCTATGGGAATTAAAGTTTTTTTCATTAAAATGTTGGTTTACCGCTAAGTCCCTGAGGCAGTAGTGAGGACGGCCTACCATTGGCAAAGTGTTATTCCCTTCAGCTCCAAGCAGACAGGGCGAGGCAAGCACCGATATCAAAGAAGCTTTAGATATAAATCTCTTCACCACGATGAGATTAGCGCTCATAAGACACATACAAAAAAGAGAAATGCTGGAAGATTACTGGGCAGGGATAATAGAATAAATACTTCAAGACACGAAGAATATTTAAGTCGCATAATATTCCCTTTATGGCAAGGGGAAACCTGTCACCAGTTCGACACAAAGAGGCATCATCTATATATATCTAGGTATTTATTACCTAGCCATGGGACTCACGAGACGACGCGGCACAACATTGCTAACATTGCGAGACAGCGGAGTTTCTTGAAGCAGAGCTGATTTTAGAGCTTACAAAATATCAATATTTTTCACAATTTTCACACTCTTCTCCTACAGGACCATAGTCATTCAGCAAAGAAATGCTGAAAATTTCACGAAAGAAAAATATTCTGAAATTGTTTTAATTTTTTAATACTGCTATTGATAACTACAAATCATTAGTTTTTAGGATGAAGCAACTATTAATCCTGCCTGTTAGCGTTGCCTGTAACGTGTTCGATAACGCCAGTAACCATAAAGACGCGATTGCCGGCAATGTTTGGTTCAAAGCTCGCGAGAAATCTCTGGTCTTTTGGTAGTATCATTTAAAGGTGGGACATGCTACTCTTGGCACGTATAACTTTTTTCTTGCGTTAAAAGCAAACAGTGAGACATTAGATGAGCCATAAATATTCTACAAGAGATTCCACTACAACACGCATCTTCCAAGTGTAGCACAAATTGTTACTCTAAATTGCATGCATTGTGCGTTCTGTGTTGCACAGGAATGTATGTTAGCCCAAGAATTGTGCAGACGTTCTTGTGTTGTCCGTTGGGAAGAACAACCTTTCTGTGGCGTCAAATAGCTATTTAGCGGAACGCTATGTAAATGAAAGCGCACAAGTGGTCGTGCATAAGAAATACGCCCCAGAAACACCAGTGCCTCCACTACAGTAGCAATGCACCGTTGCTAAAATCTACATTCCAAAAAAGTAGACCTGCACAATTTTCTGTATAAGCTGGCAGCACACAAAACTAAAATTAATTGAATGAACATAAGTCGTTCGTTCGCACACCCTAATTGAGGCTTCCTGGTTCCAGGAAAATCGCTGATATATACAGAGGTATCATATGGACTGCGAATGCAGAACAAGAGAGAGAGAGAGCAAAAAAAGGCCGGCAACATATTGCTGGTGTAAGGAGGCAATGGGAAACAAATGTGATAGATGGACTAGATAAGATTTTTAAAATTTAGGAGGCAGAAAGAATCGTGGCAGAACCAACCCCTTATGAAAATGGTTATGCCCTTTATGTTTACTGTATGTTTCCCGCAGTTCACATGAGGAAATGTCCTTTATGTTTCCTCCATGTTGAAATTTGGCCACTGCTTTTATGTTTCCTTCGTGTGTCCTCCCTTTATGTATCCCTTATGTTACCGTACTTTATGTTTCCTCCATGTTGAAATTTGGCCACTGCTTTTACGTTTCCTTCATGTGTCCTCCCTTTATGTATCCCTTATGTTACCGTACTTTATGTTTCCTCCATGTTGAAATTTGGCCACTGCTTTTATGTTTCCTTCGTGTGTCCTACCTTTATGCATCCTTTATGTGGCCGCAGTGATGAAATCCTGTATTTTACGTAGACATGCATAGATGAAGAGTTCCGTGTGCACATTTTATTTTTATAAACATTTCCTGAGTTAAAAAGTTTTGCATTGGTTTTCATTGTAAGGTTACTGTTCCCTACATGATGCAGTGCATGGATTGGAACTGTGCTATGGCACAGAAATTCATGCCAATTTGTTCTAAAATTACAAAGTAATTAGACTTCATAGATTATTTCAGTATAACACTTGGAGTGCCATGTGTACGTTCCTCACTGCAGTGCTGCTGTTCTAGTTATGTCTTTGTTACTAATATAAAATGTAATGTTTGGATAGAAAGATGAGGTTGGATCATGTGCTCGCACTTTTAAAAGAAAGTTTTGACTATACTTTGCAAAGGTTTGTCTGAAACTACGAACAGTTTATTGGACTATCTCGATGTTACTGCAATTTGCCACGTCTGCTCACAGCAGACCTCTGGAATGTGGTGCTTGGGACCTGAAAAACAAATCAAAAGCCAATCTTTTTCACTCATTCAAAAATATTCTTATAAGCAAGAACAGCCTGGCCTGTATGCACACAGCTAAGAAACGTGGAGCAGTCAAAAACAGCTCATAAAAACATCAGGGCAACACAGAAGCTTTTAACTAATTGTTGTTTGAAACAGACTGAGCTGCCAGTCCACTCAGGCATTAAACTGCTCACAAATTCTTTTAAACATTTCTGCAGCAGCTGCTAAGTAGTACGTGACATTTAGGAGTAGGCAACTGGCCAACAAATCTTTGTGTGCCTGCTTGTACAGATGTCTCGTAGTTATATCTCAAGTGGTTACACTGTTATATGGTAAAATTCAGGCGGGAATAAAACCAGCAGCAAACATCAGACTACCTGGGAAATTATCACCAAAACTCAAATATCTAGTAAATCAAACGAACAATCGATTACGAAGGGTCTAAAACCTAGGCCGCGATTTTGTAGCGATCCCTTTTCCGATGCTACTCCTTTTGCTCATTGATCTGACCAACATTCGGCTATCGTTATTAACTAGAACAGCCAGCCATGGAAGGTGGGTTATAAGAGTGGCAAACATCGAGCGGAAAGCATCGCAAGAAAATCGCATCCCTTATTAGGCAGTGCTACAAGCCACTGTCTTTAACAGTTAATCGCAGGCACTGACATCCTGTTCTTCGGATGAAAATATTAAAGAAAACGAGCGTCTGATTGACATGCATCGATTAAAAAGAAATTTCGCTGTTGTTATGTCGGTCTATATTTGCCCTACAATATAAAAGACAAATACGCGAGCACGTCGAACACAAACAATGCAGACAAGTTCTCGCGAAGCTGGACTTCAAACTGAACACTATCAATAAAGTAATCTTCACACAAGCTAATATCTGTTCAAGTGTCAAACATCGCAGTCGCGTGCCAACTCGCGATGCCCGTGACACATCGACATGTATTACACACGTAATTTGCGGAAATTCATATCTACGGAAGGATTTCTTGCCGGGAAACTACCGAGAAAACAGTATTTCAGCGTTTATGTAAATATTTGCCCATTAAGTCCCAACGATCAGCGGTGGTAGCACATCACTCCATAAAGCAAGTAAGCGGTAAGAAATAATACATTTCACGGAAACTCCCTTCGTGAAACGCTTTGCTAAATGTGCAGAGCAACATGGTCAACATACGCTCAGAACGTGTTCAGTTGTCGTTCCGCAAAGCTTACTACATGAACCAGAAGCTGCGAGAATGCGCGCAAGCGCCAGACCTGCTTACCTTCAATGTGGTCGGCAAACGGCTCCTTCGTCTCGCAGGCACCACGCGACGACGCTCTTTCCGGCGCGAACACTGTCGAATTGCCGATGAACACCCGCGCACGAAAGCACAACTTTCAACAAATTCTTCCACGCACCATAATTCGAAGCCACAGTACCAGGTATTCCACGAACGAAAGCGGACAGGCGAGAACAAAGGCAGCTCGGACGGGCGCTGTAGTACACATAAGACACTCGCGTATCACAGGAAACATAAGGCGAACTAATGGTGTTACACGAGTCCAGAGGTTTCTTGATGGTTAATGCACACGGTACGGGTCACAGTTTGTTTAGGCACTTCGAAAATATGATTAAATTACCGTGTAACTGCAACGAGCACTCTCATCGGTCCCAGCAACACAACATGGCCCAGCTCACCGTCAACCGTTACACTGCGGCAGCGCCGCACTGCGGTTAACAAGTGAATTTAGCCTCCGAGATCTGCATTTCCTTTTAGGGCGTACATGTTGAAAAAGCACGGCCTTCGAGATTTAAAAAAATCGTAGCTGGAAGGAAGGCTGGTATTTAAACACAAATTATTGAGTTTAAAGTGTCTTGGTGCGCTGCCTTGTTTTTTAAAGTATATACAGAGATTTTAGACGAACTATGCACGAACTTTTGCCGACGGACACGAGCCAATGAGCGCGCATCATGTGCCGCTCCGTCTCCTTGTGATGGCGGACGGTGTGCGGGCAGCCGCGATAGCACTGACACCCACCGATCAGAAATTCGGAATCGCCACACATATACACGCTTCTTGTGGCGCCCAGTGGCGTGTTTTTGAGAATGTCAGGCCTTATCTTGAATAGATGGAACCATAGTTCCCGCAGCGTAAGGAATAAAGGCAACAAAATGTGGCGATGGCTGGCTTGCAGCGGCAGCGGAACTTCGGCCAAAGTGAAGCAGGCGTACTGCTTGAATGCTCGCGTATTCAAATACGGCCATACCCCGCACACAGCTTTCATACTCAGCCAACTCACAATTATAAATTATTCAGTTGTACGCCCAAGCAAGCATTTACGGGATCCGCGCTGCCCTTCTTCTACGCGTGCTAATATCGACACAGCAGTTACTCGTACTTGTGGTCAGCGCGAAAGCGACGAGAACAGCTACTTAAATGGTTGTATAATCATACACGCTCACTAGCAAAGCGGCAGATTGGCCGCGGAGGCGTCCGCCTCTATTGCGGTTCATGTAGCGCAAGCCATCGAACACTACGCGTCGTGCCACTGCGTCTCCAGCCGCCGCGCAATTGTTATTTGTCGTGAGGGATTATTCGCTGCATGAGGCTTTGATGTACGTATGTAGTGTTGATGGCGCGTGGTGATCAATACGGTTAAGATGGATAGGGAGGGGGAGGCAGGTGCACCCCCCCATTGTTTTTTTTTTTGCTTTGATACGCCAGTAGTTAAATTTAATACATCGTTCAGGTAGACGATCTATCTGTAGCATGTGTAAAAAGATAATCACTATATATAAGCGCACTCTATCTTACCTGGATGTGAACTCGAGGGAGTACACAGCCAGGTAACATAGAGTGCCTACACAGGTAACATAGTGCTCATATATATATATATATATATATACATATATATATATATATATATATATATATATATATATATATATATATATATATATATATATATATATATGTATATGAGCCCGATATATAAATTAAGTAGATTATTTCCTAAACTGGAGGCGAAGCGGAGCATCTGAAAGACGCCTGCTATGAGAACCGTCTTAACCACTCAATCAACTATATTTGATAGCCTAGCTGGCGCACAACTTTCGTGAAATTCTTGCATATTAGGTTAAATACTGCAGATTTATACATATGGCTTGCTACTGGAGAATAGCAGGTTGAAAAAGTAAGAAATACTTTATATATTAAAAGAATGCATGGCATAAATCATTATATACACCATCCTATTTCATGGCATGCTCGATTTTCCGCACAATATAGCCACAATTAGTGCCCGTTGGCATGTCTAGTGCGAGGGGTGCAAGCAGTGCCTTTTCCTTGAATCTGCCAGTGACTAACATACAGTACAGATAGCTCTAACTGTACTATTCGCAAAAGATGCTTACTGCGCACATTCTGTTACCTACATGTGCACTCAAGTGCACATGTAGGTAACATATAAAGAGTGCATGCACCATATATAGATTAATGCTCTATGTTACCTACATGTGCACTCAAGTGCACATGTAGGTAACATATAAAGAGTGCATGCACCATATATAGATTAATGCTCTATGTTACCTACGTGTGCACTGAAGTACACACCTAGGTAACATCCCGCCGTAAACACAAAGGGCACATACTACAATAATTATAATAAGGGTTGTTTTCTTGGGGCAAAGGAAAGGATAAGTCAAGATTTAGTACTTACAATGACTCTGCAGAGTGTATCAACGGCTGTCACAAAGTACAGATATATCTGCCTGTATTATATGTACAGACAGTTGTTATGTGCACTCTATGTCACCTACATGTGCACTCAAGTGTACACTCAGGTAACACATAGTACACACCCAGTTAACATCCTGCCGTAAACATAAAGGACACATCCTAGAGGCATAATAAAGGTCACTTCCTCGAGGTATACGTTAGGATGAGTAAACATGTGGTACACACAAAGTTGGCGTCCCGGAGGTCACACAAAGGACAAGGAATCATAAAGGTCACATAGGGCACAAGAAGGAAACATAAAGGAAACATAAAGGCAATGACCATTTTCATAGGGGACTTTTGGTTGATATCTTTGTAAGCGATAGCTTGCAAGAGACCTACTGCAGATTTCAGTGACGAACGAGACCCCCAGCCACCATTGTGCACATTGCAGAGAAAGTAGAACTTTTGTTCAGTATTAAAACCTGCTGAATCGCAAGGCAGGACGTGCTTGACCTTGTAGAAAAACGCCACTGTACGATTAGGGACGCGCAGCAAATTTCGGCGACGAACGCGCCCCGTAACTTTCATCGTCATAGTCAGTTAGAAGATGCTATGAAGAAGCCACTATGCCACCACGGAGGGTGTAAATTATGTCATATGGCAAGAAGTAACCGGCGTCTTATCAATGTGAAATCTACTTCTGTGTATATAAAAAGAAATTGACGGGCTTATTATATATTGCTCGCAGATGTATTTCTGCCCAGACGGAGGCGCTTCCGCTTGATTGTTTTTTTCTTTGTATTTTCTACCCTTCGTATGTGCTTTCGTGTTAACTTCAAATTTTGCCATTGCTTGAAGCAGCGGTTCGGTGTGAGGCAAAGAAAATGAACGGGGTTGGGCTATCAACAGAGCGAGAGCGGAGGCACTGGCGGGAGCCTCAATGTGGTGTCGCTGTTAAGACGAAAAAAGCTGTCTTCGTGATGATCCGGAGAAGTCACTTCGTCGCAACACAGACGCGAGACACTAGCACCTACCCTTGTTTCTTTTTGAAGGCTAGGTGAAATAAGTAAAGCTTTGAAAGAATTAATGAGAGACACTGGTGCTCTATTGCTCCTTCAGGCACTACAGATGGGAAGGAATTTAAGCACAGTATCAGGAAAGCGCTTTCCCCTGCAAGCAGGTCAGGCATGATAAGGGGACGAAACTTTCTGCTGGAGAAGTGATGAGTTCAATCAGCCCGTTGTTTTTCCCGTGAAGATGGGCCGACATGATTATAAACAAAGAAAAGATAAGACAACTTGTTTACTTAGATTAGCCTAACTGCGACTTTATGGAATTAATAGACATAATAAGGAAATAAAGCGTTTCGTATTCATTCAATAGGAGTTGCTTCATTAAGAAATGTGATTCGTTGTTTTGTTTCTTTTTTGTTTTGTTCATGCTTGTAGTAGTTGCGAAGCACATACAAGCGATCTCGGCCGACAAGAAATGAAGGCTAGAGTAACATGTATTTATTGTATGCATACTTTACATACTTCAGAGTAATTAGCATTTCTTTCACTGGAAAAACAGTTGTGTGATTCGACATTTTCTCGTAGCCTATAGGTATGTCGTGTTCTGTCTATGCAATATTATCGCTGGCTATGCTAGATTTCTGTGGTGTAGAATATTCCTCTAAAATTTATTTGTTTTCTACCTCTTTTCCTGGATGTTTCCTAATCACTCATTTATTTTTGATGTTTTTTATAGCCGGCAATTTAGGGGTCTGTTTTCCCAGAGTCTGATCGGTTAAGAAACAAGAAAGCTTAAGTATTCATTGGCACATCACTCACGTACCCACTTCGACGTTATTTCAATAGACCCATGAAAACATTCCCATTCCCCGAAAGTATGGGAAGTTATCGAGTGAAAGAGCCTTCTCATCAGACTCGGTAGCTCTTAAAAGAACCGCGTTGCTTGGCTAATGAGCACGGTAATGGCATATCGTGACAGACGATGAATAATGGAACGAGTGACTGGTTCTGTTAAGAAATGAGAACGGGCTACTGGGTGCTCAGGTAAACAATGCACTGCTCTGGAAATATTGAGCTCCTTTAACAATTCGACGAACTGCTCCATTTAGGACATGGTATTGGCTACACAAAGGTTTGTTACCGCAACATCTCCACTGCTACGTCTTACAGGTGGCCGCCTACCCCCTGCTAGCAAAGAGCCTACAGCGGAGGCTGAGAAGCCGGCTGCCACTACGGTGCATTAGCCTCGCTTTTCTAGCGAAAGTCCCAGGCGGTCATGCGTCTCAACGTGTATCGCGCTATCAAAGGATGCTTTTATCACGAGGGTCTCTCTCCTATTACCAAAGAGACTTCCAGATGAAGATGATACCACGCAAGCATTCACAATCTACGTAATGCAGCTGTTTCTGAAAGCCTCCTGCGGCCTCGATTCCGGGCCACACAAAGCACAGCGGATTACACTAATTCCGCTGCATTGTAGTATTCAAGCATAAACATATGAAACCGTTTGATAAAAACGTCTTAACCCTTTCATCTTGCGGAAACATGCATTATATCTGAATTTGTATTTGCAAAATGTCATCTGTAAAATTAGTTTGAACGCTAATTGCCGATTTATTGCTTAATCCAGCAACATGTACTTTCGAACAAAGAAAAAAAATAAAACTTGACAAACAAGCCATTTAAAAGAACGAATAACCCTTAGGCCCGCGCGAAAGTTCTCTGTTTCTTGGTTCACAATACACAGCGCACTACCGAAATAAAAACAAAGTGCATTGCCCATACGTCGCAAGAACAACATGTCAACAGCTTCAATGCGTAGCTTTGGTTGCCCTGTGCGTCCATCCCATTTTGGGCCTTGATGGGCATTACCGTCTCAACGTTAATCCTGAGCTACGATG
Source organism: Dermacentor albipictus (assembly GCF_038994185.2). Classification (NCBI taxonomy): domain Eukaryota; kingdom Metazoa; phylum Arthropoda; class Arachnida; order Ixodida; family Ixodidae; genus Dermacentor; species Dermacentor albipictus. The sequence goes on from NC_091821.1 coordinate 118,230,343, forward strand.
CACAATGTATTGAAGGGCTTCAGGTTATTATTTAGCGCGCTCTTGCGTGTCTTGAACACGCATGGATATAGTATCCGACGGGCGTTCCCCAAAATGATGTTGAGAACCACAATTTAGAGCTAATTTAGATAGCACTGTTCTCATCGTTCTCTCTTGGCTAAGATTTTGTAACAGTCGGCCCTCTTCTGGCGAAACTTCACGTACTGCGGAGCTCCACATCCTCTTATTCTCCGCTCAGACATCACACTTATCGCACTAATTTTCGTACGAAGTTCGGTGTTCGTGCAAAACTTTCTCGATAATGTGTTTCTTCTATTGAATATCTTCTTTAAACACGAGATAAAGGAAATTATTTTGTGTTGACCAATTTTATTTTTTATTCCAGTCTTCAAGCCGCAATTACAGATGTACCTGAGAGAACAAGTTACGTAGGAGCTACGCAAAACGAACACCATTTGGACATTGTAGTCCAAATGGTGTTAGTTTGTTAGTGGTGTTAGTGTGTGAGTGGAAACATGTGAGTGGTTCATATGTTCCGCATCAGAAATGGAAAACTTCTTAGAAAGCTAGCAGTGGACACATGCTATTTATAGCTTTGATCAACCGTAACCATGATTAACTGGCGTTGAGCTTTAAGTTTCACGAATGTCGTGCCATGTTAAGGAAGCTTCTCCTAAAGGAACCAGATGCACCAAGCTATCGTCTAACAAACCTGGTTTATCTCTGGCGCGAAATAAATTTCGTTAGACGTGAGAAAAGAGAACAAAACACTATGACCTGAGTGTGACAGGTGTAGAAGAGAGAAGAAAATTTACAAACACATACACTTGACGTCCGGCGAAACAGTTCCGCTCACAAGGAGAAGAATGCCTATTTTGTCAGTGCACTGTCTATAGTTGTGGTCCAGTTTTACGAAAACGTGATACATGGGTCAAAGGGTTAAGCCGTATTGTCTGACACGCCAATGCAATTCTATCGATCTCGCATGGTCAGGCTGACGCCAGCAGTGCATATTTTGCAAAATACTTGAGGTAGTTGTTGTATCCTTCTTTATTGTTTCAGCAAGTTTCAGTTTCGTTTCCTTCAGTGTACATATTGTCATCGTCATTCAATATGTTTTGCTGTATAAGTGGCTTTACTGTGCCGAACAAAGGGAATGTATACTGCGCTTGCGTGGTCCACTGTCATGCGTTTGGTCTGAGCCAGACAACACATATTGGCGACGAGGATCAGTATCGGAGCCATGCCGCTCGGGTGTTTTCCAGCACACCCGCTTTACTGCCGGCACCCGGTGACCCAGCTGTGCCTTGGCAGCAGTGGAAATGCGTATTCCTGAATTTCCTGGAGGCCATTGGCAGCGATGAACTGCAGCCCAAGCGTTGCAGGGCGATTCCGCTAAACTCGATCGGGGTTGAAGGCCAGCGAATATTCTACAGCATCCTTGCACAAGGAGCAGACGTGACCGCGGACACCAAGGCCTAGGTGGACCAGTTCAGGGACGCGATCGCTGCACTGGACACGCATTTCGCGAGCGCTACGAATGATTAGGTGGAGCGGCGCCGGTTTCGCCAAAGACAACTGCCTGGTGAGACCTTTCAAGCATTCACAAGCCGTCTTCGGGACCTTGCGTCTACTTGCAATTTCAGCAGTGCTACCGATAGCATGATTCGAGAGTAATTACTGGAAGGCACTTCGTCACGAACAACGCGTGAACGCATGCTTTATGAAGGGTCTTCGCTTACGCTGCAGCGTGCTGTTGACATCGGGAAGCAAATGGAGCAAACGCAACAAGAACTCGGGGAATTCGCGCATAGCTCTGTGAATAAGATTCAAGATGTGCGAAAAAGGTCACTCTGAGCAAGGAAGCTGCAACAGGTGCGGCTCGTCATCGCATATGGCTAACTAGACTGCATGTCCGGCGAGGAACAAGCGTTGCCACTCTTGTGGAAAAATCGGTTACTTTTCAAGCATGTGCAAATCGAAGAAAAAGAAATATGCCGTTGGAAAGCCCGAGAAGGCCAACGCCATCACGGTCCTTCAAATCGGTTACCGTAATGCCTCGGCGAAGAATATTCGAGCCAACATTTCTATTGGGACGATAAGATTGTCGTTGATTGTCGACACGGGCGCTACGGTTTCTTTGCTCAATGAAGAGCACTACCACAAATATTTAGCCAACAGCTACTCGTTGCGACCGCCGACTGCCAATTTGTGTAACAATTCCGGAGAACTAATTAAGTTAAGCGGTTGCTTTCTTGCTGACGTATCTTACAAGGGAAACAGAGCCAGTGTACTATTTCATGTCACAACCAAGGGCACGTCGCTGCTGGGGCTTGATGCCGTTCGGAATCTGGGAATCACTATCAACGGCTCAACCTTGAATTGCCGCCAGGTGACATGCCCTGACTCACTGCCTTCAGAATTCACGCACCAGTTTGCGCACTTGTTCACGGAACCGTTAGGGCATGTGAAAGGCTTTGTTCGCCATGTTAAATGCCGTTTATCTGTGAAACCAGTCATTGCGAAGCTCTGACGCCTGCCGCTCACGCTACGGCAACAGATATCGGTGGAGATACGTCTGCTGGCCGAGGATATAATTGAACCCGTCGACGCATCGGAGCGGATTTCACCGATCGTCGTCGTGAGTAAGGACTGTTCAATTAGGTTGCGTGTGGACCTACGTGAACTGAACAAGGCAGTTATTGCCGATGCTTTTCCTCTCCCGCATACAGAACTACTTCATGGACTAGCCGGAGGAACGTGCTTCTCTAAGTTCGACTTAGCGTCGGCATACCATCAGCTAGAACTGACTCCGGAAAGTCGGGGACTAACCACCTTTATCACACACGAAGGGTTGTTTCGCTTTAACAGTGTGTTTCGGCCTTGCATCTGCCCCTTCAGCCTTTCAGAAAATGAAACAGCATATTTTGACGGATCGTAAAGGTGTACTTTGTTACATTGAGGATGTGATTGTGTGGGGGCAAGACACGTGAGGAGCACCACAAGAATCTACACCAGGTGCTGAAACGCATCAGTGATTCATGTTTGAAGCTCAACCAGAAATGCACATTTGCTATTTCAGAACTATCCTTTTTAGGGCATACGGTGAGCTCAAAAGGGCTCACACTGTTGCAGTCTAAGGTTGACATTATTGCCAAAGTGCCTGCTCCTCCCGATGTTGCCAGTTTGAGGTCATTTTTGGGTCTCCTTTGTTACTATCGTTGGTTTGTGCCGCGATTTGCTGATCTCGTCGAGCCGCTTAGTAGGCTCCTGCGGTCAGTTCACGTGGGATGAGGTCAGTTCACGTGGGATGAGGCTGAGCGTAGCTTCCAGCTTGTTACAACAGTTTTGTCTTCAAGCCCAGTCATACAAATGTTCAACCCAGACCTTGTGTAATTGTTACGACAGATGCTTCTGATAAGGGTCTGGGAGCCGTTCTTCAGCAACGCGATGGTGACAGCGTACGCACGGTGGCCTTCGCATCGCGTGCCCTGACTCCTGCTGAGCGGAAGTACTCCGCTGTGGTACGCGAGGCCCTTGCTTGTCTCTTCGCGTGCGAGCACTGGCACGTCTACTTGTGGGGTAGAAAATTTTTGTTGCGTACGGACCATCAGGCACTGGTGACATTACTTTCAGCTGCCGGTACAGGACGCCGACCTTTGCGTATATCCAGATGGTCAGCTCGACTTTTGTATTATAACTTCGACATAGAGTACCAAAAGGGATCGCAAAATGTCGTGGCCGATGCGCTTTCACGCCTACCTCTTGACTGTGATTCGCAGCAGACGATGTAGGAAGAAATTGTCCTTTGTGTCAGAGTGCCTAACAAAGGAACGGCTGCAGGTGGCCACTGCTACAGACAGCACACTGCAGCAGGTTGTTGTACACGTGGTACATGATTGGGCTCCTCGAAAAGCCAGAAATAATGCCGTACATTAACGTGCGGAAAGAGCTTTCTTTCGTTGATGGCCTTTTGATGCGCGGTGATAAGGTAGTTGTTCCGAGTAAATTAACCTCACTCCTTGTTGGTTTTGCGCACGAAGGTCTCCCAGGAATCGTGAGGACGAAGCAGAGATTACGTGATCTTTACTGGTGGCCGTGTTTGAATACAGGTCGAAGAAGCAATCCATTTTTGTCATATCTGCCAGGCCGCGTCCAAGTCCGCTAAACCGTCGTTTGCACCAATGCAGCCGGTGACGTTTACAGCACTACCATGGCAGAAGTTAGCAATGGATATTAGTGGGACCGATTGACTGTGCCCCTTCAAAGTGTAGGTACATAATATCGCTGATCAATTACCATTCCAAGTGGCCTGAGGTTACTTTTTCGTCTACAGTGACGTCACAGAGTGTGGTCGATTTTTTTCTGACTGTTCAGCCGAGAAGGCTATCCGGAGGAAGTTGTCACAGATAATGGGCCTCAGTTTAAGTCGCAAATGTCTGAAACATTCTTGAGAGAGAGGGGTATTGCGCATCGTTGTTCTTCTCTGTACTATCCACAAGGAAACGGCGCCATTGAATGCTTTAATCGCGTGCTGAAAGATTTCATGCAGGTTGCCTGATTAGAACAACGGCCCCTCCAGGCTGCTGTGGTTGACTATCTCGGCATATATAGGTCGACACCGCACGCAACAGGTGTGTCGCCAGCCAAGTTGCTTCACGGGCGCCAGTCAAGGACAAGGCTCCATACAGTGGGTTTGCCGACAAGAGAGGGTGTAAGTACATGCCGGTTCGAATAAAAATGTTCCTGCTAGGGTTAAGGCGAAACAGACGTATGCAGAACAGTATACGGACAGGAGGTGAGGTGTGAAAAGATCAGCCTTTTGTGTGGGGGGCTTGGTTCGTGTACGCAAGCCAGCAGGCGGTGGCAAAGCGTCGGTAAACTGCAAGGGACCTTTCAAGATTGTCAGCAGAAAAGGCAAAAGTCGCTCTTTGATGAGCGATGGTCGTTGCTGGAACGCGTCTAAACTAGTTCGGGTTCCGTGCAATCAATCACAGGGAACAGAACACTGGGCATGGGAATTGCCTCGTAATGACTACTTCGCGTAACGCTGGGCCTGAAAGCCGCGCAGACGCTGAACAGGGTGAAATGTTGCGATCGCCGGAAATAAGGGCTCAAGTTAATGTATAATTGGTCGCTCCTTTTGAGGATTCGGTGGCGCAACCTTTGCGTCGTAGCACTAGGGTATGCCGACCTGTCGAAAGATTTGGGTTCTCTTTACCTGAACAATAAGTGTTCTGTTCGAGTTATTTTGGTTGTTACAAATTACTATGTTGTATTTTCAAGCGCGAGGCGATGTTGTATCCTTCTTTAATGTTTCAGTTTCGTTTCTTTCAGTGTACATATTGTCATCGTCATTCAATATGTTTTGCTATATAAGTGTCTTTACTGCGACGAATAAAGGGAATGTACATACTGCGCTTGCGTGGTATAGTGTCATGCGTCTGGTCTGAGCCAGACACCACAGTAGTGTTGATGTTCGGTCATCGTTAGCTGGCGACGAATATTCATCGAATAGTGTGGGTGGGCAAAAGTGGCATCATTCATCATTAATATACTTTCGCAGTACGTTTCATGGACAGACCCCTCGAAGACTTCTTACTTTCCGGTGAGACCTGTTTAGTAGCCCTCTGCTGTCTTTCACTATAGTGAAGTATTAAACTACGACCAGTTAGTTACGTGCCGAATGGTATTGATGTAACATTTTCTAAGCGTCTTCATGCATCAGTACATATGAGTATGCTAACAAAATTACTGGAAAATGCAATTACCAGGATCTGTCAGTAACTCTGATATGAATATGTGCTTTTATGTCATCCCACCTGAACCTTAGGATGCGTATTATAAAGAGTATACCTAAATAGGATGCCCAATGTTGCTCTAAATCATTATACAACCGAACAGACGAAATTGATATCTGTTATAAAGCCTAATATATTTTCTTATTTTGCCACTTTTATGAGCTTTTTCTCGCGCTATGCTGAGTAATAGGCGACGCTATGTTCGGCCAGGGCGCACGGTTTCTCAGCAGGACGCCCTCTAACGGACAGCGTGAAACGTGACCTCATTTGGAAACATTGTGGCTACCATGACGTACGGCACTTAGGGCCAGCGTTCTCGGGGAATGTGAACTTCATTTTAGTTATGAATTGGAACGTTCATATGATTGATGCATAAAAGGACATGCCCCCAAAAAAGACATAAATGCGTGGCAGAAAAAAAAAAGAACCCGTAGTTAAATATCGCGCTCTCCGTATCGCTTTTTCGACGATCTGTTTGCAATAGCACGGCTGGATTCGACAGCTTTCATGAGCCACAATAGATTCACACCACTTTTCCTCCTTTCGCGGCTGTCTGAGAGCTGTTTCTTAAAGCGATGTCAGCCAACCGATGAAGAGTGAAAGCAGGCGGACAGCGACAGGTGAAGGAACAAACGAAAAAAAAAAACGCCGAGCCTTCTTCGCACCATTTTGCTTTCTTCAGCGCCGTTCATCTTACCTGCTATGATCAGCACGGGCGGAAAACGCCTTGATAACAGCGCTTGTTTGCCCCAAGACAAATTCTCGCTTTCGAGCTCCACAGATACGCTGACGCCCTCCCCCTTTGACCTCAAGGCACGCGTGCATTAAACTTCTTTGAAAATCCACAGTATAAAACAGCTTAACCGAAAATCCCAAAGCAAAATACGAAAAGGCAGGCTTTCTTGAAGGTTCCTTGAAAACATTCCATATTTGGCACGCAAGCCTTGCTTGCCTGTCCATTATATTTGTGGCTTTCAGTGAGCCGTTTTTATTGTTATGGAAAGAAGGCACTTCACTCGCGGCGTATCAAATTTCCTGCATGCTGCATCTCGCACAGTCCACCTTGACGGAACTTGTCAAAAAACTCAATTTTACGCCTTTTTTCTCGTCTTCTGCCTGCACTTTCTGTTCTCTTGTATACTATCCAATTTCGTGAGCTCCTCCCACTTCCGTGTGGCGCGGCTGTTGCGGCTTTTCGCAGTTCCTGCAAACATTTCCTTTCTTTCGGCCCCGTTTCGCAGAAACTCGCCGGCTATTTATCTTGTTCTGCACCGGCATTTTCGTTTCTACCGCCGGTGCAGAATATTGGTTCTTGTCGCCACCTCCCTCTGTCTCTCTGCGTCGCACGGGGGCAGTGGCGCAGGGGTGCGTTGACAAGGAGGCCGCAGACCTTAGCTTCAATCTCCACTGGAACGCGATCGCCTATCGACAGATCCCCAAGCAGATTTTTTGTTCCGAAGGGGGAGTGCGTATGCGACAACCCGCAGAACACTTCGGCCTGCATTGCCGCGAGCTGCGGCGCACGTTTAGCCAAATTGCAGCTATAGTCACGCAAGCGCTGCTCAGTGCGTTCTTCTGTAGTTTGCTGTCGCAAAATCGTGCGGTGTGGCCGATTGTTCTTTAAATGGTTGTGAAAGCGTTTTTGAAACCTGCGAACAGCTACTTGTTTACCCTTAATGCGAAGCTCTGGTAACGGGAGAATATTGAAAGAATGGAGATACGTATCTCGAAGCGCACCCTTCAGTGTGGCAAGGAACGGCAACATGCTCTCCATGGCTGATTTTATAGGAGATAAGATACTTTTGAGCACGAAGTGTGCCCGATAGCTGTCATCGAGCGGTACGTAAACATTGCGCGCACGAATTGCTTTCTACTTTAACTTCAGTCATCGACTACGCTACTGTGACGCGCGTACAAAGTCGACAAGGATTCGGATCTAACATAATTTGCGTTTCACTAACTTAGGAGCTATTTCGCGCATAATAAGGTTTGGCACACGTACTCGGCCCGTTTATATGGACTCTGAGAGTGTACTGCGTCGGTGTCGTGCTTCACGAAGTTATTTACGTGGCTTCGTACAGACGCATGCTTGAGTTAGGCCTGTTCTAGGGCGAATCTATATAATGGTCGAAACCTCTTCAATCCGTCCCGTCACTTAAGCCTACTCGAGTGCCAACGTTATAGCTGGAATACGCCATCAAGTGTGACGCAGAATAAAATGAATATGAAAGAGAAATGGACCATTCAAAAATACGGACGCTTGTTGCGTAGATCAGCGACTATTCATCCGAAGCGTGTTTGGAGGCAGCAACGTGGTGTCAGGATTGGGGGCTCAATCCCATCGTCCGTGGTCCTTTGCCAAGATTGGAGTACGGCATGAATTTGAAGGTAGCTGGCCCATGCCGTCGTCCAACTTATTTACGCTGAGATCGTTGATGAAGTGAAGAACTGCTTCTCATCGAGAACGAGGAAAAGGGTTTATTTACAGAAATTAAATCAGTCTAACATGACTGCTTGAGAAAAAGAGTATTAGTCCAACAGGACTGCATGAGAGAAGTGACTCAGTCTAACATGACTGCTCAAGAGAAGTGTGTCCTCAGCATTCGCACAACCACAGTTTTTATACACTCGATCCGCCGGTCCTACGACGCGGCGACTGTTCGTTTACACATCACCAACTCGCAGCTGCTCTGAAGATCAGTTTACGTACACAAAGGCAACCGCGCTCTGTTCACAGAGGCAACCGCGCGGGGTGCGTTCCGGGAAACTATCGGCGCTGATCGAGGGTCGCTCGTTGTTCCGTGCTAGGCCGAAGCGTGAGACGCTCAAAATACGTCGTCCCCACGGCAGCTTGTCCAGCGTTTCAAATCAGCTCCGCGTTGGGGAACTCCGGAATCATTGTTCACGCACCGAACTAGTCCCGTCACAATGTCGAAGGGGCTGGAGGAAGGCGGCGGATTCCAACGCAAAGGCCGCTTCTTTGAACGCCTCCCAGCTGCAGCGACGGAGAGGGAGAGGTGCGCGTCTTGCACCCCTTGTCGTAATCGGGTGGCAAGGTGGCAATCTTGTTGCGCGACTCGCCATTCTTGACAGCGCCTCCATGGGCCGGAAAGTCTCGACTGTCTAGCGCTGACAACCGCTAGGCAGGAAGAGAACGGCTGCTGGTCAGGGGGGGATTGATGTCTTGGCTCGCAGCGACCACTTGTGCATTGATGTCACCGCCCCAAAACATCCAACAAGGACAGGCAAGTGCAAAATGAACCCCACAACACGGCTCTGCGCCGAGATGACGTGCATTGGCTCTCACTTTAGACACGCTAGGCTTCAAAAAAAAAACAACAACAACATAAGTGCAGAAACAAAAAAAATGCTACATTTCACTATGCCAATTTCTGAAGCAAATTCCTGCTGACAAATTCAGCAATTATTGGAGGGAATTCTGCTGAATGAGAGGGGATTTTCTTCGCTTAATAAAATTAACACTAGTAACCCTAAAATTTAGGCGGGACCCTCAAACGCAGAATTCAAATTAGCCTGCTCAAACCATCCGCATTGCTATGCAACTTTCCCTTCTTATATCTAACGGAGAAGTTGTACTCTTGGAGAGTGAGGCTCCATCGGAGCAAGCGGCCGTTTTTGTGTGACATTTGATTGAGCCACGTCAGAGGACAGTGGTCGGTCTCGAAGATGAACTTCGCTCCGTACAAGTAACACGACAACTTCTGGGCGGCCCAAACCAAACAAGCGCATTCCTTCTCTGAAGCGCTGTAGGCTTCCTCTCTTACATTTAGTTTACGGCTGGCGTAGAGGATAGGATGCTCCTCGTTATCGTCGCCGACCTGACTAAGTACCACGCCCATACCTCTGTCGCTTGCGTCGCATTGAACTATGAATTCCTTTGTGTAGTCTGGCGCGCGAAGCACAGGGCGAGAAACCAATAGCGTTTTCAAACTTTGGAAAGCGTTCTCCTTGTCCTTATCCCAGTGTACGTTACTCGGTGCTCCCTTTCGGAGGGCGTCTGTTAATGGACTTGCCAATTGCGAGTAATTCGGAATGTACCGTTGATAGTACCCCACAAGTCCCAAAAATGAACGAAGGTCCGTTTTCGTGCGCGGCTGAGAAAATTCTCCAATCGTAGCTATTTTCAGCTCAGCCGGCCGTCTCATGCCCTGACCGACAACATGGCCCAGATAAGTAACCTGCGAACAACCAAACCTACACTTTTCCGCTTTCATCGTTAAGCCGGCTTCCCTCAACCGTGAGAACACCTGTTTGAGGTGCGATACGTGTTGTTCCCAGCTGTCGGAAAAAATGGCCACATCATCAAGATAAGGTAAGGCGAACTCCTGCAAGTCCTTTAGGACAATATCCATTAACTTAGAGAAGCTAAACGGCGCGTTCTTCAGCCCGAAGCTGAGTGCGAGAGGGCGAAAAGTGCCTACAGGCGAGATGAATGCGGCATAGTGGCTGGCACTTTCTGAAAGGGGAACTTGCCAGTACCCCCGCACGAGATCTATAGTTGAAATGTATTTAGCAGCGCTAACTCTTTCAATTCGTTCCTCAATGTTGGGTATCGGGTACAGCTGATCCCTAGTGATCGCATTTAACTTCCTGTAGTCAACACACGGACGAGGGTCCTTGTTAGGGGTTTCTACGAGTATTAGCGGTGACGTGTAGTCACTCTCAGCGGGCTCAATAACTCCCAACTCTAGCATGCGCTGTATCTCTGCCTCCATAATCTCTCTCTGTCTTGGAGACACCCTGTAAGGTTTTGATCTTACTGGTTCGGCAGAGGTCAGCTCAATTTCATGCGTTATCAGTTCGGTTCTACCCGGCCGATCGCTAAATCTGTCGATATATTCCCCTAACACCCCTTTTAGCTCATCTAGCTGCTCGGGTCTTAGAGCATGCGAGCTTACCGAGTGTTCTACTACTTCTTCTAGGCCGATTTCAGAGTTGGAGGTGGCCCTATACTCCTTAAACTTGGTACCAATGCCATCCGGCTCTTTGACGGTATAGTTAACGACTCCGCTCCGCTCTACATACGGCTTCATCAAATTACAGTGATATATCCTCACTTCCTTCCTGCGACCGGGCATTCTCAAAGCATAGTTGGTATCTGAAAGTTTGTGCAACACTTTAACGGGCCCGTCCCAGTGAACTTCAAGCTTGTTCTTTCTTGAAGGTTTGAGGATCATTACCTGGTCTCCGGCGTTAAACGTACGAAGCCTCGCATTCTTGTCGTAATAGAATTTGGCGTTCTTTTGAGCTAGTGCCATGTTCTTTCCGACTAGTTCTTGGGTTGCGCTTAGCCGTTCCAGTAAATTTAGCACGTATTCAACCACGGTTGGACTCTCCCCTCTTTCCTCCCACATCTCTCTTAACATTCTCAGTGGAGAACGGAGTGTCCTCCCATACACTAGTTCTGCTGGTGAGAACCCTGTCGCTTCATGTGGAACCGTTCGCAAAGCAAACAAAGTTGCCGGCAGACAGTTCTCCCAGTCCTCCTTGTGCTCGTAACAGAGCGCACGCAAAACTCGCTTAAGCACCGAATGCCACCTCTCTACACTGTTTGACTGAGGGTGATAGACAGAACTGTGTATTAACTTTACCCCGCACTTTTGCAAGAATGTGGAAGTCAGTGCGCTCGTGAATACTGACCCTTGATCTGCCTGAATTTCGGCTGGAAACCCAACTCGTGCAAACACTGTCAAAAGCGCGTCTACTACTTCGGTGGAGCTGAGCTCTTTCAAAGGGATTGCTTCTGGAAACTTGGTGGCCGGACACAGCATGGTAAACAAGTACCTGTAGCCTGATTTTGTTTTTGGAAGAGGCCCTACCGTGTCTATTACAAGTCGTCTGAAAGGCTCTGTTATTAAGGGCACTACCTTCAGTGGAGCTTTCCAAGTCTCTCCTGGTTTACCAGAACGCTGGCAGGCGTCGCATGATCTTACAAAGTTTTCTACATCTTTGAAACAGCCAGGCCAGTAGTATTCCATAAGCAATCTTTCCTTTGATTTGTTTATGCCTAGGTGGCCGGACCACCCATTTCCATGACAAAGACTCAAAAGGTCCTCCCTATACTTAGTAGGTATGACTAACTGATCTAAAATCTTACCCTTTCGATCTCTGTAATTCCGATACAACAATCCTCCTTTCTCATGTATCGTTACGTTGCGCCTAGCAATGCCTTCTTTAGCTGTGTCACGTAATTTAGCTAAGCTCTCATCATTCTTTTGCTCAGCTGCCAGTGACTCTCTATCCACGCGTAAGAGTTGATCGAAGTTCTTTGAGGCCGGTGATAATAACGACCCTGTCTCGCTTGTGAGCGCGTCTGCTTGCTCTTCCTGCAGGCTAGAACTCTGACACTCTAGTGCTACGCTCTCATTGAGCTGGTCAGCTGGCAGGCTCTCCTCAACTGTTCTTTTGTCCCTCGGGCCTAGCTCGGATTCGGGTATTGAAGTTATGCCCTTTTCTGCTTCCGCTGGAGGAGCTTGAGCATTTTCAGCCGAAAGCGCCGCGATCTTACGAGCTTGGCCTCGGGTCAATGCCTGTACTATGCCCTCTCCCAGTTTGAGCCCTCTGTCACGCAGTAACTGATTCGAACGATTCGAAAAGATGTAGGGATACTGCAGTGACAAAAATTTGGAAACTGCAGCCTCACTCTCTAGTTCCCCGAATGGTCCACTGATTTTGACTTTGGCCATGGGCAGACACACGCTGTGTTCTTCTACAACCTGTTTTATCCACGCTACTTCTCCGGTGAAGTCATCTACCATCACGTAAGACGGATGGACAATGTCCAGCGTGGCGGCACTGTCTCTTAGCACTCGGCATGGTTTTCCATTAACTTGCAGGTCGTGGAGATATGGACTTAAAAGTTCCATATTCTCATCCTTTTCCTCCACGTAGGAAAAAACTACGCTAGACTTCTCGCAGTTTACAGCTATATGTCCCAGTTTGTGGCATTTGTAACAGCGAATTGGTCTAACAGATTCGAATTTTCTTTTCTGTTCTTTTTGTGCGGTTTCTCCGTTAAGTTTCTCCTCGCTCTTTTCTGCGGGCTTTTCCGCCATGTCTACAGGCTCGGATCGTCTAGTTTGCGCACCCTTTTTGAACGGAAATGGTTTCCGCGGTCCATTTCGACCGTCCCAGTTTCCCTCCTCGGCGTTCAATTTTCTACGGGTTGCGTACTCTTCGGCTAATTCAGCCGCCCTTTCCACAGTGTTTACATTACCTCTATCTTGCACCCACAGTTTCACAGCTTGAGGGATGGTTTTGTAAAACTGCTCTAGACACATGCATTCAATGATCATGTCTCTGCTGTCGTACGCTTCCGCGCTTTTAAGCCACTCAACTAGGTTGGCCTTTAAGCTATATGCAAACTCCGGATAGCCCTCGCTATCTTTCTTGCCTGTGCTCCTAAACCTTTGCCGAAAAGCTTCGGCTGAAAGGCGGTATTTCTTCAGGAGACTAGCCTTAACTTTTGCATAATCATATGCATCCTGCACACTCAGTCTGGCGATTACTTCCGCCGCCTCACACGGCAACATAGACAGCAACCGCTGTGGCCATGTACTCGGGCCGAAGTTCATCTTTTCGCAAGTCCTTTCAAAATTGCTTAGGAACAAGCCTATGTCGGTCCCGACCTCAAATGGCTTTATTAGCCTGTCCATGCGGTACGATTCTGCCTCACTTGATCGTCCCAGAGCGCCTTCACTTCCTTGAGACATCTCCAAACGTTTGCTTTCAAGTTCCAGTTGCATTTTTCTTAACTCGCGATCTTTATCGCGTTCCTCTCTCTCTTGTTTTTCTCTGTCCCGTTCTTCTCTTTCTTTTTCCCGTTTCTCTCTCTTTTTGAGAAGTTCCAATCCCATTTCAATATCTTCCTCACTGGCCTGATTGGAAATTAGCTCCAATAATTCCGATTTGAGCATTTCCTTGCGTACATCTAGGCCCAGTTCCTCACCAACAATCAACAACTCGTCTCTCAGCAGTGTCCTTAACTCCATGACTGCTGCTTTACTGCCTTGATTCTGCTCTCTAAATCTAGCTAGGAAGACACAACCTAGCTAACACACAACAATCTAGCTTCCCTACTGTTCTAAACAGAACAACCACAAAATGAAGCCTAGAGAGTCAAAGCAAAAACCAAGCACTCACCGCAGATACAGCACCATATCGCAAAGTCCATCTCACCGCTGTCAGCCAGTTGTCAGGATTGGGGGCTCAATCCCATCGTCCGTGGTCCTTTGCCAAGATTGGAGTACGGCATGAATTTGAAGGTAGCTGGCCCATGCCGTCGTCCAACTTATTTACGCTGAGATCGTTGATGAAGTGAAGAACTGCTTCTCATCGAGAACGAGGAAAAGGGTTTATTTACAGAAATTAAATCAGTCTAACGTGACTTCTTGAGAAAAAGAGTATTAGTCCAACAGGACTGCATGAGAGAAGTGACTCAGTCTAACATGACTGCTCAAGAGAAGTGTGTCCTCAGCATTCGCACAACCACAGTTTTTATACACTCGATCCGCCGGTCCTACGACGCGGCGACTGTTCGTTTACACATCACCAACTCGCAGCTGCTCTGAAGATCAGTTTACGTACACAAAGGCAACCGCGCTCTGTTCACAGAGGCAACCGCGCGGGGTGCCGTTCCGGGAAACTATCGGCGCTGATCGAGGGTCACTCGTTGTTCCGTGCTAGGCCGAAGCGTGAGACGCTCAAAATACGTCGTCCCCACGGCAGCTTGTCCAGCGTTTCAAATCAGCTCCGCGTTGGGGAACTCCGGAATCATTGTTCACGCACCGAACTAGTCCCGTCACAATGTCGAAGGGGCTGGAGGAAGGCGGCGGATTCCAACGCAAAGGCCGCTTCTTTGAACGCCTCCCAGCTGCAGCGACGGAGAGGGAGAGGTGCGCGTCTTGCACCCCTTGTCGTAATCGGGTGGCAAGGTGGCAATCTTGTTGCGCGAATCGCCATTCTTGACAGTGGCTGCTCACCGGTGCCTCTTCACGTGGTAGATCTCACGCGCTTTTCTTACGCCTCGGGAAAATTACATCAGTGACCTTATTAGAAAAAGTGAATTTGACGGTTGTCCTTTTGCTCTTTAGCTTCTCTGTCGACAGCATTGCGGATACATCAATTCTTTCATTTACTGAGTATTGCCTGTTAATTATTTAATTCGTGTTATTGTGAAGAAAGCCTGATCAGCTAAAAAGCTGCTTTGGTATTCGCGTAGTGTGCACAGAATTATGTTTAAGCACTGACCCATGCTAGCTGAAATACAATCTGTTTTAGGCACATCCAATGTTGAGATGGTGTTGCTACGAAGAAGGGGGCGAGCGTGGGAGCAACTGTACGGTTTGCCGTTCTGCGGATTGCGAAGACACGTTAGATTTTGTTAGACGATTTTTTTTCATTCTATTAATTTCTGATAAACCGCCCTCCGAATGGGGATCATGGTGGTAGCAGGGGTGTGGCGTCATGAGAACCCATGAGAACGGTAAAAAATTAGGTTTGATCCCTCGTTCATAAGAATCGGTAGAACAGGGCCGGTATTTTGTAGCGATGCTTTTTCCGATTCTATGCTTTTTGAGGCTTTTCGCGCTTGGCCAGTGGTCAGAGCGACGGTCTGCCCACATTATCAACGGGATCAGGCGGCCGTGTGTGGTGGATGATAAGAATAGCATAGATTAAGGCATACGACATCGCTACAAAATAGCGGCCCAGGAAACTGAAACGTGTCTTCAGAGAAGCTGGTGCATGTTTGCTTCGTGAACTCACGGTCCCCTGTGGCGAAAGGCACATGATTAGCGGACCGGCAACCGTGTTGCAGGTTTGCTTGTCGTGCGGCATCCTGTTGGTGAGCGGCGTCCAGCTGCCGAGTCACTTCGGCGTCGATAAGAACATTTTGGTCCGAATCCGTACTGTCTTGGGCAACCAGTTAAATTGCAACGCGCTCAGCTTCAGGAATGTGAGTGGCGGAGTTCGCCGCGTGCTTCGCGAACGCGCGTAGGCGTTCTGCTTCACGCTGGCGTGTCTCTCGTCGTACCAAAGCGAGATTCGCCCATAGACGCCATCGCCTTTCTGCGCCGCTTAGCGCCACAGTTTTCTTAGTTTGTGCCATCGCAAGCGAAGCAGCAGGCGGCGTGTAAGCACTGATGATGGATGTTGAAGCTCAACTCCATAGGCGACGAGGCGCCAAGGCTAATCTGACCCGAACGACAAACCATGTGCGCAACGACGTCTTGTTTTTGCTGGGCCCACCCGCGGCGGTGGTGAAGCACGTGTTAAGCACTCCCCATACGTGGGCCCATCCCGAAGATAGTGCAATGTCTCGCCGACCCGCGGCGGAGGGGAAGTTCGCTAATAAGGAGCGCACATACACAGCTCGGCTGGTTATCCATCTTCACAGAGTGGAAGGGCACTGAGCTTTTTGGCCCTGTATTGTCAGATCTTTCATTTTTCATACATTATCTGTTACTCGCTTGTCATTTAGTTTACAGCCCCTCCTGATTGGGCCAAAACAATAGCCTGCAGTATGTGTCAATAAAAATAACAAAAAATGCCAACACCAGGCTATACCGCTTTGGAGCTAGAGTCTACTCTAGGTGGAGCCTTCGCTGCACTGTAACTGTATACCGAAGCGCTCCCTGTCGGCGCTCGTTACTGTTACGATGCAGTACTTTGCTTCGCCGCTCATATCTTAATCTCACAAGCTGGTTGCAACACTGGCGAATGTACGAGGCGTACACAGGTAATATCCTTGCGCAGCGGTATTCTGTTCCGGGCATAAGTGGTTGATTATTGGGTATACACTAGAGCGTTTTATTTTTGAGCGCTACGTGATACAGTACAGCGATACGTGGCATGTTAGGATTATTTCGCATGCACGTCATATAGCGAGAATTAAAGTGGCAGTTACCGCCAGTAACCGTAATGGCCGTGGCAACATGCATGGCAGCACCCATACATCGCCAAACACCTGCTTCGATCTCCAGTCACGCTTGGTACTCACTCTCCGCCCTGTCAGCAAAAAACAAGCGGCAAACTCCGTCATCGCTAAGGCTCATCCCAGCCTGAGGCTAAATCATTAGGTATGTCTTGTCGTAATTATTCAGATTGGCTGTTTGTTTTCACGCTGATAAGATTGCAGACACGATACCGAGCCGTGAAGCTGGTTTTATGTCTAGTTAGTAGATGGTGTCACAGCACTGGCATTGGTATTTTGCATTGGCATTGGCATTTTTTTATTGTTTAACCTAGGTAGGACATTAGGCGGTATAATAGCAAGAGCTTGGTGGCGCCACCCACCACCCCGTTCCAAAGGGGACGCTCGTAACATCCACCCACCCATCCATCCATCCATGGTGATGCGTTGATGATGCTGTACGCTATAAAGGCATAATTGTTCACTGCATCATTAATTTACTACCCCGCTCGAGCATGGCACGTGATGACGGTAGCGAGCAAACGCCAAGTATGTAGACGTCGAGCAGACGCTGTGGCTCAGGTGAACATTTAAGGGCCTTCGCCCGTACTACTTGCTAAGGAGGTTGCGAGATGACTGCAGGGAAAGCGTACAGTTAAAGCGAAGCCTTGCTTTCGCATGCATGTAAGGACAGCTTATGGTTACAGCGTCAAAACATTTGTTGTGTCAATCCACCAACCATGGAGCATGTAACAGGATGGCAAGCAGATGCCGAGCTGATGACGCCGTGGTGCGGATGAGCCCATCTCGATGAGCATTCGGCCTTTCAATTGGGTAAGAATTAGTATAGCTTACACAGTGCTGCAACCAGCCAGCTATTTTACTGCTTGGTGTGACGTCACATCCGTTACATCCATTACAGGAAGTCAAGCGTGGATCTCGGCATGAAACACTTTCGTGTTCAAAAATATGAAACAATAACAATGAAAACGAGAACTCATTACAAATACACATCTGAGGTGTATTCGATTTGCGCGTTCCTTGACAGGCGACTGCTCCTGTTGCGATAAATTTCGCCCATGATCAAAGTAATGTATGAATCGTATTATATGTCCTAATTTTATAAAAATCGTACTTCCGGATCTCTAAAATTGTTAAAACAAATTGTGTAACAAATATGTATACCTGAAAAAACATTTAAGCCTATTTCCATCCTGTGATCTCAGTGCTCACAATAGGAGCTCTGAAAGACCAATTATTTGGCAGTGGCTTCCAAATTTTTTAAGATGTTCACAAATTGTACATCAGGTGTGTCTAACAGTGCCTGTAAGTCGTTATTTCCAGGTAGGCTACAGGCATCGGGTGATTATAATGCAGTGTGACCGATAGATTGGTTCAATGAAGTGCTGAAAGTTTTACGGACAACTATTCAATGAACTTCTCGCCAACTTGAGTCACTGTGTATGTGACACTGGGTGGGGGGCAAGCAAGGGAATAACTCTCATCGTTCGCGTTCACCGGCGCGCAATGCTACTAGTCTCGGATGCGATCTTGGAAGCGCCACAAGACGCCACAGTATGTTTAGAAAGAAGCACGAGAGAGGAGCCAGGTTGCCGCATGAGGCGTTTCTCAGCATTCGCAAGCACCGGCATGCGATGCATTTCGGTCGCCATGCGCAGGGTTCAGAGCTGCGCCGCTAGAAGGAACCGAGTGTTCTTAGGGCAGCGCTGATGAAGAGTGTCGTTGCAGTACACGCATAAGCGCTATGCATAACTCGTTTCGACGGAAGATCTGCGATACCGTCCCACATGCCTCGCCCGAAGAAGGTAAAATTACCACCGAGAAGGTGTGCAACGAAAGCGGAAGCGCTGCCTTGTGTAACAGTGTGTATTCGCCAAATTGGCCATTCGGGCAAGCACTAGCGGGAGCTCGGAGAGGAAGATGACTCCGTCGGCAAGCAGCAGCGTCAGTTCGAAGAGGAAGGCGATGACTCTATGGCCAATACCACACAGTGGCTATGAGCCACTTGTAGAGAGAAACCAACCAACGAACCAACCAACCACAGCTGCCATCGCACCCTGCCTGTCCGCGATGCCTCGCTCGAAGAAGGTCCTTACCACCGAGGAATAGAAAGAACGAAAGCGGCAGCCTACTGGAGCAGCTATGTGGCAAAGACGGCGGAAGCACGTGCCAGTCAGTTATGCGGGAATAAAAACGCCATGGCCGCGCTGAGTAAATGGACAAGGAACGAGCAGCAAGGCTGGAGCGAGCGCGGGTTACTACACACCAGCGCCGCGCCGGGGAGAGGAACCAGGAACGGGCAGCCATGTTGGAGCGAGTACTCGCTGCGTTTAACAAGACTACGCTCATATTTTGGAAAGACAACGCTCGGGAACGAGGCATGCCGCTCGCCATCTGTAGGGACTTCAATATCGACTTCCCGAAGTCCCAAAATCCGTTGTTCAGAAGTGCATGATGGATGCGTGTAGTGCCAAGCGGGCGTCCCTCGACATGGTACAATGGCAAGGACCGGCGGTGTGCTCGATCACATCTTTGCCCGCGGAATAACTTTACACCTCGCACCTATGTATCGTACTTCTCCATCCATGGCTCTCTGCTCGCCATCACCGACAGACGAAAGGACGCTGCACTGCGTATACTAGAGCAGCCCAATCGATGAAAATTTCATCTTAAACTGTACAGATGTATAGAGCATAAATATGGCCTGTAATGAATATTGAAGTGTACATTATTGTAGTCATAAATCTATATAAAAAGCAACTAAATGAATCAAAAATATAGATTTCCAAAGGTAATATATCATACAACCCTGTCTCTGTATATCCGCCATCAGAAGAATGCTTCACGTATAATCACTATTTATACACCTGTCGCGAGGAAGAATGCTAATCGTATTAGAGTCCCCAATGTTCTCCGTAGGATAAATGCGTCACTAATTTCTTTTTTTATGTATCCAAGACTTACGTCTGCGTGCTCTAGGCATCAACAATATTGTTACACGAACAAATGATTAAGACTGGAGACTATGTACAAAGTATACTTAAAAAAAGGTAACTGCAGCACTGGCCAGTTCAGCTGACAGCTTGAGAGCCAGAGAGCGTTCGTCGTCTTCGTCGGGCGCATACGTGCATTGGCCACAAAACACACGCAAAATGCATGTATCATTACCCACGGCGGCATAAGAACCGTCCCGGTGCGTCTAAATATCGGTGACAACAGGAGAGTAATATGGCTTGAGACGTGCGACATGCACAACGTCAGTGGAATTTGGGGCAGATGTGGCACTAGTACTGACGGGTTATTTCGTAGGTAACAAGAGTCACTGCTCACAGCACGCGATATGGGCATGTGTACCAAGACCGGAGTTTTTCTGACAAGCCAACGTGACGAGTCGGGGACCACCAGAGATCCAGGCGAAAAGTGGACGTCTCTGTGTTGGCGATCGTGCAAGCGCCGTTGCTTGTCTTGAGAGCTCAGGAGGCGAGCGCGGGCAATTTCACGTGCTTGGGCTGCCCTGGTAATGGCGTCAAGGGCATACTCGCTGGTCTCTGCTGCGGTGGATGGAAGGGATGCGTCCAGTGGCAATGTGGTTTCTCGGCCGAACAGCAGAAAGAACGGGGAATAACCGGTAGTGTCGTGACGTGAAGACTTATATGCAAAAGCTACGTAAGATAGGGCAAGGTCCCAATCAGTATGGTCGGACGAGAAGTACTTTGCAAGCATGCCTGTTAGGATGAGATTCAGACGCTCAGTCAGACCATTAGTCTGTGGATGGTAAGACGTAGTCAGCTTGTGCTTGGTGGGGCAGGACTGCAGGATGTCGGCGATGACTTGAGGCAGAAATGTCCGACCATGGTCTGTGAGCAGTTGGTCTGGAGCACCATGCTCACAGACCGTGGTCTGTGAGCATGGTGACATTTGTGAGCATGGTGACGAATCGGCGACATCTGTGGCGCAGCTTTTTCAGGGTGTCTACCAAGTTGACACTGCCAAATTCCCCGAGTTTTCCAGGTTTTCCCTGAGTGCCCTTGCAAAATTCCCCGAGTCACCCAGACATTTGTTTTATGTAAAGATGGGCTGAAACCATGTCGCCCAATGCTGTCACTCTCTAGAAAGCATGTTAAAAACAACTTAATCCAGTTTGAATAGTAAAAAGCAACGTTTATTTGGCCCCAAAGGAAAACAGAAGGCAAGTGTTAATAAGCGAATAAAATATATTCGAAAAGAATGGTAAAACCCATTGCAAATTGAGTCGAGCATTCTCAAATACGAATAAAAGGGAGATGCATAGAGAAGCAACTATTTTCAAATATGAGCTATTTCTATCAACTTAGAGCAAGCTGATTGGTATGAGGCCCGAACTGTGAAACAAGTGATATTCTCTTTCAGCAGCTGGAAAGTCAACCTCAACTGTCCTGACATACTCTCAGCCCACGCACAACGCCGAAGTGTTGCGTTTCACTGATTTTAAGTGTTTATTTGGTTTGGATGATGCTCACCTGCATCTCGGCGTCAGCCACCACTTTGTTTTTTGGGCTCAAGCTCCTTGAAAGAAGCAATCACACGCTTCCTTTCGCATTAATTCCTCAATGCGTAGGTCCTTTGTGTACTTGTCCTCCTTCCGCCGCGCGTTCACTCCACGGACCATTTGAAGCATCCTCCTGGTCAGTTGTACAGTCAACGTCTGATTTCTCTAACTCCCTAGGGGACGCGAAAACGTCCGGAAAAGTGGGAAGTTCGAATACAAGAATGCACGTCTTTTATTGCCCTTATGGGTTTAAATCACCACAGGCACACCCGAAAAGCTCTGAAGGCCTGCCAGTACACTTATTAGGCATATCGGTGCTCCTAGTGTGACATGAGATGACGGGTGCATGCGTGTATAATTAAGGAATACATGTGTTCAACAGGTGGGCTTATTGGTACTACATAACTAGCGCTGCGTCTTCGTTTCCTTCTTTTGTCCTCTTGTTTTTTTTCTTTTCTTTTTGCGATAAATCTTAACCTAATGTGTCCCGTAAGAATTGCCCCTTCCCACACTTGTTATGCTTCACCACAATACATTTGTAAATGCTTCACCGCATGGCATTATTCTACTAAGGCAAAACTAACTTTCGGAAACCGCCTTTATTTAATTAACGCATTGTGCTTTCCGAGCATCGAAGCTATGGAATCGCGATTACCACAAAGGCGGAGTCGGTACCATTGCTGACAGCGGCAATTGTTTCAATGAAAAACACGGCACCGAACGGCAAGAAGGCTAATAGCAAACGTCGAAGCAGCCAGGCCAAGCGTTGCGGCGGTGGTGGCTACGGCTGTCATCGGATCTGCGTGCGAGAGCGCCGGTTCGAGGCCGCGATGCAATCGAAACAGCAGCGGTGGTGGCTTTGATTAATGCCGTTTCGCACCTTCGGTCAGCGCAAAAAGTCCGGAGAATCGGTCGGCGAAGGGTTCTCGCTTCCAAAATTTCAGAAACGTTTTCAGAGACATTCTATGGGGTACGGGGTGAGGCCGCGAAGCCGTCCGAATTATCGGGCATCCGGAAAGTCGGCCGTTGACTGTACACTGGCAACTCCTCCAGCCGATGACATGGCGTTCAAATCAATTCGTTGCGATTCCTCTCTTTTACTCGAGCCAGCATTACCGCGACTTTCGTTCCCTTTATTACAGCTAATTTTCCCTGATAGAAGCTCAAATTCCCTGAGTGTTCCCTGAGTATTTCCATACTACTCAAAATCCCTGAGAATTCCCAGTTTTCCCGGTTTTCCCGGTTGGTAGACACCCTGTTGTTGGAAGCGCTCTGGTGATGTCGCAGCGCGTGGCGTAATCTGTCGCCACACCGACCCACTTGTTGCTGGACGTCGATAGCTGCAAAAGGCCAAGCAAGTACAAGCCAACGCGAAAGAACGGCTCCCAAGGAATGTCGAGCGGTTGAAGGCACCCGGCAAGGAGCGTCGATGGTGTTTTTCGGCGTTCGCATTTTTCGCATGCCGCAACGTATTTCCAGATGGAGCGGGCAAGGCCTGGCCTAAAGAAACGTCGGCGGATCCGGTCATAGGTGCAGGAGACGCCAAAGTGACCTGCCGTTGGTAAATTGTGAAGTTCTTGGAGAACAGCTCACCGGAGGTGCTTAGGAATGACGAGGAGTAGGGCAGGACCGTCGGGGCGTACATTGTAGCGGTATAATATACTATCCCGGAGAACAAATAGGTGAACGGACGAATCAGAAGGCGGAGATTCCAAGCCATCAATGACGGCACGCAAAGTGGCATCATGGCATTGTTCGTCGGCAACGTGTAGCAGCTGAGAAACCTAGAAAACGCAATAATCGGTATTAGCGTCAGGGTTTGCGGGTGGTTCGTCCACTGGATAGCGTGATATACAGTCTGCGTCTTGATGTAATCGGCCCGACTTGTACACTACTGTATAGGAATATTCTTGCAGCCGCAGAGCCCAGCGAGCAAGCTGGCCGGTAAGATCCTTGAGTGAGGAAAGCCAGCAGAGCGCCTGGTGGTCCGTGATTACAGAGGAGTGCATGCCATACAAGTACGGGCGGAATTCGGAAACCGCCCAGAAGAGAGCCAGGCATTCACAACCTGTAATCAAACAGTTGCGCTTGGCTGCTTTGAGGAGACTGCTAGCGTATGCGATAACGCGATCTTGACCATGTTTGCGCTGGGCTACGACGGCTCCGATACCGTGACCACTGTCATCGGTACGCACCTCTGTAGGAGAGGACTGGTCAAAGTGGGCCATATAGGTGGCGTGGTGAAAATGTTGGTGAGGTAGGTAAACGTGGCAGTTAGAGCGGTGCCCTGTATAAACGGCACGTCCTTCTTCAGAAGATCAATAAGAGGTCGGACAATCGCTGAGAAGTCTTTAACGAAACGTCGGAAGTAGGAGCACAGTCCTACAAAACTTCGGACGTCTTTGACAGACTGAGGTTCAGGAAAAGACGTGACATCACGAATTTTCTCCGGGTCTGGTTGGATACTGGAAGCGTCGACGAGGTGGCCCAGCACTGTAATCTGCCAAAGACCGAAGTGACACTTCTAGGAATGTAGTTGGAGCCCAGCCTCGCGGAAGACTTGAAGAACAGCTGATAAGCTCGCAAGGTGTGTCACAAATGTAGGCGAAAATACGAGAGCGTCGTCTAGATAGCAGAGGCATGTTGACCATTTCAACCCTTGAAGTAAAGAGTCCATCATATGTTTCAACGTTGCTGGGGCGTTGCATAGAGTGAATGGCATAACTTTGAAATGATATAGACCATCAGGAGTGACGAATGCGGTCTTCTCTTGGTCTTTTTCATCCACAGAAATCTGCCAATAACCAGGCCGCAGGACTATAGATGAAAAGTTGTTGGCACCGTGGAGACAATCGAGGGCGTCGTCAATGCGAGGCAAGGGGTAGACGTCTTTCTTGGTAATGCGGTTTAGATGACGATAATCTACGCAGAAACGCCATATGCCATCTTTCTTTTTAACAAGCACCATGGGCGATGCCCAAGGGCTGAAGCAGAAACTCGATATGGCCGGCGATGAATAGGACTGGCATCCCCAGTATTTATATGGTGCTTAACAATTGAAGTCTGGCACAATTGGTGATTGCTGAGGTCGAATATGTCATGGTAGGAAACCAAAAGGCGACACAGAGCTGCTGCTTGTTCAGGCAATAGGTCCTCAGCAATCATAGGACGAGTGTTTGCGTCCGGGCAAATAGCATCCTGTGGACAGGAAGACTCTAAGCAGACGTCTACGGAAAACGTCGTGACGGGGTCATCTCCAATAGCACGGAGCGTTGCAACCGACATGCCTTTGGGTAGGACTTCCTTTGTCAGGCCAAAATTAGCGACACGGAGGCATGTCCGCTTATCGGTGACGGTGACGACAGAGTGGGGCACAGTGATATTGCGCATTAAAAGGACATCAAGAACAGGTGCTGCGATGTAATGCCCATCGGGCGCCGGAAAAGAGGATAGCGAATCGACAAAAGTCAAGGCTTTAGGTGGGAGGCGGGCGAAGGCGGTCGTACTAAAGTTGTTCGGCAGTTCGGCACGAATATGCGCAGGTAGAGGAAGTTCGAGGGAAAGGGTACCGCCAAAAGAGCCCATCAAAGCTGAATGCACCGTAAGAAAGTCGAGACCGAGGATCAGGTAATGGGGACAATCGGCCAACACTGTAAAAAGAACCGGAACGTGGCGGCCGGCGATACTTATACGGGAAGGAAGGAAACCAACTTTATTCGAGGTCCTGCAGGCCACGAGAGCTTTGGGCTCTCATGGAGTGGGCGTCTCCCACGACGGAACCGGAAGGTTGAGTTTCCTGGCGGCATCGTGGACCTTCTGGACGGCCCAGAGTTGGGGAACGAGTTCTTCGATCCCGATTACTTCTTCAACCTTGCGCTTGTCCTGTTCGTAGTTTATGTGAGCTTGCGAGCACGGCCAGAGTAAATGATATACGTTAAGGGATTTATTGCGATTGGTGCAATAAGACTTGTCGTAGAGCTCAGGCATGTAATGGTGTAGTCTGTTTTGCGTGGGGTATGTGTCTGCTATTTGCTATTTATGCTATGTATGCTATTTGTAGCATTCTGAGTGTAACCGCTTGAGCTCAAGTGAGCGTGCGGTGTGGCGTGCTTTACTCTCTACTTTGTAGGTAGTAGTGTTAAGTGATTTTATTGTATGTAGTGGGGGCGTCCTTGTTCTCCGAGTGGTCGGGTGAAGCAGCACGGACTGTAAGCGCGTGCCGTCTCGTTAAGGTTGGGGACGTCGCCGATCTTTGGTCCTAAGTGTTCCGGGAGCCACTATATGACGTGTTTATAATCTTTTTCTGTGTAACGATTCTGAGAGCCTGTGCGCAGACCGTGCCTTTTTGGAAAGCTCTGATAGCGGCTATGGAGTCACTGTAGATATGACAAAGATGGTCGTCGGTGCGCGCAACAGCGATCGCAACCTGTTCGGCCTGTTCAGGCTTCGTTGCGATTACCGTGGCTGCATGTCTTGTGGATCCGCTGCCGTCCACAAGCACCACTGCGAAAGCTTTGTTTCCCGCGTATGCAGCCGCATCCACAAAAGCTGAGCGTTCGCGGTTCACCAAGGCTTGGTTAAGGAGGAATGGTCCTCTCGCTTGTCATCTGCCCGTGACGTCAGCAGTGCTGCCATCGTCCACGCGTATGGCTCGAGTAGTAGGAGACGTGAGAACTTTCCTCAGTCGACGACGCAGGTTACAACTCATTATGGACACCTGGACTCCAGTATCTAATAGCGCCGACAAAGGGACACCGTCGACGTGAACATCAAGTAAGTGCAGGTTCGTAGGGAGCATCAATGGAGGTTGTCGGCATGACGAAGATAAGGCAGCACTTCCTCCATGAGCTGCATGGTCTAGTTTTCCGTCCGGGATCGTTCATAATTTGTTGGCGACGAATCGCGGCGTGGCTGGGGCGACAGGAACCGATGGCGCTGAGGTGAAGGCGAGCGAGCAGGACGACTGACATCGACGGATACGTCAGAAGTAGGAGGCATACGGTGAGGTGAGTAACGGTGCGGGCCGCCGCATGGGTGAGGAGACGGGGAAAAGGAGCACGAATACGGCGACGTCCAGGAGGTGAGGTGAAACAGCGCGAAAAAGACGAGGACACAAGGAAACAAATTCCACAGACAGTGCTAGTCTGTGGTATTTGTTTCTTTGTGTCCTCGTATTTTTCGCGCTGTTTCACCTCAGTTCTAAGTATGAACCAACTAGCCCTCATCAAGATCTTACTAATCCAGGAGGTGCGGCAGTGGTGAGCGACGTGGCCAATGCTGAGGCAACGGAAGCAAATGGGCTTGGCGTCCGGAGTTCTCCACTCGGCAGGGTTGCAGTATCTGGTAGGGGAATACAGATCGCCGTGAGGCTGAGCAGTCGGCACCGGTTGGGCGTCAGGTCGGGAGACGGAGCAGGCAGCAGGAAACCTAGGTTTGCAAATTCTTGCCGTACAACTGCCTGAATGAGGGAGATCGCTGGAGCTGGTATGTTGGTCAATGGTGGGTTTAAGTGGGCGTGAATGGTACGGCGCAGGACTTGTAGCCTCGAGTTCGCGGTGAACAATGCGTGTGACGTGCTCATTTAAGGGTGGTGAAATGGTATGCCCAACGCAAGACGACGTCGTAGCCGTGTTATGGAGCCTGGAGAACTGGGGAATGACGTGGCGGCTTCTGGCGAGCTCAAAGCGGCGGCATTCCTTCACAATGACGTCAATGGTGGACACATTGTTAAAGACCAACAAGTTGAAGGCCTCGTCCGCGATCCCTTTGAGTACGTGGCCGACTTTGTCAACCTCGGCCATTTTCTGGTCGACTTTCCGGCAAAGAGTGAGCACGTCTTCAAGTATACGAGACACACAACTCAATAGAAGACTGAACTCGAGTAGCAAGCTCTTTTCTAGCAGCCAGCTGCCGACCAGTGGGATTTCCAAAGAGGTCGACGAGCTTCTGCCGAAAGCATCCCAGCTAGAGATCTCGTCCTCGTGTGTCCGGAACCAGACACGAGGAGTTCCGCCCAAGAAGAATCGGACATTCGCTAGCATAATGGTAGGGTCCCAGCGGTTGTTTTGGCTAACACGCTCATACAGGTTGAGCCAGCCCTCAACATCGACATTATCTTGGTGGGAGAATATATCATGATCGTGGGGATTGGTAACCGTAAAGTAGGTTGTGGTCGAGGTCGCAGGACTAGAATGAGACGAGGTGTCGTCACCGGGAGCCATGGCGAAAAGCAGGACTGTGCGGCCGCTACGGAGCTCCGTGGGGAGGACGCGGAACGGCACCTTCCACCAAAATGTTACGCATTAAGACTGGAGACTATTTACAAAGTATATGTACAAAAGGTAACTGCAGCGTTGGCCAGTTCAGCCGACAGCTCGAGAGCCAGGGAGCGTTCGTCGTCTTCGTCGGGGCACCCACGTGCATCGACTACAAGAAACACGTAATATGCATGTATCAATATGTCGACTACTGAGCCTGGAAGTCACAGGACATCTTTTACGTTTTGTGCACTTGGCGACAGGCCAATGCAAGTCAAGTTAAGAAAGACGCAAAACGACACAAGATCAGTTCCACAACGTCTGCGTCAAGAAAGTGTCCTGTCGCTTTTACGGTTCACTGCTGCATTGACTAGCCTGCCCGAGGAGCTAGAAACAACGTACAAATCTGTTGCCATGTCGTGTATAATACGCCAATGACACTTGTATTCGATTCAGTGGTTACCAGCACATACGTCTGGCGATAATAGCCCAGAAGGCAGTCCTCGCCACGCAGTCTTACCTGTCGACAATCGGACTAGAATTATCAACTTGCAAGTCACACTTTTTCTCTGGCTTAGAATGCGCCGAAGCGCAGTGAACTTGACAAGGAGCGTCGGAGGCTTACCAATCAAGCAGACAAAGCAAGTGCGTATTCTTGGTGTCATGTGTGACTACGGGATGCAATGGCTGTCCGCCATGGATACCATTGCTTGATGGCTTGTTCCGCGTGTGAAGGTGATTCGGAGAACCACTGCGGCACAATGGGGAAGCCATTCAACGACAGTGATGAAGCTGCACGCAGCCGTAGGGGTCGACCGAGCGCCGTATCAGCTAACTATAACCACACTATAGAATTGCTTCAGAATTGCTCTTGGGGTACCAGACGCAACAGCGAATGAAAAGGTCCCTTCCGAGTCCCCATCATTACTCCGGCGTCGGCACGCGTCTCAGACTACTGATGCTGTTTTGCCGCATGAGCAAGTCAGACACTGGAAGAGCTCTGCTGCAATGCCTCCGAAGAAGAATAGAATCATGTGCTTTCGTTGCTTCAGTACCTTCATAGTTCTTGATCTTA
This sequence comes from Dermacentor albipictus, assembly GCF_038994185.2. NCBI lineage: Eukaryota > Metazoa > Arthropoda > Arachnida > Ixodida > Ixodidae > Dermacentor > Dermacentor albipictus. The sequence continues at coordinate 118,258,958 of NC_091821.1, forward strand.
ATTTCTCATGAAGAAGAGACTGACAGGAGCCACCATGGTCATTTCAGTCTGTGAAATGCGGCCTAAACATTTCTGGTATTACGACCAAACGTACCACACCTGCAGCACAGGGCATGTCCTTAGTGCTCGAGCAATTAGGTAAGACATATGGACACAACTATGGCTCTGTTGACGTGGAACGAGAGTCTGGTGCTTCAGCTTTTGAGAAACCGTCTCTAGAGAGCTTCATGGGGTGCCCGGCTAAAACGGGTTGTTTCTATGACGATAAGCTAAATTCAAGCAATTAAAGCAGCTTTGCGGAAACATAACTTTTGTTTAGTACAACTCGTAATGAAATTATCAGACTACGATTCAGCATTTTTGGTAGTGCAGCGACAATTTACAGATGAAATTTGCCTACAGTGGTCTCACGCACCATGAAACAACTGCACAGCTTAGCATTTCACCTTGATTTTCAGTGGCTTACATCTCATGTAAGCGTGTCCGGAAATAAATTTGCTCACCGTCTTGTGCGCCAAGCACAACATGGTCAGCAGCTACCAAAAGAGCGACCATCGTTAATCACTTTCTTTACTACGGGGTCCCCGCCATGTCTTGCGTAACCAAGGGATTTAACCGATGAGAGGCCTGTTTACTACACCGTGCTCGCGAGAATGCCGACGTGACGACACATGATATGACTGTCGCCCTCACCAAAGTATTCGTTCTGCCACGCTCATGGTAAAATAAAACATTACTTGCTAGAATGCCCCGAGTACGTAGAAGAGCTCAGACTCTCCTTGCCGACTTGAGGGTAACATGGCTCTGTGCGCTTCTGTAAAGGAATTGATGTTCCTGCAAGGGCGCTACATTTACACGACCGAGCTACTTCGTCTCCTTCTGCAGTTTTTTAAAGGACCTATTCAACAAGTAGTGAAGATTAGCAACTAATTTTAAACGTCACCAATTGGTTAATCAGTTTATTAGTTGACAGTCCAATTGAATATGTGGTGAAATTGGTCGAATGGTAGCGTTCCACCTCTCGATGCTGCGATGAACTGTTTACCGCCATGCATGTTTATCCCCACACGTTAAACGGAGACGCTCGAGTCTGTGCAATTGTCGACACGCTTTCGCAAGGCTAGATCCATCTGTACCTGGCACTACTTTCCTCCTCTTCCTTCTACAGTGATTTTTTGCCACTGCTGGGCCGGTATTTTCTAGCGATGCCTTTTCCGATTCTATGCTTTTTCAGGCATTTCGCGCTTGGTCACTGGTCAGAGGGATGGCCTGCCCACATTATCAACGCGATCAGGCGGCCGTGTGTGGTGGATGATAAGAATGGCATAGAATAAGGCATAAGGCATCACTACAAAATAGCGGCCCTGGGTCGCTATTTTGTAGCGATGCCTTTTCCGATTCTATGCTTTTTCAGGCTTTTCGCGCTTGGCGAGTGGTCAGAGTGACGGTCTGCCCACATTATCAACGGGATCAGGCGGCTGTGTGTGGTGGATGATAAGAATAGCATAGAATAAGGCATAAGGCATCGCTACAAAATAGCGGCCCTGGTGTGCTATAACGTAAAACTATTCCAAACATTCCTATTCCAATTCTGCAATCAGCCCTGCGCGATTGGTCAAAAACGTTTTTTTTTGACCAACACAACTTCACCAATTTGTCACGCGACGTCACGAAAACCATGATAGCTCACCATCTGATATGACGTGTACACACTGAACTCACTGATTATGCATGATTTGACCGAACAACAGAAAAATTGTTATTTCTGATTCGACGCCTTTTCGCCATTAGCCCTCGGCTATTGCTCAAAAGTTTTCGGGCTGCACACACTTTACCTGCCTGTCACTCGGCGTCACAAAACCGCAAAAATTCACAGCGTGAAAGTGACGTGTACGCGTTAAAGATGCCTTAATATGCCGAACAAAACGGAGTTTATTTCTGAATAGCCGCAAGATGCCCCTTCCATAAGAAATAAAAGATGGCTGCCGCCGATCGCTCAGATACTGGCTACTCGCACCTGTCCGAGAGCGTGGGTTTATTTGCGTATAATAAAACTTCTTGCCGGGCCGTGTGACGTTATCGAGCACTTTTGGCACGTTTACGACCTCGTTGTGCCTACTCTTCTTTGCTGAGGGTCCGTTTTAGTGGCATTCTTGAGCTTCCGTTGCATGCCGCCACGATTTTCGAGCAGCCACCGCAAGCTAAGTAACGGAAAACGGACCAATCGCAGACGCCGGCACTACCCTCTTCATGCGGTTATCAATTTTCAGTGCACTGGCTCGGCCCCATAGAATTCCTCTCTACTCGAGCGTGCTCCTCGCCTCCTGTCAGCCAATTAGATAAGACAAGCCGCTCAGTGTAGGCAATGTTATTCGTTTTTCAAGCAAACGAAAATGACCTCCTATGAACGAGGAGAGCTCTTGATTGGTCTGTTCAGACAACCCTGCGGGTGACCGCCCGATGCTTGCGTCGGTGGTTACGCTAATTTGACGTCAGGAGATGGAAATAAACACATGTTGGAATAGATTTACGTTATAGGGCCCCTGCTTACTTAAATCAGAACGCGATAGTGCTCTTTGAAAGGAATCCCATTAAGCTATTGTCACTAAATTTATCCACAGTGTCTATGGTATACGTAAGTCTTCTTGATAACCTTTTGAAGTGATAGTGATTGGACCGCGGGACACCAGAATTTTCAAAGAACACACCCACTCTCCCCGCAGCAGGTGTCGAGTTTCTCGGTTATTACCAGCTGCGTGCACTGTTGTTGTGGTGACGTAAGTGATGTAGCACTCTGCCATTTGCTGCAAGACAGCATCGCAAGGCATCTTGCGATGCTTGTTGGTCGTGCAAAGAGCCGCAGCCGGGGCCATGGGTATGAACAAGAGAGCTTCGTCGTGATGTCCAGCTGTAGCAGCTTTTCATAGCCGCGAGTGTGCGCGGGAACCGAGTTCTCACTGCCGTAGTGCGAGCTGTGGAAGGTAGCTTATAATAGTATTCCACTTCGAGTTCGAATCATAATGTTCATTAAAAAAATGCTGGTGTTTCATCTCACGTGCGTAGAAGTATAAAGCAGTGACAGCTGCTGCATAAGCAAGCACGTTACGGCTCACACTTTATCCGACAGTATCACTAACCAAAAATTGCTGGCTCTCCCGTAAACGAGAGTAAATGTAGAGTAAATGTGAGCCCGAAATGGCTACCGGCAAAGCAGATTGGTTGGAGATGATACTAGCCACAATCTTGAAATGGGTGTAGTGCATGTTCGCAATGGCACACCCCAACACACCCCACCGCACCGCACCACGCCATACTGCACACTGATTCATATGGACGCTGCCCAGCTAGAAGAAGAAAACCGGTTGAAGGCAGCGCCAAAGGCAGCGAAAGCCGCCAGGGAGGCAGAGTGTACTGCCCAGCTAGAACAAAAAAATCGCCTGAAGGAGGCGCCACGCAGCGTGGCGCTATCTCGCGAGGCGATGCTAAACCCCGGCCGCTGAACTCATGGGCCATTGGCATTCTAGACTGACAAAAGATGACAATGAAGTGTATGGTGCCCTGTGCCTGTCTTTTGAACGTCGCCCCCTATTGGAAACGATAAATAAAACTTCAGCGTACTAGATGTCACACCTTGAGTGACGTTGTGAGCAAACATTAGGATCGAAGAACTCGGAAGCAATATTTTTGTAACTTGCTTGGGTAGTAACCATGGTATGTTTTGCGGTCCTGTAAAAAGGGTTGGGGGCCAGAGACCCTATTTTCCTAAGTGTTGACTAGCTGCCCGGATGTTCTCGTTTGAGTGCCCGGATAACGGTTCTGGCTTGACGCACGGTCACTTGAAGGTCGCTGGCAACGGGAGCTAAAAGCATTTCCTGCTTAAAAAATACACTTATGCGCACACAACCTTGTCTTGTCTTGTCTTGTGTCCCAGACAGTGGCGCATACCCACTATGGGGGATTGGACAAGAAGCAGGCGGTTTTTCGTATGCTTAGTAGTAAAGCCAAACTAGATTTAAGCTGTGGAGCGTGAGACTAGAACTGTAATTTAGACGTAGGATGAAAATATTGCTACGGGATAGTATTGCCAATGACGAAGAGCCGAGCAGGAAGAAGACGGACCGGACGACGATTGGAAGCCGATTGGAAGACGACGATTGGAAGCTAGCGCGGGCTGTTGCCTCTTGGCCAACTGCGGCGTATTGCCTTGTAAATATACTTGTAAGCAGCTTTTCGTCGGTGTCTTCCTACGTAACATATCTGGTGGAGGTGGACGTTCCCTGTACCTCGTCACTGAGCTTCGCAGTGGACGGTACGTCGAGCCTTCCTTCATGGCTCCCGGCGACGACAACCCGACTCCGCCGGCTCCGACACCTGCTGCCACTTCGACGACCTTTTCGACGATCACCCTCTCCGCTCATCACGCGTGTTGGATTAGACCTCCTCGGTCCCTTTCCCACGTCATCCTCTGGGAACAAATGGGTAGCCGTCGCAACTGATTACGCCACCCGGTACGCTATCACGCGGGCTCTACCTACCAGTTGCGCCACTGACGTCGCGGACTTTCTCTTGCGTGACATTATCTTAGTGCATGGCGCTCCGCGACAGCTGCTTACTGACCGAGGTCGTAACTTCCTCTCGAAAGTTATCGCCGACATTGTGCGTTCCTGCTCTATTCAACACAAGCTGACTACCTCATACCATCCTCAAACCAACGGCCTGACAGAGCGGCTAAACCGTACTCTTACCGACATGCTGTCCAAGTACGTTTCGAAGGACCAGCACGACTGGGACGTTGCCCTTCCTTACGTCACATTTGCTTATAATTCTTCCCGGCACGACACCGCCGGATTTTCTCCATTTTATCTACTCTACGGTCGTGAACCGACCTTGCCCCTTGACACGGTACTTCCTCCTGCTGCGACCTCAACAACCGAGTATGCGCGCGACGCCATCGCCCTCGCCGATCATGCACGCCAGCTTGCCCGTGCTCGACTGACGGACTCGCAAACCACGCAGCAGCGTGTGGGGATTTGGGGAATTCGACGTGCCATTGCGCGGGCGCATTTCACCCATGTCTAATCCAAGCCACGTCGCCCATGCTCCGAACCGGTTTTTAGCGGTGGCGCTCCACTCGCGATGGTTCACGGGTGAGGGCGGAGCTAGTGATGTCACGCAGCGGCCCCTGGTGGCTACTGCCGTGACGGTACCGGCTCTCTTTCTCCTGCGGAAAGCACCCGGTACGTACGATGCTCTCTCTCATCCGCCGACACCTTTGTGACTAGGATTGAGCTCACGCACGGTGCCTTTGCCCGTGCGGGGAGCGCGTACCTCGTGTTGTTTCCTATCCCGACGCTAAGCCGATGAACGGGTGCCTAGTGCTCGCGCGAGGTCGTACCACGCCGAGCCGTACTCATCGGAGGCCCAAGCCGAAGGAGATTGCCCGAGCTCTCGCGAGTTGGCCCATTGGTTATCGCGAGAGCAAGTAGCATAGCCACCGGGACTTTTCCTAGCGGCGCGTCCCAGCTTGAGCCTGTGCTCTCGCAGCGACGTGCTACAGGCGCCCCTAGCTGTATTTTTCGCCCTTGGTGCGGGACCCCTTTGGTTCCCCGCCGTCCCGGGACCGGGCGTTTGTGCAGTGTTGGGTGCCGTTGGAGACAATAAACGGTTTCCTTCATTTTAGGGCAATACTGTGTTTTTGAATGCGTCGCTCGGTAGCCCCTTGTGGCCTGAGCTCGCGCGCAGCGGCGCTAGAGGCTGACGGCTGACGCGGCCCTGTGGCTCGCTAAGCTCGAACCCGCGGTGGTCGGTACTCCTGTGAGACCCGAAGACCCCACAAGCGTCAGTACAACGCCCGCCACCGTGACATACAGTTTTCGCCTGGTGCACTCGTGCTCCTGTGGTCGCCCTCTCGTCACGTCGGACTTTCAGAAAAGCTCCTTTCGCGATACACAGGGCCCTACCGCGTGCTGCGCCAGGTGACGCCTGTGACGTACGAAATTGCCCCTGTGAGCTTAACCTCGTCATCTACTCGGGCATCTAGTGATGTCGTGCACGTCAGTAGGCTCAAGAGCTACTACACTGCTTCAGAGTCCGGCCTGTAGTCGCTCCGGGACGGCGCTTTTGCCGCCGGGGGTAGTGCTACGGGATAGTATTTCCAATGACGAAGAGCCGAGCAGGAAGAAGACGAAGACGACGATTGGAAGCTAGCGCGGGCTGTTGGCTCTTGGCCAACTGCGGCGTATTGCCTTGTAAATATATTTGTAAATAGCTTTTCGTCGGTGTCTTCCTACGTAACAATATTGTGAAGAATTTTGATTAAATGAGTTAGCGTAAATAATTGAAATAATAGAAAATATTGATAATTTTAGAAAGTCAGCAAGGTTCTCTTTCTGTATCTCTAATAAAATTGTAAATTGCAAGAAAAGCATCCCTGTGGCTTGATCCCAGTGAGGTCGCACCAAAAGAAAGAATGGTTGGTGCGGTTAGCGATAGCCCAAGTTTGATGAATGAGGGTACAAATAATTTTCTTTGTCTTATAAAGCGGCGGCAGGAGAGAAAATAATGTTCGATAGTTTCAGGTTCAGTGCAAAAAGAACATAGAGGGGACAGAGTGAGACCATACCTGTGTAAGTAAAAATTTAGAGGAGGTACACGGCATCTCAATTTTGTAAACGAAACTTCCAATTGTCTTGAAGGACACCAATTGTTATTCCATGGGAAGCCAAGATGGTGGAAATCAGAAGACGGTGTTAGTATGGATGTTGCAGAGTTTTGGGATATAGCGAAATTTCTGTACCTAGCTGCGGTGACATAAGCTGATGTCGGCAAAACCGATATGATAGGGCCGTTGAGGGATGCTCGTGCGGGTGAATCGGCCATTTCATTAAAGTGTAACCCATGATGTCCCGGTACCCAAAGCAAACATACTTTCCGTAAGTACGGAGGCACCATCGAGCAAAAGGTTCTTTGAATTCTTGTATCTAAAGATGCAGTCAGTGCTGCACATACAGATAGCGAGTCGGTCACAACAGCTAATGGGTCGTTTTGGGGAAGGTTTGGTGACGCTAATATAATTGCTAATAATTCTGCTTGAAATATAGGTGTGAAATCGGGAAGGCAAACCGAGTAAGGCCATTGTAGAGATTCAGAGAAGATCCCCACTCCCGCCTTCTCATTGCACACAGAAGCGTCAGTGGCTATTACATTTTCAGTGGTTAGTTGGTATAGGTGGTCGTGTAAGATGTTAATTAAATTTCGCCTTGGTAACAGTTTAGCGTGATTCGGAAATATGTCCTCGAACTCAATTTTGTGGTCTGCTAAGTCATTATTTGAATGACAAACTTGGCGTATGGACACGTCCAATTGTTGCAACTGTGCTTGCACAAATAATATCTGAGGGCTGTGGAATCTAGACCACGATGTCTGAAAAAACTCAGATGGTTCAGTGATAAAAGCATATTGCGTGCGCCTTTTTGAAAACTCATAAATTCTTAAATATGTCTGAACCGTAAGCATGCGGAATCTGCAATCTAGGGTGGGTATATGGGCTTCCTGATATAAAACAGCGTTGGCAACAAATCTAGGAAGCCCGAGGCATGACCGTAGAGCTTCTCTTTCTAAAAGTATGAGAGGTTTAATTTTGTAGGCGGGGCCGCCGGAAAATATTACGCAGCCAAATTCTAATATGGGCCGAACATACATTTTATAAATAATCAATAAGGTATCCCTGCATAGTCCAGAGCGGAGGTGGCTGAACCGGCGAAGCATAGCTACGGCTCGTTCTGCCTTTGTTTTAATATGTTCAATGTGACTCCGCCAGGTGTGTTTGCCATCGTAAATAACACCAAGGTACCTGACTTCGTCAACTTGAGGAATGATTTCCTGTCGGTATTGCAAAGATATATGCACTTGTGCAGTTAATGGGAAGGCTAAGACCGCACTTTTGCTGATATTTAATGACCAACTTAATCTCTCTAGCCATGTCTCCAGCATTCCTAGATAATTTTGCAACGACTGTTGTAGAGAATGTATATTGCTTGCAGAGGAAAAAAATGCGATATCGTCCGCATAAACATAAACATGTACTTCCGGAGACAAAGGAATGGTGCTTAGCATAATGTTGAATAATACAGGGGAAAGAACGGAACCCTGTGGTACACCTCTTGTCTGCTTGTGTTTAGACGTCGAAATACCGTGTTGGTAACAATAAAATTCTCTATCCCTTATAAATTCGCAGATCCAAGCGGCTATATATTTTGGGAAATTCGTAGAGTGAAGCTTATCGAATAGAATGCAAAGTTCTACAGAGTCATATGCTTTTGCTAAATCTAGCGTCACCAAAGCTGCGTACTCTCGTTTGCGGCGAGCAAGTTTAATGCCGCTCTCAAAATCTACATGGGCGTACCATATGGAGTGGCCCGGACGAAATCCAATCTGACAAGGACTGAGAAGGTTATCATCCTGCATAAGATTAGTTATACGGCCGTGAAGAAACCTTTCCATTAATTTGACCACATTTGAGGTAAGAGAAATGTCTTATGTTTTCTAAGTCAAGTCCGGATGATTTTTTCTTCAATAGTGGCATAATTTTAGCTACTCTCCACTCTCTTGGAACCCATGAATTCTTGAGAGAGAAATTTATTATGTTTAGTAGGTCCTGCGGCGCATAATCAAATAAAACTTTTAGCATTCCTGTTGTAATTTCATCTGGACCGGGGGCTGACGCCGGCAAAGACTTAATAATGCCTTCAAGCTCTGTCACTGTTACTGCTACAAAGTCGTCTACCAAGGGAGGTTTCTTTAGTCCTATCGGCAATTGATGTGTCCTTGAGCAATTTTCTCAAGTGATTCTGATAATTATTTTGTTGATAGAACGACAGATTCGACGTTCACGGGGGCCGGTATAGCTTTGCGAGATCGAAGAAATTTAAACAGGGCTTTTTTATTGCTAGACTTCGAAAGGTATGTGTAGTGCCTGGAATCGTAATCCGCCTTAGCTTTTGAGACTGTTCATTTAAATGTGGTAGCTATATATGTATAATCAGCCCAATTAACAGGACACTGGTTGTATAAAAGATTTTTTCATGCAGCTTTTCTACGTCTAAAATCTCGTTCACACTCAGAATTCCACCAGGGACAATATGATCCATCCTTATAAGATTTCACAGCAAATTTAGCTTTTTTCGATGACTGTTTTAGTATTGAACATAGGCTCATTGCTTTAATATCCATCTCCATGCCCTCCTGGGCTTGTAAAGCTTTTAAGGCATTTTAAAATTTTTCATAGTTAACAAAAGTAGCATATTATTATTTAAACTAGTTAACGGAGTAAGCAGTTCAAAAATTATAGGAAGGTGATCGCTGTTAGTTCCGGAATCTAGAGTCTTCCAGGAGGTGACTGTCATGCTCGGGGTAGCAAACGTAAGATCTAGGGCAGATCGCGACTGACCACGCACGAAAGTATGTGCTCTCGAATTTAAGCAGGAGAAATGATTCAGTAAGACCCAACCCCAGAGGCGTTTGCCACAAGTGTCCGTTCGGAAACCCCACGATACATGATGAAAATTGAAATCTCCCACTAGTATGATGTTCTTCTGACTGCGAGCAATAGAGGTATCTAGATAACGGGTATCTTGTACTCCAACGGGGAAGTACGTGTTAATTATAGAAAAAGGTGTACAACCAGGTAGTATTATATCCAGTGCTAGGCTTTCACAGACTGGGGACATTATCTGGTATGCTATAGTAGCTCTATGGCAGATTTTTGATGACACAAACAACACTAAACCACCACCTCGGGATGGGCGATCCAATCGAAAACATCGGAAGTTTTTTAGATGAAAAGGTTGATGAGCAGCAAGCCAAGTTTCCTGTAAAACAATAATATCTGGAGAGTATGTAGAAATAAGATATAATAAATCTGTTGCGGCCGAAAGTATGGAACGATAGTTCCACTGAATATGAATAGAATTTATTGATAGGAAAGACAGAGAGGTCGACCTGAGCTAGTGCGCTCTAGTCTGCTACTCTGTACTGGGGAAGAGGGAAGGGGAGTGAAAGTATTGGGATGGATGATGATGATAAGAGAAGTGGTGAGTGCTTATGTACATGAGACAGTTGCCTCGCTAGAGCCGCTCGTCGAGCTTGGTGTCCTGCAGGAACTTCAACAATGCTTTTGTGGCACGCATTGAAATTGCAGTGTCAGGCCATGGACCGAGAATAGCTTCCTCCGACAGTAGTTGTCTGCCAACGCTGGCTAGGAAACTCTCTAACGTCCTTCGCTCCAGCATATATGCTGGGCAGTCGCACAGTATGTGTTGCAGTGTTTCGGGCATCTGGCAGTGTACACAATCAGGGCTGTTCGATTGGCCGATGAGGTGTGAGTAGCGACGGGTGAAAGCAACGCCGAGCCGAATCCTGTGTAGCAATGATGTTTTGCTCCGTGTAAGCTTCGGGGGCAAACAGAATTTACCGTCTGGGTCAATCATACGTAAACGTCTGTGAATGTTATCAGAGTGGGCTCTGTAAGCCTTTGTAAGGTCCTGCATGAGTGCCTTGATCATGGAGTTGGTGTCAGGTCGCGAGTAGGCAATCCGTACTTCATCACATGAAGGGGAGGCCGATCTTGCCTCACTGTCAGCGAGTTCATTACCAAAAACACCACAATGACTAGGCACCCATTGAAAGGTGATCACGTGGCCACTTAACTCGGCACTGTGATAAAGTTCGACGATTTCCAGCACGAGCAGATAGTATGGTCCTTTGTTTAAAAAGTATTTTAGCGCCTGTAGCGCTGATTTGGCATCGCACAATATTGTCCATTTATGGGGTGACTGCGTTCTCATAAAACGGACAGCCTCCCGTATTCCCGCAAGTTCCGCTGCCGTAGATGTCGATTTGTGGTCTAATCGAAATCGTTGAGTAATTCCAAATTGTGGGATGACAAATGCGGCCGTTGTGGCAGATGGCGTGACCGAACCATCGGTATATACTTCAACAGTCCCACTATATAAAGTAAATATATGGGACAGGGTGAGCTGCTTCAAGCCAATGGAGGAACACTGAATTACTGTTAAAGTTCCTATGGTGAATAAATCCGAGCAGCAGAGTCTGCTTGGTCTAAAACGTTCTCTTTTAAGAAGTCCTTCTTAGTCGGGGTCTCTCTAACGTACTTTTTTACTTTGGAGTTGATGGGAGAGCTAGATTTTTTCTCTGTCGGTGACCTTGTTCGTTTAAGAGATCGGGGGTCCATATCTACTTCTTGATTTTCCACCCCATCTGTGTCGGAGAGACAAATTTGGTCGACTTTCTCAGGAGTTGATGACTTTGGTGAATCGTTATTTGTGAATGGCTGCGCAGTCGATATTTCAATAGGTGGACTCCGCGGTAGACCCGACACCTGATCCACAATATTGGGTTTATTAGTTAGTTGAAGCCACAGAGTTAGTTGTGAGGACAGCACCTCAACAAGGGAGTCAGTGAGATTTGTCATGATTCGCTCCATTGCTTTCTCCAATACCTTTTCTACGGAGGCTGCCAGAGTCTCAGAGATTGAGTTCTCCATAGACAATGTTTGACGGGCCGTTATACCAGCATACCCTTGAGATCTGCTTTGAATTTCTCCAATGGCCTCACGACGAGAGCATCGACGTCTGTCAATTATTTCGAGGATTTGCATTTCTTTTGCCCTTGCAGGCAACTAGATTCATTTGCGGGGTGGGGACCACTGCAAAGGCAGCAGGACTAATTTCGGGAAGAACAGTCATTTGAATGATGGCCTTCTCCAGAAATTCGGCATCGTGTGTTTGACCTGCAGGCTTTTATCGAGTGCCAAAACCGCCAGCACTTTAGGCACTGAAGGACGCGAGGTGATAGAGGCTCAACTCGGTATATAAGTGGCCATGCCTTGATTTCCGATGGGCGGTTCATTCCAGCGAAAGTAGCTATGACTGTTTCAGTGGGCATGCGCTTATTATCAACGACACGGCTGCAACGATGCACAGAAATCACGCCTGCCGCTGAAAACATTTCCAAGATTTCTGCCGGACATAGACTTATGTCGACACCGCGGACTAGGCCTTTGGTACATGCAAGGTGATGAGGAATGAAACTGCTCACCGGATGTGTCGCAAAAACACCGCACTTCAGCAAATCTTGAACACAAGCCTGGTCTGACGAGCAGCAAAGAATGCCCCCTCGGCCAAACTGTTGAACCTCGGTGATTTGTTGAAAATTGGCCGAGGCCATCCGGAGTTCGGTTTGAATTACTTTGGGATTCTTCATGTGAATCACCCCGCCATCACTCGGAACCAAAGCCACAGGTACGCTGCTCGTCCCACTGTGTAAGAAAAGCTCCACCGGCAAATCAGAGTTAGGAACAGAAGCCGACCAGGAGAAAACCTCCTGGCCTGGCGATGAGAGTGACATTGCCAAGAAATAGGAAATTACTCTGGAAGCTTATCAGATATTAAACAAAAGCTCAAAAACAATTACGTAAAACACACAGTTTAAAAGAAACCGCCAGCTACTTGACCAGAACCAGTGTTCCGGAGCTCAGGCATCAGCTGATTTGTAGAGCAATGACTTCTGCTTCCTCGTCTTCCCCATCTTATCCGCTCCATGCAGCCGCTTTAGTTCAGATTCATCTTTGGGTGGGTGAATTGAACGTATTATTTATCATGCGCTATCCGACCCTAACGTTCAATTTGCCCTTCGGAATGACTTATCAAAAGGAGACAGTTGATCTCGGTGATAGCTCATGGTTGTTCTCAACTGTGAAAAACGCGAAATTCTTTTCAGACGGCAGAACCATCCAGCCCGTAATTACGTACCTAATAGTTTGGTAATATGCTTATCCGTTAAGGAACCAGAGCTGTGAGCTACAATTGGCGCTAAGAAACCACTCTCGGCCTTTAGGCTGTCGATCTCAAATTCGGAAGTACTAGAACCACTGGCCAAGAACATGCCGGCCGGAAGCATTTGAGGGCACAGGCTGAAATTCAGAAGCGGAAGAACGACGGCGTTATTAGTAACCGTGACCAGCGTATGCGGAAGAGCAACGTTCCGGTTCAAAAGCACGTCGACGATGGGGCGAAGCACATATTCACCTTCAGGAACCTGTGGCTGTGCGGTCAAAGCGACGTAAGTGACTGCCTCGGGTGACAGACGCACATCTTGGGGCGGTGCTCAGGACATAGGCGAGTAGAGGCAGTTTCAACTGAAGAACGCTGGTTGCACTGAGAGATAGAGATTCTTGTTTTGAAAAGAGGAAAAAATTGGGGTGAAGTGCAGCGCAGTAACTCTCTCTCCTGAGAGGACACCTCAACCGCGCTGCACAGGGAGCAAGGGATAGAAAAGAGTGGTGGAAGAAAGAGGGAAGGAGCAGCAGCGGTCGAACCGCCGTAGGCGTGGGGAGGGGGCTCATAGGCGATCAGCTAAGGCGACGTCCTCGGCGAACACCAGAATCGCTTGGAAGAGGCGCGTCGGGTTCGATATGTGGCCGGAGGGGTGCAGTAGATTGCCCACCGTTGCACAGGGAAGGTTGTGTGTACGGTAGACTTTTGCTAGGGCCGCGCGCGCGTTCGAGAAAGTCGGGCAGTCACACAGCAAGTGTTCTAACGTTTCGGTCGCGCCACAGTCCCGGCAGAAAGGGGAGAGGGCCGATGAGAGCAGAACGATTGGATGAAAAGTCAAATCCAAGGATAACATCGTGAGGGCAGTTGTAGATCACAGCAAAGAGAACTATACTTAAACGCAATCTAGGGGCCCTATAACGTAAAACTATTCCAATATGTTTCTATTCCAATCTCCTGACGTCAAATTTGCGTAACCACCGACGCAAGCACCAGGCGGTCACCCACAGGGTTGTCTGTACAGACAAATCAAACACTCTCCTCGTTCATAGGAGGTCACTTTTGTTTGCTTGAAAAACGAATAACATTGCCTGCACTTAGCGGCTTGTCGTATCTAATTGGCTGACAAGAAGCGAGGAGAACGCTCAAGTGAAGAGGGATCCACTGGGGCAGAGCCAGTGCACTGAAAATGCATAACCGGATGAAGAGGGCGGTGCCGGCATCTGCGATTGGTCGGCTTTGCCTTACTTAGCTTGTCGTGGCTGGTCGAAAATCGCGGCGCCATGCGACGGAAGCTTAAGAATGACGCTAAAACTGATCCTCAGCAAAGAAGGGTTGGCAGGACGAGGTCGTAAACGTGCTCAAAGTTCTCAAAAACGTTGCACGGTCACGCAACAAGTTTTATTACACGCAAATAAACCCATGCTCTCCGGCAGGGGCGAATAGCCAGTGCCGGAGCGATCGCAGGCAGCCATCTTTTATTCCTTTCGGATCGGGGCAGCCTGCGGCTGTTCAGAAGAAAATTCAGTTTTGTTCGGCATATTAATGCATCTTTAACACGTACACGTCACTTTGACGCGGTAAGTATTTGCGGTTTTGTGACGTCGCGTGAGAGGCAGGTGAAGTGGGTGCAGCCCGAAAACTTTTTACCAATAGCCGAGGGCTAACGGCGAAAAAGGGTCGAATCAGAAATAACTGTTTTTCTTTTTTCTGTCAAATCATGCATAATCAGTATGTACACATCATAACAGATGGGGAGCTATCGCAGTTTTCGTGACGTCACGTGACAGACAGGTGAAGTGGGGGTGGTCGAAAAACGTTTTTGACCAATTGTGGAAGGCTGATAGCAGAATTGGAATAGAAAAGTTTGGAATAGTTTTACGTTATAGCGCCCATGAACAACCCGCACGCCGCCGTCAGCCACACGAAGCACTTGGGCAGGTGCTGGGGTGAGGGCCTTCTTTAAACATCTACGCAATCTGGCACTTACCACAGATATGTGACCTCCGGTGTCGACGACTGCTTAGGCAAGTACGCCGTCTATTTTAACATCAATGACAATTTTCTTTATGGGCACAGACAGAGGATTTACTGCAGTAGTAGGGAATGCAATTTCTTAAGTTCTCATTTCTCATTTCATAGGAGGTCACTTTTGTTTGCTTTCAAAACAAATAACATTGCTTACATTGATCGGTTTTTCTTAACTAATTGGCAGACAAAAGGCGAGGAGCACGCTCAAGTAGAGGGGACTTTGATGGGACCCAGCCACCGCACTGAAAATACATAACCGGATGAAGAGGGTGGAGCCAGCGCCTGCGATTGGTGCGCTTCCCTTACTTAGGTTGTGGTGGCTTGTCTAAAGTCGTGGCGGCGTGCAACGCAAGGTTGAAAATGCAACTGAAACTGATACTTAGCAAACGAGAGTTGGCAGAGCGATGTGGGCCGAATGGACTCGGAAACGTTACACGGCCAGGCAAACACTTTTGTTATTCGCAAATAAACCCATGCTCTCGCACAGGTGCGAGTAGCCAGTGCCTGACGATCGGCGACAGCCATCTTCTATTCCTTTCGGAATGGGGCAGCCTCCGGCTATTCAGAAAAAAAAATACCATGTTGTTCGGCATATTATTGCCTCTTTAACGCGTACACGTCACTTTGATGCAATGAGTTTTCGATTGTTTGTGACATCGGGTGACAGACAGATGAGTTGGGTGCAGCCTGAAACCTTTTCCCGAATAGCAGCGGGTTATTGACGAAAAGTCGTCGAATCAGAGATAATTATTTTTCTTTTGTTTGTACGTTTGTACATTTGTTTGTATAATAAGTTTGTACACGTCGTGTCAGAATGGGAGCTATCGCGATTTTCGTGGCGTGGCATGACAGACAGGCGAAGTGGGAGTGGTCCAAAAAAAGTTTTTGACCAAACGCGGAGAGCTTATCGCAGAATTGGAATAGAAAGTTTGGAATGGCTTTAGGTTATAGCGCCCCATGTTTGGTTTATGAAATTAAACGATACGAAATATGTTTTCTTTCAGGTCTCTAGAAACAAAAATACTGTCATATAATTATAAACTTAACACGGGTTTACTAAACCACGTTCCTGAGTATAAATATTCAGTGGTTACATCACCAATAATCCATCAGGGCCCGCTCACATTAATAAAATTGGTGCGTCCGCCTCGCGAAAACTTGGATTTCTTCGGCAGAAGCTAAAAGGTACCCTATCTCACATAAAAATGCTCGCATACAATGCACTCGTGAGGCCGAACTAGAATCTGCGGGCATAGCTTGGGACCCCTCGTTTAAAAAAAATAAAAGAAAATATGTTTACAATCTTGAAATGATTCAAAGGAAGGCAGGTAGTTTCATTTATAACTCCTATTGTCGCAAGTGGTCACCTTCTCTGCTCATGACTAACAACCACATTTATTCTTTAGGGAACAGGAGAGCGGTCGCAAAATTTAATTTTGTTTTTATTGCTCTCTAATCAATACATCTACCCCAACTCATACGTACGTCCCCGTTTATCACGACCAACGCGTCACGCTCACAATATTCAGATACACTATATTTTGCTCCCACTACGCTTTTCCAGCATTCGTTTGCCCTTGCACTATCCCACAATGGAACGTGTTGCCTGAAAGTCTGCTAATGATTGATGGCGTGAAAGTCTTCGAAAGTGTGTTATTGAACTATTTTCCTCTATATTGATACTTTATGTTAAAGTCTTACCAAACTTGTGTTATCTCTAGGACTATCGCGTTTCCTTTGTTATCACATATCCTTGAATTTTGTGTTGTGCGCATGTGCTTTTGCATTTGCTTGTACGCCCACCTGCTTCGTCCTCTGACCGGCAGTATATCTCAAATAAATAAAATAAATACTATAAGGCGCCGTGTTACCTAATATGACGCGCGTACGTTGCTGCGCTAAACAGATTCCCGTTAGCTTTGATGTGTGCGCCACGTAAAAGAACTGGCTGTAGTATGCACACTGTGGTCGTTCGCTGCTGTATGTCTCCTTGTGCCATTTCTACAGGTATCGTATATACGCAGTGGAGTTCTACCACAACAGTGCAACAGTACATTACTCGTATTGAAGCAGCCGCATGGCCGAGTTGTTAATCCCCCTCTTAAGCAACCCTGGCTAAGGCTTGAAACCTAATTTCTTCTGTTTCCAAATGCTCGAGTAAGCGCAGATTCCTGGCACAACAAAAGTAGAGCTGTTGTGCTGGCGCGCTAATTTCACTTCGTTTTCTTGATAGGTCTTATTTTAAAATTTTATCAGTGGAGCGTAACGCGCTACAGCAGCACATAAGTGAACACACACACACAAACGTACGCACGCATGAACACGCACGCGCACACACGCACACATGCGTGGATACGTTAGAAAGAGAGAGAGAGAGAATCGGGGACAATGAAAAACAATACGACGAAACTGGCCTGCATCAGCCACACTAAGATAGTTTGTCACTGCTGGCTATGTGTGATAGCGCTCCAGTCCCGACTTAGCTTCTCAAAACAATCGACATGCCCAAATAGAGTTGAACAGAAAGACCATGAAAGCCCGGCTCACAATCGAGGCGAAGGGCATGGTGATATCGTTTGTGAGGAGCCACACCAGGTTAAGAAGGCCTGCGGGCGTGACGGTGTACGAGTGCTTTATTCTACACTAAAGCTTGGTTCCCTTTTACAGATAACATCTGTAAGGAACGGCATGCTACGTGCTTTGTCTCATGCAAAGCCAAAGTCGTGTACGAAGCTCTCAGGTTCTGCGGTAGCTTCTGCATCAGAAAAAAAGGTCATTGTAATAATGACGCGCTTGTGTGAACACGCTAACATTATGAAGAAGAAAAGGCAGCAATTTTGTTATTCATTCTACTAAATGTGGATGACAGCCGTTCTAACGTCAGATGCGTATTGTGTGCAGGTATTGTGTGCAGGTATCATTGTACTATTGAAATCACTGTACTAGTGAAATTTGCGAAGATTTCACCGCCAATGGCTAAGAGCGGTCATGTGTGAGCTCTCATCCAGTTGCCCTGACTGGCAAAGAAATTTATATCTCCAGGACTTAGACATAGGACCCTCTTGTTTTGTTTTATTCAAGGTGCTTTGTACGGGTTATTTGCGTCTTTGGTTGTTTTCTCGTGTTTTTTTTCGGGCACACTCTTATTTTTTTAGTTTCCCTCAGCGTACATTGAGGTCAAGATATAAACGCTTGCGTTAGTCGTCAGCATTTTTTCCTGACACCTCTCCTCTAAACTATTCGTCGGGCGGCTTTTTTGTCTTAAAAGCCGTACCCACAAGCTCAAGTACGGAAGCTTCCGACGTAGTATAGTTCACTTTTGAAGTGAACACTGTGTTCAAAGTTAGTCGTGCAGGCTATGCTCATATGCACAGACGGGCGCTTCATACGTGACAGGCTTTTCGTTAAGGTTGCACAAGTGTTGCTATTGTGTTGACTTTAATGCGGTTTAAGTGTACCCTTGAAGAACAAAAGGACAACCATCGTCCTAGCTCAATCGGCAGAGCATTATATTTCTAATTTGCACTGTAACAGAGAGCAGAAAAAAATTGCAACACAGAGAAAAATATAACAGATGTGTCCGTGTTCTTGTTCTCTTTTCTAAGCTTGAGCATGCATTAGACATAATTTGAACAAACTAGCTCCATGTATAGAACATCGTCCGAGTGTGACTGTAGTTACGGGTTCCGCTCCCATCGTTCTTCCTTGCGCATAATATAGAAATGCGAGTGAAGAATTCATTCCTTGCTTTAGTTGAAATACAGTGTTCATAGCGCCAAGCTTCTTAAGGCGTTCTGAGAACTTTCTTTTTCCCTCATAGCCCTTCAATATAAACTTTCTCATCGTTTCTATACAAATTCCCCCTACAAGAGAGATTAGCATGGTAGCATGATTTGATGCCGTCGCTTTGTTATTTTCTCTTTCACATCTAGTTTTATTATAACAAAAGTTAAATAATATGCGCTGCCTTTACTTTTTTTTTGCATACGTGACGGTGGTAGCAGCAGCATCTTATGTAAGACGTGTGCTTCTCCTATTTACGACACAGGCAGGTTGTGTTTTCAATCCGTACATTATAGAAGTGAAGTGTTACTGTTAATGCACATGAGAATCGCGAGCAGCTACACGCATGCGCATTGATGTGGCACTGATGGACTGCCCGGTACGGCATACTGGGACCTGGCTTTCGCTGCTCGATAACTTTCTATTAGAGCACCCAAAGAAACAGATCGCACTGTGGGCCTGGCTGGAGCTCCCAGTCCAGCTGGAAACGGGCTGCACAGCCGCTCACCTTGCGCAGTAACCTTGCAGCGCCCGCTAAACCAGACGCGCTTCCGTTGGGAAGTGGCTCGACGTAAACTGCATTAAACACGTACATATATCTTAGAGAAACAAACCGATGCCAGCGCCTATAGGAACCAGAAGCACACGACCTCGCTCAATGTCACTGAAGGCGGAGGCCTCGCCAAGTACACGGCGAGCGATGAAAGTAGCGGAACCGAGCCCCGAATGAGAAGACACGGAGGAGGATAGAGAAAGGCAAGCACCGAGCGACAACACTGCTGGCGGCGCGGAAGAAAGGGGCCGCAATAGAATGCGAGGCGTTTGCATGGCACCCCTGGAACAGCGGTCGGTTCAAAACGGCCGGTTGGCGGAAACGGAAACGGGTCATTGCGTCCAAGGGAGAAAGAATGGCAATCGTTGGTGGAAAAAAAAAAACGGCACCAGCTTGGAAGTGCACGGCCGCCACCCTCACCTCGGGCCCCTTCCGTCGCGCCATCTTCTTGAATCTCAATTTGAAGACGGCGCCCGCGATGGCATGCACCGCCGCCTCCGAAATCGCGAAACTCCGGGCTGCGCATTCCGGCCATCACCATAGGAGCAGCCTGATTTCCCGGATTTCGCACGGGCACGTTCGGGAGATTACCTTGGCGCCGTGGTTTTATTTGCCTGTTTGTCCCGTGCACCAAGCCTGAGCACAGTACCAGGTACGACGCTCACGTCGTTATCTTTAGCTTTCGAGCAGATATTCTTCAAGATGTCACAGACCGGGAACTGAATAGTAAGTGCAATGGGGGGGGGGGGGCAATGTTCGTCTTGTTTAGGGAGACAATTGCAGGAAGACTAGCATGCATGCGCTGATTTAATGAGCCGCTGCGGATAGCTGCATGGGAGCAACAACTTAATTATAGCATCAGTTGGGGCGGGGGGGGGGGGGGGCACGAGCTTGTTAATGCAGCGTCACGAAGTTAAAATCGCCTCCGAAAATGCTAACAGGACGGAAAGTCAGATAGCCTGAAATTGAACGATTATAAACGCAAAATTTGCCTTTGTGAGTCGTGTTCAAAATATATTTTGAGAAATGGAAAATCCTGCTGAGCTGTTACGAAAAGTTACAACGCATATAATGTAGCTTTGAAACGTTAGTCAGCAAGTGAAAGTTAAAGCTTGCAGAAGGATCCTGGTGGTGTTAGAAGTAATGGGTGGTTGTGGTAGTGACAATGCCCTGAGGTGGACGGTAGTGGCTCCGTAGTTTAGGAGGTGCTTCACCAAAACAATCACGAATCCGCGTTCTGATTGCGCCATCGCTTGTATTTCCACAACCGTAGGGACACGTCTCTCTCACTGCGTTTTTTTTTTTTCAAGATGACTAAACGCATTGAGAAGTAGTGGGCTCGTAACTGCTGTTAGCAACAATTGAATTAGAGGAACGAAATGGTCCCTGGACTCTGCCAGTGTTCTTTTTTATCTCATCCAGCAGCTCCACTAATATTTTTTTTATACAGTGAAAGCTCGTTAATTCGAACTTCAATAATTCGAACTTATGGATAATTCGAACTGTACGATTTGGTCCTGCCAAGCTCCACAGAAGTCTATGTATAAAAAAGTCCATTAATTCGAACGCGAGAAGGTTCCCTCACGGATAATTCGAACTACGCTCGCCTGGCACACGGCCAGAGAAACGCGCCTACTGCCTACACACAAGGCTGTATTGCCTCCGAAACAGAGAGAACGGCGAGAGAAGGCAAAATCGGAAAAAAATCTAACCGACGCGGGGTCAGCCAGAAGGCAGCGGCGGCTGCCGCCTCTCCGTTCTACGTAACCTCCGAGACTTCTTGCCCGTTGCAAATCTCGGAGGCTTTGCAAATCTTGTACAGCTGCTAATGTTGTGCGGAGATGGCACGGCAAGCGCCAAAACACAGCGAATCAAGTACGTCGCAGCTGCGCTTGTAATCAAGAACCAACGAATCAGGACCTTCGCCACCTTCACATGTTCAGCGTCTTTGTCTCGGCAGTCTTGATCGGTTGTGCACCTCTGTTTTCAGCTTAGGAGGTATCGGCCGTCGCGATTCATTGTGATGGTGTTAAGCCTCGGCTAACGTTCGTTTCGGTGGACATCGGTGGTGTGGCACAGTCGGACCCAGAGCTTCGACTTGAAGATGGCGTGTGCCCGCGGCACACGCCATCACTTTTTCACTCGCCAAATTTCTGACATGCCCTACTGCTTCCAAATCGCAGTGTACTGTTGGTCTCCTTCACTTTCGTTAGTTCGAACTTTCGTTAATTCGAACTGAAGCGACTTCCCCTTGCGGTTCGAATTAACGAGCTTTTACTGTATTACAATTAGGTACTGTCTATCCTTATTATGCTCTTACGTACACGATCCCCTAGGTGAAATGGGGCCCGCTTTGGAGATATCAGTTCAAAAAGTTTGAGGCTGACATTTTGGCGTTGCGCGTGATAAAGCCTCCTTTAAGCTATGTGGACACTACCTGGAACATTGTTTATTACACGTTTCAAGGAAGGTTATCTCGATTGTCAGAGTTGAATCCACAAAACATTTCTGTTCATTAGAACTGTTTGCCATTATTATATCGCTTCCGCAAATCTTATGCTCGCCATCATGAGGACTTGTCCTCTGCCGTAATGAAAAACGTGAGAGCATGAAGTAGTCTTTGAATACGGCCGTAGTGCTATAATCAGAATGTTTAATAAATGAACATGCCTGGAGTAGAGATCACCTTTAGCTGCACAATTTAATAAATTAATCTTATTAAGGATAAATGCGATAACTCCCTAAATGAACAGTATATTTGTATTGCAGGTAATTCACATCTTATGTAGTAACTTATTAGAATATGCGAGCGAACACTTGCTGCACAGGCAACTGAAAACAAAAATTGGTACAGCATGAAAAATGTTGCTTGTTAATTTTCTTCATATTTCCTGTGAAAGAGTTGTATTGGCAAGAACCGACGGCACGAGGAGTATTTATGTTAATCTAATATATTAGTGTTCACGTGCAGACAGTGCTTATGCAATTATTCAATCATGGAATGAGTCAGAATACAATATGTTTTTATGTTGCACGAATTATTAATTTTAATGCCACGATCACTGTCGATGGTAATACGTTCTGCATTGAATTAATATAGCCGCACAACGTATAGACAGCGTTGACACGAGTTATGGAGGTATGAGGCACGTAGTTAAGCGCGGTTCCCCTTTCACGCTTTTCTAAGAACACGCGGCTCCATCTAGCGGTCATCCAGGATACGCGGCCATGCGCCGCGTAGCCTGCGCGTGGCCTCCGAAACGCGTGAGGCGTTGGTGCTTGCGAATGCTGAGAAGCGCGTCATGCGGCAACCGGGCTCTTTGCTCGCGCTTCTTTCTCGGCATTCTGAACCATCTATCGGCGCTGCCGAGAAGTCCGCGCGTGGCCTTCGAGACGAGCAGCATGGCACGCAGGTGTCTGCGAACGCTGAGAATTTTTCCCTCGCTTGCCGTACACTCCATGGCACATACACAGTGGACCAGATTGGCGAAATGTTCACTGAAGAGCGGAACGTACACAGTGCATTCATAGCGCAGTTCGGTAAACAAGTAAGTGGCTTGAAAGACGGTCATTGAAAAGCGGTACATACCGACTGAATTTGTGGCGCAACCTGCTAATGCGTCCGGTTGCTGTCTTTGAGGAACCCCTGTGAGGTGTGTTCGATTCCGCTCAGCATCGGATAAATTTAAAGGATCTTTTTCGTCATTGTAGAGCGGCACATTCACAGTCACACATCCCTACTAACCCAAGCCGTTGTCAAAGATGTTCATTGAAGAAAGAGATAGATAGAGAGATAAATGAGATGCGAAAGGCAGGGAGCTTAACCGGCGACGCACACCTACTGGCACATACCCCGTGACCCAAGTTGGCATCAAAGCGGTTCACTGGACTAGAACAGACCGAGCGGCACATACCCAGTCCCGCATCTACAGCGACCGATGCCAGAGGTTCGTTGAAGAGCACATATGTACACATTGTGGCATGCTCAGTGACCCAAGTTGGTTTCTAACATTGTTACCTCGGCACAGCAGCCCGATGCGCTAGCCATTCGACCACGGACTACCTAGTGACTATTTTCGTATCAACCGTTTCCCCGCCTACTCGGCAAAACGGCTACCTAAAAACATAGATCGGTAGTTGGCCCTCGGAAAGTTCGTGATACACCTAGGAATGCAAAAGCGTTAATGTTGTTGCACCGACACAGGATGAGGGCACACTCCCTGGAAACCACTTTACTAGGTGCTAGACGACGCGAGTGTCTAGCTGGTATTGACCATTTGCCCTTCGTGTCGTCCTGCGAGTTGTAAGTCAATACAAGCGGTCAAGCCGGAAACTATGATACGTTGGGAAGAGCAATTCTGGGTGTGGATCGACTCAGTAGATTGCCGCGCGATGGGCACTTCAGGGCGGCGGCGTTCGGCCGACGAAAATATGCAGCCCAGGTTATATATATATATATATATATATATATATATATATATATATAAATAAACGAGAAGAAAGGGGGTTAACCGAGGGACCCGATATTTATTAGTCATATAATGAGAAGCCAACAAACACTGACACGAAGTACAACATAGGGGAAACTGCATGTGCTTAATAAATGAAATAAAGTAATGATAAATTACTGGAAATGCTGTGAGTGGGGTCTGTGAGGTCTGTGAGTGGGGGCGCGAGTGGGGGCGCTGGCTAACACTCCCAGGGTTCTACTAGTACACATAAATACCCAAGAAAGTGGATTGGGAAACGCCGCCGCGGTAGCTCAATTGGTAGAGCATCGCACGCGACATGCGAATGTTGTGGGTTCGGTTCCCACCTGCGGCAAGTTGTTTTTTCATCCACTTTAATTTCCAGTAATTTATGATTACTTCATTTCATTTATTAAGCACATGCAATTTCCCCTATGTTGTACTTCGTGTCAGTGTTTGTTGGCTTCTCATTATATGACTATATATATATATATATATATAAAATTTATTGATTGTAATACGTGGTAGTGTCTATATAGTCATATTGTCATATTGATGTATTCTTTGTAGGAGCTCTATACCAGCCTAATGTTACAAATTAAACAGCATTTTATTTGTGTTTACATATCAAATGCCTTTGCTCTTAATTCCTGCATAATAACATCTCCATGTGACGTGGTGCCTTGAGAGGCAGCTTCTGAAAACTTTATTCTGTCCACTGCATGAAACAACATTGTTGAAGAACACCATCTGCAGTAATACAGCAGGTTAGAGCGTCAGCAAAGTTAGTGAAACATATATTTCGTGATTTCCTTTTTAAGCCGAAAGATGTTTGACAACGTGAAAGCCTTAGTGTCAGACAATGCGCCTGCCTTTCGGAGCCATCCACTTAATGGGTCGAGCGGCGTGGAGTTACGCTCAGGTTCACAGCACCGTATCACCCAGCAGCTAATGAGCGAGCCGAGCGAGCTATTCGTTACATCAAACAGTGCATAAATATGCATCCAAACTTCCCTGGTGGATGGAAGTGCTGCCTTGAAGCGGCGGTAGCTCATCATAACCGCTCCTATACAAGAGCTCTGGGATGAACACAGCTCTTTGCTGCTACTGGGAACCCAACCTATTTTCCAGCTGACACGTCCCTAGGAATTCGAGCAGTGCTGTAACTGACAGAAGACAGAAGAAACGAAGAGAGCGAAGTACTGTGTAAAAATGTAAAGGAACTATGACACAGCGACAGAAAAGGGCTGCTGAACTCCTGCTCAAATCACAGAGGGCCATTGTATGTTAAGACAGCAAGCCAACCAGGAATATTTAGGCATGTCTGGTATGTATGGTATGAATCATCCTCTATAGCCAACCAAAGGATGGAGTGTATGTATGTACTCCATCCTTTGGTTCCCTGCCCACGTCGGGGCGATTGAGGTGGTTCCTCAATCTCAGGAGGGACGAAAGCAAGAGCGGGGGGGGAGTGAAGCGTGCTCAGGCAGTTGAAGAACAAGGCAGACAGAATCCGTAGTATGGAGGCTAAGGGGGCAGAGGAGAGTAAAGGAGTTAGCAATGGCCAAGTGTCTGTTTATTATTCGTGCTCTTGTTACATATTTATCGAAAGAACCAATATTTGTGAATGACAATAAAGAAAAAAAAAAGGCGCTCTGGAATTTAGAAAACAAAAACTGAAAACGTGGTACCCTAAATATTGGATATATAAATTTTTGCAATAAGTAATATCTAAATACGACAGAACAAAATATACCGACACTAAAGGTGGAAGCCTTCCGCCAGACGTTTCAGTTGAAAAATATTATACACATCCAACGCGCATTTGGAATCTACGTGGAGGAAAGCTATCATCACACGGTTAATCGAATGGTATATAATTAACTAAATGCGATGCATAGAAATATCTTTTTATGTGACATATAATCTCATTCATTGTTTAATCACCCCACATGTAACAACTTAGACTTAATGTTTAAGCCAACAAAACAGGCACCTATAACCTCACTTTGCGTTGCGCTGCTTAGCACGAAATCGCGCGATCAAAGTCTTGCACTTCAATGTGGGCGAAATACAAAAATGCCCGTGTACCATGTGTAAGGTGCACGTAAAAAAATCTCAAGCATTCTAAAATGATCTGGAGTTCCGCACTACGGCATGCCTCTATAAGCTGATGTTGGCTTGGCACGTAAAAACCTATAATTTATTTGAAAATGAAGGTTTTTAAAGTGAAACTTTGTTCGCTTCTTCCTTCGAATTTTCCACTGCTGCTGCCGATGTAGTTACTGTCTGGCACACAGCGTCGGGGGTGGTTCAGAGCGTCTGCATACATGGCAGGCGCGTCGGAGGGAGGAAAGGCGACGTGAGATTTTTTTTTTAATTTTTCCATCGCGTCGCCACAATGCCCTTCTGACGGTTGTAATTACCGGGGTCCCCAGCAAAATCATTGCAGAAACTCCAGCATCAACGTATACTGCGCGTGTACTTTGACTTAAGTGCATGTTAAGAAATCCCAAGTGGCCATATTATTCCAGTGATCTCCAGTACCGCCTGCCTCATTATCCGATTGTGGGCTTCGAACGTAAAACTCGATAATTTAATTAAAGTTTAGCGCTTCTACCACAGTGCGATGCTCCATGTGAGGCAATGGCAGTGCTAACCTTGACGCAGGCTGTGAACGATCACCCACAACAGCTCCTCAAGCAAACACATCTAGCTGTGCGTTCCGTGTTCGAAGTAGGCAAACAGAAGCAGCGCACGCAAGAGAAACATCACCTCGCCACTCCCGTATTTCCCCAAGCGCTCAATAATTTAAAGATTAACCATCAGCATCACTACCAATCACCGTCAAATAACGCAAACACAACAGAAAGCTTCGCTTGCGCCGATTCCCACAGTGCGTTGGATGTGCATAATTTTTTTCTTGGTATTTATTACAGTAACATGTAAAACTAACAGCACCTTACTAGCAAACTATTAGGGTTCATCGTAGACATGGTAAGAGCACAAAACATTTTCCAAATGTGCGTCGTTCAGAATGGCGGGCACACTGAGTCACACGCACAGAAGGGTCACGAGAATATGCACTGTTCATACGTCAAGTGGAAATCGCACTCGTACATCTACAGCGACAACGCCAACTGTAGCTCTTCTAGATGATCGCCGCGTGTGTGTCAAATTGCGTAGCGCGGCTGCGCGCGAGACAGAGAGCACGTGCGCGTGCGCCAGTTTCCTTTACGGCAAAGACGCGCCAATGAAATGGGCACATTTTGTAGCATTTGACTATCCGCATCGCAAAAGCTTCGTTTAGCATACATTCTAGGATGTGCGTTGGATCCGCATAATTTTTTAGTAGCGAAACTTCCCTGCTTACGATGGCGCGTCAAGTGGAGCAAGCGCGAAAAAAAAAAATGTAAGAATACGCCAGAAAAGCTGCTAAACGGTTAATAAGAGCAGTTAAATCTATGCCTTATAGTTTGAAATAAAAAAAAATGTTCTGGTAAGACCAAAGACAACAAATGTTCCAGCGTACAATTTACAAGGTTTTTTAAAAGTTGTGAGAACAGTAAGGCATGATTTTATTCTCTATGATCTGGGGCGTTCGAGATTGTTCCTCTTCTTACTCAGAATAAGCTTGTTGGCTGAAAACGAGCGCCCAATAAAGGCAGAGGTGAACGGAGATTTTTTATTTGTATGTTTGACGGCTTCACACACTATGGAAGTATTGAGTATTCACCTGCAATGTCTTCCGAGATTTCCTTTGTCGGAAAAAAATATCGACATTTTTGGCTAAGATACATTAAACCTTTGCACAAACATTGTAGACAACTGCTGCGACACACATGGGTTGGATTAAACCTGTATAATGATGCAGTAGTTATCTTGCGACTCGTCAACTGTTCGCAAGAAATCTTCCTTAAGCACTTTTTTGCATATTGCTATCACTTCATTATTCGCAAAGTGTTTCTATTTCATTCACATGTTTCAGGCCCGGGGTGTGCATCTCTAATATGCAGTTAGATATAAAACTGGTTGGGTTAGGCGGAGTGATGGCCAGACTTTACTGCTCGGGGAAAGTATCTATCGCTCATCTATGGTAGACTATAGGTGAACCGCAATCCACTACTGTGTCTGGGCACCCATACCAGAGGAGCGGATGCGCCCAAAAACGGGACAGCGTAACTACATTCAACAGTACTTGCAGCAAACTTCGCGCTCTTGCGCCTAACACATGTGCAGCGCCTCCTACAGTCAGGAGTCTTTCCAAGCTACAGTCTACAGTACACCTTTCTCAAAGCTCTACTCAATTCTCCCTCAAATCCCCGCCTGCGTTGTAACTGGAGCTGCATGTCCACTGCCGAAAAAGGAGACTTTTCAAGTTCTGTTTCTCTGGCGCTGGTAATGAGTTTCGGGCAGATGAAGAAAGGCCCGCTAAAGCTCGGCAAACGTTGACAACGCAAGCGCTTATGCTAGGTCACGTTGCCAGGTGTGTTGCAATTAGGAACAGTGCCTGCCACTCCTGCAAGTTCTTGTGAGAAAACTACACAACTGGGCTTTCTAAACAAAAAAAAAACGTCTCAAAAAGCATTTTGTGGTGCTACAAGCAACAGTTGACGTATATTGGCACAAACTACAGAATTAGGTATCTACAAGCGCTATAAAACCAGTGTTAAAACTTTTTAACATATTTCGGGCTGATACATCAAAATGGCATGGCTACGCCGTGGGAGAACAAGTAGCCATTCGCATAGAATGCAGTCTCTCGTCCTGTAACGTTTAAGTTTAAATTTTGGCAAGCATCATAAAAATTTAAACACAAGGTGAGGTGGTGGCCCACTGTGAGGCGTCGACGCCGCAATATCACGAGGACCAAGGAGATGTTGGATACTTCTCCGGGGAAGAATGGTGAGGAGAGTTAGCTGCACATATGAGAATGATACATATGTAATATACCTCCCCCCTTTGTGTCATAGTACATATATGTAAGTACATTTAAGGCTTCTATGCACATTGGGTAAGAGTGGCCCATACCCATTCCGGGAGATTGATCAGGAATAGGGACATGCTCAGCGGCACATACGCAGTAGCCCAAGAATAGAGACAGGCCAAATATAAAACATATTAAAGAAGCTGTTGAAACTAAAGCGCTATTGTACTAAGAGGTCTGTGTGCGTTAAAGGTACCTATGGGGTGACATTATATATACATATACATGTTTCATGTCACGATTCATTGTTTGATTTATCGTTGGACCTCTGAGGCATTGTCAGTGATAACTGACCATACTTTGGAGGCCAGCATGCAGTGCTTACATAGGCCGGTTTTCTAGGGCTTGAATGGGGCGCAAATCTAACGTTGAATACCCCCCCCCCCCCCCACACACACACACTTCAATGGCGCGCAAGTATGACGCATGAACGACAGATTCAGAGAGAGAAAGAAAGGAAGAGAGAAGAACAGGGAGGTTTATCAAGGACGTGCCGGCTTGTCTATCCTATGCGTGGGGTTGGTGAAAGATAGTTTAAAGAAGTCGTACTTTCACCCAGAAGGCGAAGTTTTCATAGCAATAGCAAGTTCTCACACAAATACACGAAGTAATGTTCCTAGTTTTGTCGGCCGCATGAATTGCAGGGAACATTGGCTAACTAATTAAAATAACAAGCGCGGTGTCACGTGTGCGCAGACAAACGTGAACAGATCTCGCTCAATGAATGCGAGCACTCGCCGTCAAAACGTTTGCGTGACGAACACCGCCGGCAGCAGGGACCGAACGCTTCGTGCTGCCTCTTAGTTCACCGAGTCTACAAACATTCAGAGTACGTGATCTCCAATCCTAGGCGCGCGGCAAGACTAAGCACGTGAAGCCACCAGTCATCTACGCTTGCATGCCACTTAGACTTTGCGCCCGTCTCAGGCTACCTCTAAGTTAAAGTGGGGTTTTATGTGCATGAAGAAGCAGACGCAGCGCAATGCGCGAGCCAATCATAGGCGCGGCCTCCCTCCGAAGGACCAAAAGGGTGAGATCGTGTGTTCGCTTGCCTCGCACCCGCCATTGCCCGCCTGTTCTGCCCCGGCACTCATAGGGTGTGACCACGTTTGGTTCGTTCTGCCGAAGAGCAGGCTGCTTTGAAGGTACGGTAGCAGGAGTGGGCCGCGCGGCGTGCGTTCGGCCGAAGAACATGCAGCGTTTGATGAACGCCGTCGGTAACTCGCTCGGCAAAGGGCTCATCGTCGACGTGCCGACCTCTCCGTGAGGGAGCGCGAAGCCGAGGCACTGCGAGAGCGAAGGTCCGCGGATCCCGAGCTTCGCTTGCACCCCTCTTCATAGTATTGAAAGTGTGGTCAATTTTTTTATTATTACTGTATTTAACTTCGACAACATCATTATAATGCTGCTATGGCATCGTCACTCACTGTGCTATATGTTTTATAACTCTTCCGAAAAAATAAACTTCCTTGTAAAGCCTTAGACACCGCCACGACGGCTGGCGTCGTCTGCTATGGCCGCCGACATGTAAACCACGGAGACCAAGCCCGCTGTTTTGTAAAAAGCAAGAGGCCACTGTGTCGAAATAAAACTAAGCATCAAATGGATGTTTGTGTGTGCTTCCGGTAAAGAAACATATTTTCGCTACAAAGAAGGTGTGCAACGTGCACATGTCCACTGCGTAATTTCACTCATTGTAGGTTTCCATCTACAAGCTGGCCGCTATTGACACGACAAAGAAATGGCATTCGCAAATTTATATGCCTGTTTAGCACGCATGCCCCATGGACCAGGACGCAAGTAATTTCTCCGTTTTGTGGGAAGCAACCCAACATGCTTTGAGCTCCATGTATCGGCGACCTTTCTCACATGACTTGAAGCATACGCACGAGAGCTACATGCACGCGCGTGCGTCAGTCTGAGAGTTTAGTTTTGCTGTTTTTCTGACAGGAGTTCCCTTTGCTACAATGTAGCTTGATAATATTTTACATTCGCGCAAAATTTTACGCCGAGCACATGTTTGCCCACGACACAATTTTAATATTTATCTATTGCTTCTTATTGCGCGTATCTTATACGGTTGCCACAGGATTCATTTTCGATCGTGGTCAAACCAGATGAGGATCAAATTTTTCGACGATTGACTACCTTCCGCAGCTTGCACAAAGGGGCTCATTGCGATTGAGAAATATTCTCCCGATCGGGCTCAGTCGCGATCAAAAATGAACAGTGTGACACATGGCCGTATTAATTTGCACGTTTGAATGAGCTAGCTTGCTGCCATTTTGTTGCTGTAGAATTCGGCGACGCTCAGTAGGCGGGCGATCCATAGGGCGCACTGGTAAGTTCCTCGACGGCACGGCTACGAGCGCAAGACAGCGCTTCTTCCATCCTGCCATAAAAGAAATGTTATGCTGGCGGTTTGCGGCCAGCGAACAGTGTTCAGCGATTGAAACGCGATACTAAGAGTGCGTGGCTGCTGACTCTTCTTGCGCCACCCGTGGGCGCTGGGCATACCGAGCTGATGAATTTTTGTATCGCATGAAAGCGAAAGTCTTTGTCATTCTCTGTGACAGTATTCGACCTCTCGTCGATCACCTATGCTTACCAGTGGCGTAAAAAGCAGCGGCGGCCATGCAGTCCAAGTATTGTGTATCACTCGCTGAATAGACCACGTCATCTGTTCATGACCGAACATTTGCGCTTCGTGTCCGTACACAAAGTCTTCTTCGCGGAAGTGATTGCTGCGAACACGTGCGTCGGAGCTTGGACCCAGGAATGAATCTCCGCATGGCTGCCGTTGGCTGTTTTTAAGCAGACGCTCTTGCCACGCTAGCGCCAAGGTCCCTTTCAGTTACGGCCCTAGCAGGAGGGCGATACTTTGGCAAAAGGGTGGCGCACATGATTGTTTACGTTGTCATGGAAACAGGAACAGCAGCCATGCGGCTCATCCTCACCCTAGTGCTCTTTGTTTTTTCTTTTCGTTTTCATTATGACGACCCGCTCCGATCCCTCTCTATCCTTACCCATGCCCCGCGCTGCTTCACGTTTGCGTTCTTGCTGCCAATCCGCGGCGCGTATATTTTTTTTTATCGCGCGCGCGCGCTACACCAGGCATTGTTTGTGAACTGGCGCGTGGTGAGCAGTGGGTTCTTCATGCCTTAGCACGCATGCACTCTTGTCCATGCTTTGAATATGCCTGCATATGCCAGAACTTATATAAGTTACACGTCCAACACAACAGATCTTTGGCCTCTTTTTATTGACTTCCGTTTCCGATAACAAATATTTTCGCATAACTTTGATACACGCTCAGAAAATGAACAAAAGTGAAAAATGCATGGCATGTGCATGACTACTAAACAACACAAAAGTTCACAGACAGTGAAATAAGAAAAAAAAACAATAGAACTCAATAAAATGCGCCTACCATTTCATGTACGCACATATAAAAGATTTATATCATCAACATCATCATCATCATCAGCCTAGTTACGCCCACTGCAGGGCAAAGGCCTCTCCCATACTTCTCCAACTACCCCGGTCATGTACTAATTGTGGCAATGTTGTCCCTGCAAACGTCTTAATGTCATCCGCCCACCTAACTTTCTGCTGCCCCCTGCTACGCTTCCCTTCCCTTGGAATCCAGTCCGTAACCCTTAGTGACCATCGGTTATCTTCCCTCCTCATTACATGTCCGGCCCATGCCCATTTCTTTTTCTTGATTTCAACTAAGATGTCGTTTACCCGCGTTTGTTGCCTCACCCAATCTGCTTTTTTCTTACCCCTTAAAGTTACACCCATCATTCTTCTTTCCATATCTCGTTGCGTCGTCCTCAATTTCAGCAGAACCCTTTTCGTAAGCCCCCAGGTTTCTGCCGCATATGTGAGTACTGGTAACACACAGCTGTTACACACTTTCCTTTTGGGGGATAGTGGCAACCTGTTGTTCATGATTTGAGAAAACCTGCCAAACGCACCCCAACCCATTCTTATTCTTCTGGCTATTTCAATCTCATGATCCGGATCCGTGGTCACTACCTTCCCTAAGTAGATGTATTCCCTTAGCACTTCCAGTGCTTCGCTACCTATCGTAAACTGCTGTTCTCTTCCGAGACTGTTAAACAATACTTTAGTTTTCTGCAGATTAATTTTCAGACCCACCCTTCTGCTTTGCCTCTCCAGGTCAGTGAGCATGCATTGCAATTGGTCTCCTGAGTTACTAAGCAAGGCAATATCATCGGCGAATCGCAAGTTGCTAAGGTATTCTCCATCAACTTTTATGCCCAATTCTTCCCACTCCAGGCCTCTGAATACCTCCTGTAAACATGCTGTGAATAGCATTGGAGATATCGTATCTCCCTGTCTGACGCCTTTCTTTATAGGGATTTTCTTGCTTTCTTTGTGGAGGACTACGGTGGCTGTGGAGCCGCTATAGATATCTTCCAGTATTTTTACATATGGCTCATCTACACCCTGATTCCGTAATGCCTCCATGACGGCTGAGGTTTCGACTGAATCAAACGCTTTCTAGTAATCAATGAAAGCTATATATAAGGGTTGGTTATATTCTGCAGATTTCTCTATCACTTGATTGATAGTGTGAATATGGTCTACTGTTGAGTAGCCTTTACGGAATCCTGCCTGGTCCTTTGGTTGACAGAAGTCTAAGGTGTTCCTGATTCTATTTGCGATTACCTTAGTAAATACTTTGTAGGCAACGGACAGTAAGCTGATCGGTCTATAATTTTTCAAGTCCTTGGCGTCCCCTTTCTTATGGATTAGGATTATGTTAGCGTTCTTCCAAGATTCCGGTACGCTCGAGGTTATGAGGCATTGCGTATACAGGGTGGCCAGTTTCTCTAGAACAATCTGACCACCATCCTTCAACAAATCTGCTGTTACCTGATCCTCCCCAGCTGCCCTCCCCCTTTGCATAGCTCCTAAGGCTTTCTTTACTTCATCTGGCATTACCTGTGGGATTTCGAATTCCTTTAGGCTATTCTCTCTTCCACTGTCGTAGTGAGTGCGGTGCCACTGGCACTGTATAAATCTCTATAGAACTCCTCAGCCACTTGAACTATCTCAACCATATTAGTAACGATATTGCCGGCTTTGTCTCTTAACGCACGCATCTGATTCTTGCCTATTCCTAGTTTCTTCTTCACTGTTTTTAGGCTTCCTCCGTTCCTGAGAGCCTGTTCAATTCTATCCATATTATAGTTCCTGATGTCCGCTGTCTTACGCTTGTTGATTAACTTAGGAAGTTCTGCCAGTTCTATTCTAGCTGTAGGGTTAGAGGCTTTCATACATTGGCGTTTCTTGATCAGATCTTTCGTCTCCTGTGATAGCTTACTGGTTTCCTGTCTAACGGCGTTACCACCGACTTCTATTGCGCACTCCTTAATGATGCCCATGAGATTGTCGTTCATTGCTTCAGCACTAAGGTCCTCTTCCTGAGTTAAAGCCGAATACCTGTTCTGTAGCTTTATCCGGAATTACTCTAGGTTCCCTCTTACCGCTAACTCATTTATTGGCTTCTTGTGTACCAGTTTCTTCCGTTCCCTCCTCAAGTCTAGGCTAATTCGAGTTCTTACCATGCTATGGTCACTGCAGCGTATCTTGCCGAGCACGTCTACATCTTGTATGATGCCAGGGTTCGCGCAGAGTATGAAGTGGATTTCATTTCTAGTCTCACCATTCGGGCTCCTCCATGTCCACATTCGACTAACCCGCTTGCGGAAAAAGGTATTCATTATCCGCATATTATTCTGTTCTGCAAACTCTACTAATAATTCTCCTCTGCTATTTCTAGAGCCTATGCCATATTCCCCCACTGACTTGTCTCCAGCCTGCTTCTTGCCTACCCTGGCATTGAAGTCGCCCATCAGTATAGTGTATTTTGTTTTGACTTTACCCATCGCCAATTCTACATCTTCATAAAAGATTTCGACTTCCTGGTCATCATGACTGGATATAGGGGCATAGACTTGTACCACCTTCAATTTGTACCTCTTATTAAGTTTCACAACAAGACCTGCCACCCTCTCGTTAATGCTATAGAATTCCTGTATGTTACCAGCTATTTCCTTATTAATCAGGAATCCGACTCCTAGTTCTCGTCTCTCCGCTAAGCACCGGTGACACAGTACATGCCCGCTTTTTAGCACTGTATATGCTTCTTTTGTCCTCCTAACCTCACTGAGCCCCATTATATCCCATTTACTACCCTCTAATTCCTCCAATAACACTGCTAGACTCGCCTCACTAGATAGCGTTCTAACGTTAAACGTTGCCAGGTTCAGATTCCAATGGCGGCCTGTCCGGAGCCAGATATTCTTAGCACCCTCTGCAGCGTCACAGATCTGACCGCCGCCGTGGTCAGTTGCTTCGCGGCTGCTGGGGACTGAGGGCCGGGGTTTGATTGTTGGATTCATATAGCAGGTTGTGGCCAAGTACTGCACCAGGGTGGCCAATCCTGCTCTGGTGAGAGAGTGCGTTACCGGTTCTGGTCACCGGGATCAGGCCGCACTCCAGGCCTGTTTGCGCAAAGATTTATATATAATGCCCTAAAGACCAAAGTGTAGAAGAGTGTCTGATATGGGCACTGAGAGCTTCGGATATACTCACTAAGATATTGCACGAAACTGGACAACGTGTATGAGAAAGTCATGATCATGACAACTAAAAAGAGGGAAATGAACTGGTAAAGACAAAAACAATGACATGCAAAATATCTAAAAATAGAATAAAATGTTAAGATTGTTTTATTGCCAGCCATATCAAGAAAAAACAAGAACTTGCTTAATATCTTCACAAAAGTATATAATATGTCTGACATGTTCATTACTACTGAACCAAATGAAGAAGACATGACGGAACAAAAATACCCAAAAATGGAAATACCCATTATCCCATTATTTTACACTTTACCACAGCTTGAGTAACGGTCGGAAGGGGGAGCAGAAGGAAGTCAGCTTTTGCAGCAACATAGAGAACATTCGCAGAAAGGCCTATTCTTCAATCAAAGACCAGGTGAAATAAGCCAACAACACGACTTTTCTTTCACCACAAGTGCAATGCTTAGCAGTAAAATTATGTCATTTAAGGCACTAAGTCATACCTACTGGGCACCCCTTTGTGCAATAAACACGAACTGAAAAATCTGCACATAGGACACTTGCAATACTCATGCTTTCCAGAAAAAAAGCGTATCATGCCTATACATGAAGGTTGTTCGCGCGGTTTTCCCATCGGCAATTACTAAGGTAATACATGAGCACAAACAGTAATTTTTCAGCTGTTAGTACGTTTGTAGAATGGTGGCACACAGGAAAAGCATTGAGGGCAGAATGGAAAGCGGGGTGAGTAAGTGAAGTTGCCGAATGAGACTTGGCACAGAAAAACAAGTCATAGACCAGCTGGCAACGAGGAGGAAAATCTATTTGTCAGCCTTCTCTACCGGTAAGAGGGAAGTGTAGCCCAGCCAAGGCTCAACGATGTCCGCAGACTCATGGAGCACACACATGCACAGGGCCGTGCTCGTGTACATCTGTCTTCTTATTTCCTTGGGTCTGCGCGCACACCTGTGGTCTTTAGGCACACGGAAGAAGCTTGCAGGGCTTGTTTTGGAGGTATTCGTGCACCACTGCACGATGTACGAGCGCTGTGAGTCGTGAAATGGGTCAAACATCGCGGAGCACAAGCACCAGCTATCGAGTACTACAAAACTGGCGAAACTGCCCACGCCGGTCCAGGCACAGCAGCGCACGCTTGCCGATAACAGCAGTTAAGCAAACATGAAACTTCATGCGGCAGGCTAAGCTGCCGCCAGGCCGGCGGGCACGCGCGGAGACACTCAAAATTGAGGAAGTTACGTGGGAGGGCAGAGGGAAAGGAGTTGAGAAGCGGGGCGAAAGGGCATGGCCTCCTGGATCGGCACGGGCGGGCGCGTGCCCATCTAGGCGGCCGTGCAATGGAAACGGAGTTACTTTCCCGCCTTCCTCATGGATGGCGCCAATTACCTCTGCCAGCCAAGTGGCAGAGTTTCCGAGGCTGGGCTTGGTTCCTTACCCATTCGAAGTTTTATCAGCCATGCGTCGCGCAGTTTCTCATCTTTGGGGTAAAAAATGAACGCTCACGCCCTGCTCCTTCGCGTAAGTAGCGCACTGCGGCACGGAGAAATAAGGTACCATGCCGCCGATAACTTGGAGCACCCTTCCCCAGGTTGTGTAGTCTCTAGGCGCCCGTGCACATGCATTTAATGCAAAACAACACTGTTTCAAGGCAGGGGAGTAGCCAGGAGGGGGGGGGGGCAAGGCTTATGGGGCTTCAGCACCCGCCTCCCCCCGGAAGTTTTTAGTGCTGTCATGCGCCGCCGACCAAAACAACCCCCGGCGCCGGAAATGATGCTGGATTTTGTCTAGAATGTCCTTTTTATGCTCGAAAAGAAATTTCAGAGCGAACATTGCGCAATCGGGCTGGATTTCGCGGCAACGCCCATGCATCGGGAGCTATATACCGTAACGCAAGGAGGCTCACCCGAGCACAGTTTCAAGGGCGTTTTGAGGGCGAGCGGGCTCGTCGCGGCACCTCGTGGAGGCCCATGAATCTATGGAGCGCAGGGACTTCAATTCTGAAACGTTATGGGTATATAGTTCTCATAACCTTCTGATGCGAAAGGTGCATTGACATTTGCAAAGTCGTGCTTTAGATTTTCAATTACGGAACTTGGTGGGTTTAATGTTGTAAACCTCTGGCGCCAAAGATGCATTGACTTTTCTAAAGTCGCACATCGGACCCACGGTGTAAGAATAATTTAGGTGTTGACACTGCGGCCGGCGCACCGTCCTGGTTGTGTTCGCCGCCGGCGCTGTTTCCGTTTCCCGGCGACAGGTGGCGCTAGTAGGTGGAGGCTCTCGGATTTGCGCTGCGTAGGTTATCGATGCTAAGCGTTGCTCGTTTGTCGAGCTCGATATCAGGGTATATAGAAAAGTATGCACAGGCATGAATACACCGGGATTCTGCAGTAACAAGACTGATTATCTAAATGAATGTGCAACTGATTTCTCGACGACGTTTTTATTATAGATCTGGTATCTAGCATACGTTGAAGCCAGTGTATCAATCGTATTTTCTAGTTGCGCCCGCCAATGTTAGCTAATTAAAGCAAAAATAAATAAATTGTAGCCGGATTTTCGGGGAAATAGCGTAAGGACAGCTAGCCAAAATGCCGTTCCGAGCTTCGGTCGTCAACCCAGCAATCTCGCGCTGTGCGCTGGCGGTGCGGCTGCCGCCGCTGCTCATCTTCCTCTTTACAAAATAAACGTCCTCAAAGCACCTTGAACCATTGCACCTCTAGCTTACACATGTACTTGGTTACAAACTTCGCTCGACACGCGACCCCTACGCAGGCTTCTGCTCAGTGTTAAGGCGATGGCGGTTATACTTTGCGCCAGTACTGCAAGCCGTGTGCAGTACAGCTTGATGAAGGGCATGTCACACGGCTAAATCCATCGCAACTCTCAAAGCAGTATATCTTGCGCTAGTTGCCCATGAATGGGCATAATTTTTCTATTCTACTCTGTCATTTCAAGAGAACAATGCGCGCTCTTATATTAGAAAAAAAAATGTCCGACCTGAAGTAGGTCTGGTGGTGTGTACAGTGCTCTTACATTTGTGTAGAATATTAGGAATGGCATGCTGAAAGGGGGGCTGAACATATAATTTATTCTGTTACAAAACTATACATTGCATGGCACAAACTGTTTAATACATACATTCACAAAAAATCTAACAAAATTAGCACATTCTGTAAACTTGGCAACACGATTCAGGATGAACAAAGTTTCGCAAGCTTTTTTTTCTCTTGAGCTTGTTTTTTCAAGTTCATGGTTGCAGCTTTGCAGTGCTGCCTCATTCTCATGGTTAAGAAATAGTGCAGAATTTGTGCAATGACCTCTTCTTTGTGCTGAGCACATGGAAAAGTCAAGGTCTTTGTGTCAAGCACATGCTCCACCGTTTCCCAGTATACAGACTGACTGTCGGCATTTTTTGCAAAGTGCTCCTCAGCTACTCTCAACAGCTCAAAGAGATTCGCGTTGGGGTGCAACAGTCCACCCCTGCTCTTTGTGTTGGTCAGGGATGCTTCAGCAGAGCTGTTTTGCGGAATGGTAAAAGCAGACCGGCAACAATCGCACGTGGTGGCTTTCATCAACTTTCGGCTCAAGAATCCAACCACATAGTAAAGTATGCAGTCAACGACTTGCGCTGTATCCTTTCCGTTTACTGTGATAACATCCTCACATTCCCAGTCCTCAACAAGAATCAGTTTATCAAGCTTTTCTTTTAGCTGATCAATGAAGCCAGGCGAAGAGTTGCTTGCACTGCCTAGTTCGATCAGGGCTCTGAAGTCTGATGCGTCTAGTAATGGCTTCTCATCGATCACGCAGCAATTGCCAAACTTGGGAGGCCTCAGAAGGCTGTAAATGGACATTGTATTGTACAGTTGCATAAATGTTGGCATTGAAGGATGGTCATTCTGGCTTCCAGCAAGTCTTATCTTGCCAAAGAATCTTTCGATCGGATCTTGATTCATTTTATTTGTAAGAACGTATCTGAACTCGTACTGATGCAAAAGAACCTCACAAA